>NC_061110.1:50768776-50892966 GCF_015104395.2 Macrobrachium nipponense | reverse complement strand
TACACACACACACACACTCAATTTAAATCATACACATTTATGTATAAACAGAAATTATCTCTTGTACCTTATGCATGCTATAAAATATATACATATATTTGTACTCCCGTATTTAGATTTCTATATTCATTTTCATTCCTGTATGTAATTTTGTAATTTTTATCTAAAACCAACATGTAACATATTAAATTTTAAACATACATTTAAGGAAACTCTAGCACATGGCATTGTATTTTGTAATATTTATTTAACCACTGTTTAAACTTCACTCTTATTGTCGCAGTACTATGGTCCTTATATTCTTTGTAACTAAAACAACGCCCTTAAGCTGTTAATCCCTAGACTAACCAGTACCCATACCTCGAGGTCATACCTCCCACACGATGAGATAAATAGCCGAAAGGTCAGATTGTAAGTCAGTAGTCGCTTGATAATGCCATAAGGCGAAACAGCTGTCGTGACAAAATTCAATAAATGGAAGAAGGAAGTCTGCGTATATTTCACCAGAAATTGACGAACAAGAATCGGAAAAAACTTCGTCGGTATGAAGATACCTGCAAGAAACTTATTGATGCCACTAAAGCAATTGCGTTTAACGAAAATTGTATTAGAGAAAAACTATGCCCTAAAAGTATATATATATATATATATATATATATATTATATATATATATATATACGTATATATATATATATATATATATATATTATATATATATATATATATATATATATATAATATTAATAATATATATATATATATTATATATATATAGATATATATATATATCTATATATATATATATATATATATATATATATATATATATATATATATATATATATATATATATATATATATAGTATATATATATATATATATATATATATATACGTATATATATATATATATATATATATATATATATCGTATATATATATATAATATATATATATATATATATATATATATCAAGCTACAATGTCCTTTAATATCTAATTCGCTCTACCTCGGAATTAATATATTTTCATATATGCTTAACCGAAGGGGAATTTTTTCTCGATAATAGATTTGCCTGGACCAGGGTGCGAACCCTATGGATCCTTTCAAACCCAGGAACGTCAGTGAAGCTTTACCTACTACACCACGGTGGTGTAGTAGGTAAAGCTGTCACTGACGTTCCTGGGTTTGAAAGGATCCATAGGTTCGCGCCCTGGTCCAGGCAGATCTATTATCGAGAAAAAATTCCCCTTCGGTTAAGCATACATGAAAATATATTAATTCCGAGGTAGAGCGAATTAGATATTAAAGGACATTGTAGCTCGATATATGTATATGAATCACGGAAATGTGATATGAAATATATATATATATATATATATATATATATATATATATATATATATATATATATACTTTTAGGACATAGTTTTTCTCTAATACAATTTTCGTTAAAAGCAATTGCTCTAGTGGCATCAATAAGTTTCTTGCAGGTTTCGTCGGTATGAAGATACTGCAAGAAACTTATTGATGCCACTAAAGCAATTGCTTTTAACGAAATATATATATATATATATATATATATATATATATATATATATATATATATATATATATATATATATATATATATATATATATATATATATATATAAGATATATATATATATATATATATATATATATATATAATATATATATATATATATATATATATTATATATATATATATATATATATATATATATATATATAATATATATATATATATATAATATATATATATATATTGTATTTATATATCTATATCTATATATATATATATATATATATATATATATATATATATCTATATATTATTATATATATATATTATATATATACAGGCGGTCGGGTTACGTTACACGGTTCCGGCTTACGACGTTCCGAGGTTACGACGCTTTTTCTTAAATATTCAATGGAAAAATCCGTCCTGGGTTACGACGCTTGTTCCGAGGTTACGACGCTGACGCTTCCGACGCTCCGAGTTAACGACGCTTTTAAAAACGCATACTATGATAAAAATCCTTTATAGTTTAGCACAGTATTATAAAAATGAAGTTTCTGGTTAGATTACAACAAAAATTTTGAGATTATGATGATTTTCGACACTTTTTATGTTGTATTTTTTCTATGTTTTTTAGTAGTGACGCCTCATATGCGGAACTAGTTTCCGAGCGAATGAATACATACTAGTTTACATATAACAGTCCAAAAGCGCAAATAATGAAAAAATCATTGCTTGTTTCCAGTAATAATAACAAAAAACGAAGTTTCTGGTTAGATTACACCGCAAATTCCAAGTATCCAAAGAGAGACATTATCCAGTAATTTGATCAGAGAGAGAGAGAGAGAGAGAGAGAGAGAGAGAGAGAGAGAGAGAGGAGAGGCGTCTTCCGACGCTCCGAGTTAAGGACAGAGAAGTGTTCGTTTCGTTAAACGGTTTGAGATTATGATGATTTTCGACACTTTTTATGTTGTATTTTTCTATGTTTTTTAGTGACGCCTCATATGTGGAACTAGTTTTCCGAGCGAATGAATACATACTAGTTTACATATAACAGTCCAAAAGCGCAAATAATGAAAAAATCATATTGCTTGTTTCCAGTAATAATAACAAAACGAAGTTTCTGGTTAGATTACAACGCAAATTCCAAGTATCCAAAGAGAGACATTATCCAGTAATTTGATCAGAGAGAGAGAGAGAGAGAGAGAGAGAGAGAGAGAGAGAGAGAGAGAGAGCGAGGCGTCTTCCGACGCTTCCGAGTTAAGGACAGAGAAGTGTTCGTTTCGTTAAACGGTTTTGAGATTATGATGATTTTCGACACTTTTTATGTTGTATTTTCTATGTTTTTTTAGTGACGCCTCATATGCGGAACTAGTTTCCGAGCGAATGAATACATACAAGTTTTACATATAACAGTCCAAAAGCGCAAATAATGAAAAAATCATTGCTTGTTTCCAGTAATAATAACAAAAACGATTTTTTGGTTAGATTACAAACGCAAATTCCAAGTATCCAGAGAGACTTATCCAGTAATTTGATCAGAGAGAGAGAGAGAGAGAGAGAGAGAGAGAGAGCGTCTTCCGACGCTCCGAGTTAAGGACAGAGAAGTGTTCGTTTCGTTAAACGGCCTCTGACTCATGCCAGTAAAATGTTTTGTTGATACTAATAATATAAGCCTATTTAAAGATACGTTTATTTTAATAGTCTATATGATACGTAAATAGTAATCAACTGTTCTTGTAGCCCTCAATATTAGGCAAAATCGAAGTATCAAAGAGAGACATTATCCAGTACGTAATTTACAGAGAGAGAGAGAGAGAGAGAGAGAGAGAGAGAGAGAGAGAGAGAGAGACGCTTTGGCAACAATGGTCTCGGGGTTTTTATAGCTTCCTTCTGCTTGATGATCGTGGATATTGTAGAAGGATTTCGACCATACTCGTTTGCCAAATCGACGATACGACGCCACATTCATGCTTTGCTATAATTTCATGTTTTGCTTCCATCGAAATCATTTTCTTGGGTTTTTTCTTATCACCTGCTTTGTCTTTAGCTTTGAGACCCATGGTTAATAATGAAATAGACAAAATAACACGAAAAAATAGGCGCAAATACAACGAACTAAACAACGACGTGTTAACATGCAGCACCAACAAACAAACAGACTGAACGCCATTTATCGGTCGCCTATACAACTAACACTCATCGCAAAATCGTATCTCAAATATTTCGTTGTATATCAAAGCTTGTATTTTCGCAAATTTTCTGTTATATCTCAAAACATTCGTATATTAGGGCAATCGTATGTCAAGTTTCCAACATGTAATTTGATCAGAGAGAGAGAGAGAGAGAGAGAGAGAGAGAGAGAGAGACGCTTTGCAACAATGGTCTCGGGGATTGACGTAACGTTTATTTTCTGAACAGATAGGACAGAGAAGTGTTCGTTTCATTAAACGGCCTCTGACTCATGGCAGGAAATGTTGTTGATACTAATATATAAGCCTATTTAAAGATACATTTACTTTAATTAGTCTATATGATACGTAAATAGTAATCAGCTGTTCTTGTAGCCCTCAAGATTTTGCAAAATCACTCCAGGTTGTACATAAAACTTCAAGAATGTAGTGTCACCAGAGGATTACAATAGTTTTTACCTTCAAGAACCAGCATTCTTTTATGAAAAATAACTCCAGGTTGTACATAAAACTACAGGAAAAACAACATGTAGTGTAACCAAAGGATTACAAGTAAGGTTTTTATAACTTTTTATTAGTTTAAGACATATTTCCAAGTGTCGTTCCGGCTTACGACGATTTTCGGCTTACGACGCGTCTCAAGAACGGAACCCCCGTCGTAACCCGGGGACTGCCTGTATACATATATATTATATATATATATATATATATATATATATATATATATATATATATATATATATATATATATATATATATATATATATATATTATATATATATATATATATATTTCCCACCCCTAGATGGAAGGCAGAACTTTTGCTCAAATCTTTGTGAACCAATTGAGTAGTAAGTTCATGTTATTGCTTCATTTATTGCCTCCCAGGGTTTAAGTTGTTTCAATGGTCTTCAGGTCTATAGAAGTCAAAACTTTGCATCTGGGTCTCAAAATTATGGTGGCTAAACCTTGAAGTCTTTCACATCTTTTTAAAAGAACTGTTGACTTCACTGCTCCTTTCTTTCTGTTAGGAGGAAGGGAAACATTCTGCATTACCTAAGGCACTAGTCCATCCTTATGCCTCCCTGAATATAGTCCAATTTCAGTTACCTGTTTTATTTATGGTATTTGAGAAGCTGCTCTCTAAGTGTCTTTGTAGGTTTGTTGAAGGTAATAACCTGCTACCAGCATTACAGTTGGGGTTTATAAAGGCCTCAGTACTTGTGATGCACTCTTGTCAATATCTACTGTCCTGCCGAGTGCTCTTGATGAGGGTGCAGAGGCATACATGGTCAGGTTGGATTTTAGTGCAGCCTCTGGCAGTGCAAATCATATTTAATACCTTAAATGAATTTTTAATAAGCAAAACCCAAAGGGTCCTGTATTGATGGCCAGTATAATAATTTTACTATCCATTTCAGGGACCAACAAGTCATTGTTTTTCCTTAAATATCTTTCAAACTAATTATCTGATCAAATGGTAATTTGACACGGTATCAACGACACCTCCTGCTAATTTTGGTAATAAATTGCATTGTCAAATGGTGTTAAGGGCATTTACCCTTAACTTACATGATGTTGCCAAGCATTGCCAAGCTATGCATTAGAATGTCCTTTATCCCCATCCCATCCCTTCCTTCCCCTACCCATTCTCATGTCTCACTCAACACACTTTCCTGGCCTCCCCGTCTCCATCACCTTTCCTGTCTATTATATTATACTGAGTAATATTGGATGTTATAACTATGTTGGTTTTTGTAGATTCTGTGTCCATTTAATTATTGTTATTGTATTTTTTCATGTTCTGTAAATGGGAGTAGGCTAAAGTACGACCTTCACTCTATTCACCCCAAAGGCCAAGAGAGAGAAAGTCTGCTCACTTCCCACCCAAATCCACCAACTAGGCAGAGTTTGTCTACCTTCTTACTGTGTCAGCAGGTGAATTCCCATAAGGAAAAAGACTATAAAAAGGTTATAATTTGGGGGGAACTACTATCATAATATCATTGTGTGTGTGTGTGTGTGTTCCTCCATTCACTTTGCACTACAATTTTGTTTCTACTAATCTAATGCCAGTAATAAGGATGCAATTCTTGTACTTCACTGAGTTTAGTGAATGAGGAGTTTCACGCATCTTGAATTATATTACTTATCATTAATGCAAAGTGACGCACTATTTTCATATACTACATACATATTTTTCAGATTGGTTCCAAAACAGGATTTTACTTGTATTTCTTAAGAATTGGGACAGTCGTTTAAGAGTACTACAAACCTTGGATGTATGTGCCACATATTTTGATTGTTTATCTTTACAAAACCTTGCCCACTCATTTTGTAGTTTTTTGTTTTTTGGGGAAAAAATGGTAAATTACACCTTTTTCCTACTTAATTTCCTGATACCTATATCTGCAGCCATCAATGCAACATATATATGGAAGTGGTATGCAGTGTTATATGTAATGATAGCTAGGAGAATGTCAGTTAGGAATAGCGTAAATATGTGAGAGAGAGAGAGAGAGAGAGAGAGAGAGAGAGAGAGAGAGAGAGAGAGAGAGAGAGAGAGAGAGAGAGAGAGAATATTAGTCACAGGAAGAGTCTTGAACAGTAACCATAACATGCGCAAAGTTTTAATCTAAACGCTCCCATAAAAATCTTCACCTGTGACCTGACCTCTACACTCTCGCTGGAAACTTGACAGTTCCAGTTATGTCATAAGTTCCACCCAAAAGGAGAGGAATTAAGTCAATCCATCACACCTAAAGGACAGTGTTAGATAATCTACAACCAATATGAATGACCAACAGGTGGGACAAAACTTATCCCCCGCCTATTCTAGGTGGGATATTCTACTTTGTAGAATCTTCCAGGAAGACAGCTGCGATGGAGAGCACCAGTTGGAAAAAGAAAGGACCTCTGTGCAGCCTTGACAAAAGTAGGTCAGCTTCCCAGAGCTGTAGGGGTCAAGAGAAACTTCATTTTTCGATTCGTAGTTCTGAGTGTTAAAATTTATAATTGTTACGGTATCGTTCTAGTGTGGATGATGGAAGAAACTTGCACTGCGTCTCATTTAAACACTCCTGAGAGACTCAAACAAATAATAATAAATAAGCAAGAAATGATAAAGGATATAAAATAACCCACACAAATAAAGAAGAAAAGATCAAACAAACAAAATAAAAATGTTACAAAATGGTGCCAGCAAGCACGGATCCGAAGACGTAAAAAAGTGCAGTGTGAAGAAAGAAAAATGACACATACCAGAACTCAATATGAATCAACTAAAAAATTTAATAACAGACGGTGAAGTGAATCATAACATTAACGAGAACATTCAAGTTACAAATGTCAACGAAAGAAGTTAAATCATTTATAAACTTTACTACTTAACCATAACGAGAACAATTTTTCGCCAAAGATTGAAAAACAAAGCATCAGTGAACGACTGCGTGGTGAACATAACAATGGAAGTGAAATAACAGTGGAAGAACGCAGCAGCGAATCCTTGCCAAATAACGAAACCAGAGAAAAACTCAGTGTCAGTCAAGATTGATTTTGAAACACAACAGTTGAATTAGAGTGCTGATAATGAAGAAAGTTTTATCAAAATCTAATTAAACAGAAGAAAAACAGAAACCTACGTAAGTTGTGATGAAACTGAATTTTTGTATTCTCTATAAGTGTGTGTGAAAATTTACTTATTAGAAAATATGAAACTTGTTAAATTCTCTATCAAAAAGGGTATAACAATTTTTATTGTTCCCTCTAAATGTATTTTTTTTCCTTCGTGTTAATTTTTTTTAATAGATTTTGATAGATAGGAATTATTATTTTTTTTTTTTTACTTCACACTCAGTTGGTGGTATATGATTTTGAATATTGTTTGTGTATCATTTTATTTGAATGATTTCTGTGATACTAATTGCTCAATTTCATATATGATTTTTTTTTTTTTTTTTTATGCTGTTGTGTAGTGATGAGTAGGATATGTGAATAATTTTTTTTTTGTGAAATGCAGAAAGCCTTTACCGAATTACTTGACAATGTCAGAGATAGCTCATACAATTTAAGACCATCACCAGACAGACGCAGCCAAATCCCAGTACCAATTTCACAAACCTTAGTGACTCAAGGAAATACTACCCCTAATAACACAACTAACGATAACCATAACAATAAAACAAACAAAAACTTCTTTCACTTTTCTTCTGAAGATGGAAAAATAAACCCACAAAATTACTGTGTATAACATGTTTACTTATAAGTATTTTCATTTTACTCAACACTCAACTATTTTCAGGCCCTATCTGTGGCCCTTTTTCAAGAGATGCGTAGGTTGTCTTGTCAGCCTGGGTAAAGGCCCGGCAATCTTCTGGAACTACGTTCTTGTTGAGCATCATTTATATGATGGCTGTTCTGTTTTCCTTGATAGTTGCTGATCCCCTCTGTCTCTCTGATAGCCTGAGCCGATGGTCAATGGGATTAACCCTTGTGTAAGTGGGTGGGTGGGCACCAACGGTCTGATGGGCAGAAAACTGAATCTCCAGGTCTTTTTTCAACCATAACAGTGCCTAATAATACTACTACTAATAATAATACTAATAGTAAAAACACATTTAGATATAGAAGAATGAGTCAGGTAGCTGGACAAGTAGAAGATATCAATCCTGACAAAAATAGGCTAGAAGCCTATTCAGTGAATCATTGGTAGACTGATGCAGACAGCTGCCTATCTTCGGGGAATAACTGATGAAAGAACTAAGATTAATGAAGCCTTGCTTCTCGTTAGTTTCAGAACACGGTGATTGCACACAAAACTTTGAATTTTGGGTTAGTTTCAGCAAATTAAGGGGGCCGGCCGGAACGCCTATATATGGAGGTATAGGGCGAAAATGCAAAGTCATGAAAAAATTCATGGAGCTTCATATGGCAATTGAGATACGTATACGAAATATTTCGTACAAAATTCCTCTTACTTTCGTAGTTACAGGGTAATTAGTTATCGTAACTCAATAAGCCTAAAACATTGATCCGTACAAGAAAATGCAATATTTCCTCTATTATCGTAAATTTTGATAATTCTTGTCAAAGAAATTGGGAGAAATGGCATCTGTAGACATTCCCCGAGTCGAGAAGGAGACTTCAGGGCCGCCAAGTCCACTGTCCTGTCCTGATTTAGTGCGATTACAGACGTCGAGTAGTCTACACGTTCCATTTACTCTGACATACGCCTGCGTTTACGTATGTTTTATGTAGGTTTCTTCGGCAAGAATTTCATCATGCCAATGAGGAAAAGACAAGGAAAACATCTTGCTAACATACAGACGAGAAAAATCGCTCAAGTATATTACAGAAATATCATAATATATGCGTAGTTAGTGAAGAGAGAGGGGAGGGTTGCTTAGTAACGCCCCCGTCTTGCTGACAGCACACGTCACACTGTGCCCAAGGCTACGACGATCTTTGAGCAAAGAGATCTTCATTCATGATAAATAACAAAGTTTTGGTTTTTTTTAAAATTTAAAACCCAAAATGGAATATGAAATTCATAATAATCATGATTATTAAATTGTCTTTGTAAAAAAAAGAGTACGCCTTCGAGTTTCACCCTCTTGAAATTCTCTTGCATTTTACGTTTGTTTATCTTTGTTTCGGGCAAGAATTTCATCATGCCACAAAGAGGAAAATACAAGGAAAACATCTCGCTAACATACAGAAGAAGAAAATTCGCTGTAATAAGCCGAGTTAGCGAAGGGGAGAGAGAGAATTGCGTAGGAAGGAGTGCCCCATCTTGCCTCAAGCAGTGCCCCAGGCTGCGATATATGAGCAAAGGGATCATCATTTATGATTAAATTATGATAAATAAATATAGTTTTGGTTATTAATACACAAAAAAGAAATATACATTCATAATAATCATTATTTATTAACATAGTCTTTATAGAAATATACGGAGGAAAACTTTGAACGCCCGTATCTCAAAACTATACTTATTGACCTTCAAAATCTATCTTCTCACTTAGTTTTAAAGCTATAACATTGAAATTTGGTATATAACTCAGGAGAACCATTATAGAACAATCAAAATAGAGCCCTTTTTCCAATTTTTTGTTTCGTATTTTTTTATAAATTTTTTCCTCCTGATTTATAGGTTTATTTTTTTACCATATTGAAAAATTCATACTCTTGCAAAAAAATGACTTTTAGAAAAAAAACTCTCCATTCGATTGGAGGTCTACATCAGGTCTATATATGGTAGTAATCCCAGGTCTTAATATTAAATATCAAGGAGGAGATAGATTTTGAAAAATGGTTATTTCGGGATAAATCGCCCTGGCGTCACAAACTGAAGGTCAGAGGCGAAAATCATATGCGGTTTGGAGATGTCCCAAGTCACCTTATTAAGTGGTATGAATATCAAAGTCCTGTCCTTGAAAAAGGGCATAGCGGCCGGCCCCCTTTAACTAATATGATGAATTCAAAACAATTTGTTTATCACTCTGCGAACCAGTAAGCAAGCAGCACACATTATAAAATATTAGTAAATTCCTTAACCCGCAATATGAATCCATAGCAAATCTTTATGCAAATATTGAAAATGCCATAGACAAAACAACAGAACTTACAGAACAATAAACATCAACCTAAGAGATAAGACGCAGTTCAGTGATGATGAAAAGGAAGAGAAAAAAAAAAAAATACTTGTTTAGTCTAAGATATATATTGAACTACTTGTCATTTGGAACAACATATCATGCACTTGGAGGATGAAAAGAAGGCTTTCAGAAAAATTAAAACTGATCCAGAGTAATAGCCTTCAAACATTAAATACAATTAGGCAAGAAATCCAAGAGACAGAAATAAACCTTTCCAGGGAATTGTAGGGGTAAAGAAAAACAAAGTGAAATGAAAGGAGAAATAACACTCTTCATATACTAGAATGAATAATAAGTACTATGATAATTTCATACCAGTAGGGAATAGATAAACTTCGTTTCAGGGAAATAGCCCAAAATACTAAAATAAAATGGAATCCGAACCAGAAGAAATGACAGAAATCATTCAAGAATATAAAATGGAATCCGAACCAGAAAGGAATACAGAATCATTCAGAATGGTCCACCCATAACAAAATAAGCCTGGTCAATCTCAAACACAAATAACTCAAATCAAGTGAACTATTCAGGTTCAAGGAGCAAAACTAAAATAAAGGTAGCATGCAAAAACTGTTGTAAAGATTCCAATAAATGGAAAGACATGTACTGTACTTAAAGATTCAGGTAGTACCGTAAATATAACTTTAACCAGATATTTAGTCATTGCAAAAACTCTGATTCAGGTTCAAAATAGTTATAAAAGGAATAGTGGGTAAACAAATTGGAAGTCTAGGAAATGTGAACTTACAAATAGATATTTTGTCACACAAATTTGTTGAAAGTTTTCTAGTTCTAGAAGAGAGATTCTTTCCCGCACAAGTATTGTTCTCATTTGATTTAATGAGATGTGGAATAATACTAGATAGTCATGAAGGAAAATTCAGCTTGAAATAGGATAATCGGAAGAGCGTATGTTTTACGCTTGACGAAGAAAAGTCTCACCCAAATCTGATCAATTTGTCTGAGACCGTTTCGACAAGCGAGAGAGACATACGCAAAAAGCAGATAAGTAACCAGAACAAGGAAGATAAAATAGAAACATAGAAAAGAGGAATTCCCAACAATACAGAATACAGTCTCAATGAGATGGGTACATAAGGATAATATATACCATATATGCTTAAAAAATCACAGTAGACGCATGTGACTTCATAAATAAGCGAATTCCACACCATGACTCCCATTTTAATAGACAAATTTAAATCCATTTTGAAGGGCTTGGACCATTTAATTACACAGTTTACACCGCAATGCGCATCCCTACCTTATATGTATGGTTTAGTCAAGACACATAAAATCAAAAACCCTATCAGACCAATAATTAGTTCAGTGGGCTCAGTTGTATAATTTATCAAAATGGCTTGTAAAATTCTTACTCCTTTGGTAGGAAACATTTCTAAAATGAATGTTAAAAACAATGTTGATTTTATAAACAAATTGAATAGTTTAAATTTGAATTTTTATTTTAATATGGTTAGTTTTGATGTCTCTTTATTTACAAAAGTGCCTGTAGATGACTTACTTGAATATTTGGAGGAAGAATTAGAACGTCATGACATTCCCTCAAGTGTGGCAACCTCATTAGTCTCATAAGGTTAAGTATCAAAGATAGTAAATTTTGTTTTAATGGGGAATTTTTGTACAAAAGTTTGGCATGGCTATGGGTAATCCCTTATCTCCTGTCCTGAGCAATATTTACATGAAATTTTTTGAGACAAAACTCTTACCTAAAAATTTGCCCCAAAAAGTTATTTGGTTTAGATATGTGGATGATATCTTCTGTATTTGGCTAGTTCACGAAAATCTCCAGGAATTCCCTTAATAATCTCAATAATTTAGTCCCTTCTATAAAAATTTACTGTAGAGGAAGAAAGAAATTGTAATTTGAATTTTCTTGATGTAACTGTCCATAGAAATGATAGAAATTTCACCTTTTCAGTCTTTCGAAAATTAACTAACATTGCTTCTTTTGTTCATTACTACTCCAATCACCATCAAAATGTTAAATTCTGTTTTTTCTGGGATGTTTCTAAGGGCTTTACATGTCTGTAGCCCGCAGTTTATTGACGCTGAAATTAAAACTATTTATGATATTGCAATGAAACTTAAATACCCAAGGACCTTTGTAGATGTGGCATGGAAAAGAGCTAGAAAAACATTTTATTCAACTAATGACAAACTTGAATTTAGTAAGCATAACATTCTAAAATTACCCTATGATGAAAGGTTTTTAGATATTCCTAGAATTTTAAGCTTTTTAACATAAATGTTGTTTTCAGTAAATATTAATGGCGAGTTTAGTAATCAAAAATTCTCCTAAAGATCTTCCAGCTGCATATATGAAATTCCTTGCAAAAAGTGATGATGGTCTATTACGGACAAACCAGTAAATCATTTCACAACGTCTCAAACAACATCAATATTCTGTGAGAACTGGTCAAATATCGAATGCATTATTCGTACATATGAGAGATTTAGACCATCCTATTAACTGGAGTCAAGCAAGAGCCTTAATTCCATGTAATGACACAGTTAAAAGGAATATCATTGAATCTTGTTTCATCAAGTCAAATAATAAAAATGTTCTAAATTTAAGTCTTGGTTTATTTAAACTTGATGCTTTCATAATGAAAAAAGTTGTAGATAAATATAAGCAACAAAATTAATATATTCAGTTTTTACATATTTTGGACTGTAAAGAAACTTTGTAATTTCGGTTAGGGTCAATCTGTTTAGGTTTGTGACAGTGTGATATCCGATAATCCTGGATTATCTCTCTTTATTTTTTACCCTTTTGACAATTAACCATCTGGTAATCTTGATCTTGTTGTGTACCTGAGACCTTTCTCTACAATTGTATTTCATTCGCTCCTTAACAATGTCTTAGTAAAGACGAAAGCGCTTGGATTTCTGACTATCATTTCCTGTGGAATTCACTTATATACCATATATACTCGTGTAACACACGATCTCGCATATCATACGACCCCAAAATTTTTACCCTTGAAAAATGATTTTATCACGTATCTCACGTATCATGCGAGTTAAA
Source organism: Macrobrachium nipponense (assembly GCF_015104395.2). Classification (NCBI taxonomy): domain Eukaryota; kingdom Metazoa; phylum Arthropoda; class Malacostraca; order Decapoda; family Palaemonidae; genus Macrobrachium; species Macrobrachium nipponense. The sequence goes on along the minus strand of NC_061110.1, from coordinate 50,879,522 downwards.
TTTAAGAGACCAAATAACAATAGGCTAACCTCTTTTCCTCCTCTTTATCTATTCCTTTTTTTAAGTTAGGCTCAACCCTTTTCCTCCATCTCTTTATCTATCCCATCTTTTAGTTAAGTTTAAAAATGTAAAAGACAGTGCCAAAAGTAATGATATACTTCTTTTGAAAACACATATAGCCAGAAACAGCTGATTTGCTAATGGTATGAGTTTCATTAGCACTATATAAGGAATGCTATCATTAGTATTGTCCATTGAGAACTGTAATGAGTAATTAACTGATTCTAAACTATCCAAATGTTGGTTGTATGATTGGGACCAAGCATAATTGTGCATTTCCACTTGTGATGTTGTTAATACGATGTCTTTTTTAAAATGTTCTGCTATAGCTGGTGTTTCTTTACACTGATTGTGATAATCAATACAGGCAGTCCCCGGGTTACGACGGGGGTTCCTTTCTTGAGACGCGTCGTAACCCAAAAATCGTCGTAAGCCGGAACAACGTTTGGAAATATGTCTTAAACTAATAAAAAGTTATAAAAACCTTAGCTTGTAATCCTTTGGTTACACTACATGTGTTAATCCTGTAGTTTAATGTACAACCTGGAGTTATTTTCATAAAAAAAATGCTGGTTCTTGAAGGTAAAAACTATTGTAATCCTGGTGGCACTACTTCTTGAATTTTAGTCAACCTGGTGATTTTGCCAAATCTTGAGGGCTACAAGAACAGTTGATTACTATTTACGTATCATATAGACTAATAAAGTAAACGTATCTTTAAATAGGCTTATATATTAGTATCAACAAAAAACCATTCCCCTGGCATGAGTCAGAGGCTGTTTAATAACAAACACTTTTCTGTCCTATCTGTTCAGAAAATAAACGTTATGTCAATCCCCGAGACGAGACCATTGTAGCCAAGACCTACCTACCATACATACCTACCTACCTACCTACCTTACCCTACCTACCTCCCTACCTACCTACCTCCTACCTACCTACCTCCTCTCTCTCTCTCTCTCTCTCTCTCTCTCTCTCTCCTCTCTCTCTCTCTCTCTCTCTCTCTACATGAGATAGCATGTCATAGTTGTAACTCTCGCCCCTTGTTTGGCATGGAAGCTTATGTATACAGTATATTTTTTTTTTAAGGGCATTACTACATTTTATGGTGAAATGATAATATACAGTACTAGTTTTCAATAATATAAAGTAAATGTAAACAATAACATTCTCTCTCTCTCTTTCTCTCACTTCTGTATGTTTGTTTGTTTTGTAATAGTATAAATAAATGATTTACCTTATAACTAATTTTCAAATATTGATAAGATTAATAAAAAAAATAGCGATTCTCTCTCTCTCTCTCTCTCTCTCTCTCTCTCTCTCTCTCTCTCTCTCTCTCTCTCTCTCTCTCTCTCTCTCTGGAACCTTGACATACGATTGCCCTAATATACGAATGTTTTGAGATACAACAGAAAAATCTGCGAAAATATATGCTTTGATATACAACGAAATATTTGAGATACGATTTTACGATGTGATAGTTGTATAGGCGACCGATAAATGGCGTTCAGTCTGTTTGTTGTGCTGCATCGTTAACACGTCGTTGTTTAGTTCGTTGTATTTGTACCTATTTTTCTTGTTATTTTGTCTATTTTATTATTAACCTTGGGTCCCAAAGCTAAAGACAAAGCAGGTGATAAGAAAAAACCCAAGAAAATTATTTTGATGGATGCAAAACATGAAATTATAGCAAAGCATGAACGTGGCGTTCGTATCGTCGATTTGGCAACGAGTATGGTCGAAATCCTTCTACAATATCCACGATCATCAAGCAGAAGGAAGCTATAAAAAACTTACAAAGGCATCACCATTATTTCTAAACTACGAACTGATTAAAAAAATATAAATAAAAAAATTAGTTTAGCAATGTTATTTCATTTGTGTTTATTACGTAGTTATTAGTGTACATACGTAAATAAAAAGAGAGCAAATCGTTCCCTGCCACCCTTCCGTACCTCCTTCCACTGCTGGCCTCACGTAATCTTTCGTTGTGATAAGTAAAATTCCTTTCTTTTTTTATTGTGTGTGTTATTACTCGTCTTTGTTTGTATTTGTGTATATTATATGTAATTTAGCTGCGTTAGGTGTGGTTTCATAGCGCTAGAACGGATTAATACATATTACATTATTTTAAATGGGAAAAATGCTTTGAGATACAACTGTTTTGATATACGACGATGGTAACGGAAACAAATGAAATTCGTATATGTCAAGGTTCCAGTGTACTGGATATCTCTCTCTTTGGATACTTCGATTTGCCAAATCTTGAGGGCTACAAGAACAGTGATTACTATTTACGTATCATATAGACTAATTAAAGTAAAACGTATCTCTCTCTGCTCACTCTCTCTCTCCCCTCTCTCTCTCTCTCTCTTCTCTCTCTCTCTCTCTCTCTCTCTGATCAAATTACTGGATAATGTCTCTCTTTGGATACTTGGAATTTGTGTGTAATCTAACCAGAAACTTCGTTTTGTTATTATTACTGGAAACAAGCAATGATTTTTTTCATTATTTGCGCTTTTGGACTGTTATATGTAAACTTTGCGCACCGCAAGCTAGTATGTATTCATTCGCTCGGAAACTAGTTCTGCATATGAGGCGTCACTAAAAAACATAGAAAAATACGACATAAAAAGTGTCGAAAATCATCATAACCTCAAAATTTTTGTTGTAATCTAACCAGAAACTTATTTTTATTAATATACTGTGCTAAACTATAAAGGATTTTTATTATAGTATGCGTTTTTTAAAAGCGGCGTTAACTCGGAGCGTCGGAAGCGTCAGCATTGTAACCTCGGAACAAGCGCCGTAACCCAGGACGGATTTTTCCATTGAATATTTCAGAAAAAGCGTCGTAACCTCGGAACGTCGTAAGCCGGAACCGTCGTAACCTGGGGACCGCCTGTAATAGATTTTTCCCTGTTAAGTGGGGTTCGTTCCTGTATTCTATTCTTGTCAGTTCGGTTATTACTATTATTATTTGATTCCTCTTCCATTGGCAATTCTTTTTCATAGATATCTGAATCTGCAATGTTAGTAGTGGTATTGGTGGGTATAATATCACTCTTATTTTGGGTTTTAGTATTATTGGCATGAGAATTAGTTTCTATGTTTATATTATCTTGTTTGTTATTATGCTACTTATGTCTTGATTTTAAGTGACATTTGAAAAGGTGGGGCTTTTGGATGGGTTATTAACTTCTCTTACTTTTAGCTCGAGCCTGGTTCCCATGACTGACATTTCCTGTCCTATTTATTAACAACTGATGGTAAAATGAGCATTCTTTAGATTTCGTGTGATGGGCTAGCCCACAATTAATACATTTTGGGTGGTTACAGTTCCAATTAGTGGTATGGTTATTTGATGGGCACACTGCACATATTGCTTTATTACAGCATTTTTTTTGTGTGTCCATACCTTGAGCACTGTGTACATTGTAGTGGTTTTGGAATGAATGGACGAACTCTATTTTGCCCGAGAATTTTTATTTTAAATGGGAGGTCTTGGACTGTAAATTTTATTTCGGTAATGTTGACATTTTTATTCTTGTCTTTCCTACTTGAAATTAAGTATATTTCTAGATCGTGAATATTGTTACATCTCAATTTTAAGGAGTATAGCAGTTGTTGTTTTGAAGGAATTCTGTTCGTTGTTGGGTGGAGGATGATTGTACCCTGTATATAATTCAATGTTTCGTGGCTTGTAATTGTTACTTTTATATTATTCATTTCCGTTATACTTAAAAAGGCAGTGGACTGCTTTTTATTGGTTACTTGGATTAGCCATTCATTGTCTTTGATGTGTCTACATTCCATGTCCTGTGTTGGATATATGTTGAGTAATTTGTTTTCTAGTATCGCTGCTGAGATTTTGTTGCTAGTTTTGAGGAATAAAATTCTTGACCAGTTATCTGGTCCAAAGAGCTCATCAAAATGTACCAATGTAGGATTAAGTTGGTAATTTTTGTTTCTTTTTGGTCCTTGTTTTACATACATTGCTTGTCTATTAGGATTGTTATATTTTTCTGTATTGATGGGAGGATTACTTGTCTCTAATTCAGAATTACTGTTCATTATAGTATATGGTTTCATTGTTATGGTATTGGAGTTTACCAATTGATTTTTGTTTGTTTCTCTTTTACTTTTTATGCACCCAAATTGGTGTTCTGGAATTATTTTACTTGGAACAGGGTGTTCCTTGGTAGCATTTATGGCTCTTTCATTGCTCGAGGCTGTACCAAGGAAATTCGGGAATGACGTGCCAATAGTCATCAACTGTGCCGGAGTTTTTGTTCCATTCATGGGATGGGGACCCAGGGGTTACTCAAATCATAAGTTCAAATAATCATAACATATTTGAGAGAGAGAGAGTGACAAACAAAAGATCTTGAAAAGATATCATTGGCCCTTCACGAAGTTAAATCTTCCGCCGATGGCACAAGTGAGAATGACTCCCAAATGTCCGCTCCCTACCCTACCCCAAAAGGGGATGGCATAACATGATTAGCATGGCCCAAGTGTAAACAGAACCTGTTTGCAAGGACTAAGAGTATTATGATAATACAATTATCCCCATCCTAATTACATTATGGGCAAACTGGAAAGAATGCCGAGAGTTCTGTTCCTAGAACCAGGCCCCCCAGGAATTCGTGGTCCAGCTCCACAGAATCGTTCCACCTGAAAAACAGGTTCCGAACATTGTCGCGTAGATGATGGATCTACCACAGTTCTCATTATTTAGCTTCAGATTTAACTTCATGTTAAGCCATGATATGTTTTCTTATTTATTAGATTTTGAAAATTTTGACAAAAATGGAAAGTCCACTAACATTAACACTAGAATGCCCAATGGAGTCATTCTGACTCCTTGCCAACATTCAAAATTCCCCTGACTCGGTTCTTTCACACATTTCACTGAATCCTTCTTTGACTTTTAATGACTTTCAGTATACGTCAGCAACTGTAGAAGAATGGACCGGATTACTTTAGATATTAATTTTTCATCTTTAATGGATGCCCGAGGAAGTCATTTTGACTCCTTACAGCAAGACCCTAGTAAAAATTACAAATCTGGTTTTCTAATAATTTTTACATTATGTATTCAAGACTAATACGTATAATGTTGTTTCATTATAGGTCTACAGATTTCTTTCTTCCAGATTTCCTAATTTTTGTTAAAGTCATTTTCCTCATGATTCAAGCAAATTCCTACTTGCAACATTCAAGAAATGCCATACTTGAACATTCCATTATCCTTGTATGAATACAATATTCATACATCTGGTAACAGTTGTTTGTTACTGTCACAGATAGAAAAGAACATTTAGCAAGTCATTTCCATGAAAGCATGGCTTGAAGAGGCTGTCTTACACAAGAGCAAATTCTTGCTATTCAAACTGATATCCCAGTAGGGTAAGGTGCCCTATTACCCAATTTATGGCATCAAAACCTGACAAATACGGTCAGATGTATTTCTTAGCTGTAGATAAGGAGAGTAAATATCTGGTGAATGGCTTTCTTTACATAGGGAAAGAAGAGCATTGCCCTACAGAAGAGAAGGTTGCTAATTATGTGGTCATGCGAGTTGCGACTTATTTGAACAAAGGGAAAAATGTCAAAAAAGATAACTATTTTACATCTGTCAACTTAGCCAAGCAATTAAAGAAAAAAGGGAACCAGTATAATAGGGACTATGAATAAAAACAGAAGAGAAGTGCCTTTCACAGTGAAAACCATGAAAGTCAAGTTGTATTCAACTAAGATTTACCACTCTGATGATATGACTCTCAACAGTTTATCTCTAGCCAATAATGCAAAGAAGACACCAGAAACAGTCAAATGTTACTAAATATGGAGTTGACATTTTGGACCAAATGCCTTAAAAGTATTCAATGAGAACAAGCACAAGGCAGTGGCCTATGCATTCTTTTCAAAACACCTTGGACCTGGCAGCAATAAATGAATGGGCTATCTATAAGGAAGTGACAAAGGAAAAAATTACCAGGAAAGAGTTCCTTAAACAATTGTCAGAGGAATTAGCAGAGGTAATTATACAGTCACGGAAGAAATTGGATGAGAAGGGAAATAATCAAGGAAATGGAAAAACCAATGACCAAAGAGGAGACCTGAAGAAATACTGCCAAGTTAAGACTCATTTCTTTAGGTCTCCTCTTTGGTCATTGGTTTTTCCATTTCCTTGATTATTTCCCTTCTCATCCAATTTCTTCTGTGACTGTATAATTACCTCTGCTAATTCCTCTGACAATTGTTTAAGGAACTCTTTCCTGGTAATTTTTTCCTTTGTCACTTCCTTATAGATACCCCATTCATTTATTGCTGCCAGGTCCAAGGTGTTTTGATAGTTGCATGAAATGTAAAAAATACTTATATGGCACTTGCACTGCAGAGGTCATGTGTATGTGTAAAGATGTGATAATGTGAAATAGACTCAAATTGTAATTCATTTAGTTGCATATTGTATGATTACTAGGCTACCTATTTATCTTTATTTCTAAGATCTAGTTTCTTCGTGTTTGCAAAAATTGGAATACAAAGTATGTTTCCAAAATTGTAGCAACAAAAAAATATATATATACAGTATATACATATACTAGAACTAGCCTAATCAAGCACTTATTATTTTTACCTGGGACCAATAATATGAGAACTATTATGCAATAAAATTACACTGTTTGTATACACGATAATAATCAATGTAAGAAATTAGAATACAATTAAAATATTTCAATAAATAATCTTAAAAATATATAGGAGTCAAAATAACTCACATTGGTAATCCAAGTACATCACTAAATTTCAGCATCCTTAATTATAGCAAAATAGCATTATATGCAATATTATTAAATTGCTCGCATACAAAACTGTAAGGAATATGAGAAATAATAACAAAATGCAAAATATTTCAGGAAATAACTTTAAAAATGCATAGGAGTCAAAATGACTCCCTTTGGGCATCCAGGCACATTGCTAGATCTGGGCATCCTAGTGTAACCTGAAAATATATATAATGTTATATGGGACTCTGAGTTCAAACCTAGGAAATTCCTGAGGTTCGATAGCCACCTCACCACATCAAGGTGGTCCCAAAATGAGGGGGTGTGATGATATCAAAAGAATACAGTATTCATTTGAAACAATTAACAGAAATTAATAGGATATACATACAAAAAGAGATCAGTTATTAAAAAAGAAAAATATAAAAAAATAAATAAACATTATAAAAATAAATTATAAAATAAATGAAACATTGTTTTATGGTAGTAATGCATTGTGTTTTTGCTTGAACTTTTATGAGATTCCAATTCCTGTGTGAGGAATAAAGGACGTCTGAAATTGAATAGCTCAATAACGACCACACAAATACTGCATGTTGGTGCTCTTGCTCAGCAAAGCTGGTCACTCTGCAGAGATCAAGGATCAACTGTGAATGTGAAAGATGTTAAAATACAACTTATGATAAACTGTCAAACAACAGACCATCTATTGATGGTTCAAGTCATAACTGATAGTTATGAAACAGAAACCTGCCCCTCTGTCTAAAATAGATAAATCTTTGGCAGAGGCATAAATCCACCTTGGTGAACACTGTATTCTAGTAAAGGAGGGACAAATGACTTAAAACAGGTTGTAATGATTTTACCACTGTTATAAATATATGAGGTAAGCTTAAAATGCAACAGTTAACTTCCCTGCTGACTGGCAAACAGAGCCTAGAATGGCTTGTTCGTCGATTAAAAAAAAAAATAAAATAAACAACTGGCACAAAAAGGCAAAATACAAATGTATTTAGTATTCCTTGAGAAAGAAGTAAACATTCTTGCTCTCCCCTTGTACAATAACTGATTGGAAAGAAAAATCTGTCAGTAGCTTGAGAGTTCCAGCTTTTCAAATGCAGAGGATTCAAGAGAGTTTACTTCAATATGCTTCACATCCAAGTCAAGATCTGTGGCCGCAGCAACGACAGTTATCTTGATTTGAAGGTGGGCCAAAGAAAAAAGAATGAAGAGGATTTTATATTTAAAACAAACCTCCTCCTGTTCTCGAGCCTTGCTGATCAGTTCACTCAAGCTTTGACTCTGGGTATCTCTTTCATCATCTTCTTCTGTTACCATATCTGCAGACTGCTGTTCATCTTCCTCATCAGGAGGAAGGCCCATACCACCTCCATCATCATCTTCATTTCCTTCCTGCTCCTCTCCATTATTTTCCTCACCATCTGAAATGTCACAAAAAGGAATAAAAATTCAATACATAATAAAAATTGTTTCAAAAACACAAAAATGAAGTTTTATGTTAACACAAAGTTTAATGTATACTTACCTAGGCAAGGTATATATTATAGTATTATTCTCTGTTCCACCTGGCAGAAATTTCAAATCTCGCGGCAAACGCTAGTAACCTATTAGTAGTTCAGGATACCACCACCCCGTTACCGTGGCGCTAGCACCAAGAACCGTTCCCACTTGGGCCAGATTTTTCTCTGAACCCTGTCTCCTGAGGGGAGGGTGGGCATTAAATTATATATACCTGCCAGGTAAGTATACATTAAACTTTGTTTTAACATAAAAACTTCATTTTAATGTATGACACTTACCTGGCAGGTATATATATAGCTGATTGACACATTTGGAGGTGGGTCAAAGACAGAAACATTATTAGCCCTTAAACGCCGACTGGACGTATTTTACGTCAACATTTTTGCTCTCTCGGGTGCCGACTGGACGTATTTTACATCGACATACAAAAGTTTTTTAAAAATTCGCGGAAAAATACTTTTAGGCCTACCAGCCAAAAACTCTTGAATCACGCGCCTTGGGGGATGTTGGGAGTTCACGGATCAGGTGTTTTTTGTTTTGTTTACAATCGTTACGCAGGTGCGCAAGCGCGAATTTCTTTCTTGCCGCACTAAAAAGTATCTGTGACACATCTCGGAAATTATGTCGTCACTTTGACATAATTTTTGTACCATTTTAAATTAGCAGTTACATGGAGTATTATATATGAAAATGTGCACATTTTTATGAAGAATACAACAAAAAAAAATACTCATGATTGTAGCTTTTATCAGTTTTGAGATATTTTCATATAAATAACGATAAGTGCCAAAATTATAACCTTCGGTCAACTTTTGACTCTATCGAAACTGGTCCGAAAAAGAAACGCAATTGTAAGCTAAAACTCTAATATTTTAGTAATATTCAATCAGTAAGCTAAAACTCTAATATTTTAGTAATATTCAATCATTTAACTTAATTTTGCAACTAATTGGAAGTCTCTAGCACAATATTCGATTTATGGTGAATTTTATGAAAAAAACTTTTTCCTTACGTCCGCGCGGTAACTCTTCCGAAAAAATCATACATGCGATTGTGGTAATGTTTGCACCATTTTAAATTAGCCGTTACATAAAGTTTTTATATATAAAAATGTGCGCAATTTCATGCACAATACAACTAAAAACAACCCCTGGTTGTAGCTTTTATCAATTTTGAAATATTTTCATATTAAAAATGATGTGACAAATTTTCAACCTTCAGGTCAACTTTGACTCTACCGAAAAAAGATGGTCGAAAAACGCAATTGTAAGCTAAACCGCTTATATTCTAGTAATATTCAAGCATTTACCTTCAGTTTGCAACAAATTGGAAGTCTCTAGCACAATATTTCGATTTATGGTGAATTTATGAAAAAAATAACATTTTCTTTACGTCCGCGCGTTAACTCTTCCGAAAAAATCATACGTGCGATTGTGGTAATGTTTGCACCATTTTAAATTAGCCGTTACATAAAGTTTTATATATGAAAATGTGCGCAATTTAATGTAGAATACAACAAAAAAATATTGAAGGTTGTAGCTTTTTCTCATTTTTAAAATATTTGCATATAAATCACAATAAATAGAAAAAAAACCACGTTCGGTCAAATTTGACTCTACCGAAATGGTCGAAAAATGCAATTGTAAGCTAAAACTCTTACAGTCTAGTAATATTCAGTCATTTATCTTCATCTTGAAACAAATTCGAAGTCTCTAGCACAATATTTAGATTTATGGTGAATTTTAACAAAATGTTTCCTTCCCTCCGCCCGCGGATTCTCCGCCACAAATCTCCGAAATGCGTACATTCCATTCTCGGAATATTTGCTCTGTTTCATATTAGGCATTTCATAGAGTTTTATATATGAAAATGTGCGCAATTTCATGTAGAATAAAACGAAAAATATTTGAAGGTTGTAGCTTTTCTTATTTCCAAAATAATTGCATATAAAAAAAATATATATAAAAAATTCGACATTCGGTCAACTTAACTAGTCAGATCTGGTCGAAAACTGCATTTGTAAGCTAATATTCTTACAGTATAGTAATATTCAATCATTTGTCTTCATTTTGAAAGAAATTGGAAGTCTCTAGGACAATATTTAGATTTATGGTGAATTTTTGAAAAAAATATTTGTTTACGTCCGTGCGTTACGAATTCATGCATTATTTTGTGATAATATATTCTCTGTGTTGCTTTTATCGTTTTACGATGTGTTATATACCAAAATGATCGCAATTTAGTGTACATTACAACGAAAAAAGAAGTAACTCGTTACCTTTAACCGTTTTGCGCACAGCGCGATTTGAATACAATTATATATGAAATTTCGTTTTTGCGCTATCATATATCGCATTATTTATATATGATAATGATAATTTTTTTCATTTCTGATGGTTGCATACTAAACTTCAGGCAATGACAAAAAAAGGAGCCAAAAATGAACTCTTAATCTTGAAAACTAAGCGCGCTGTGATTTTTTTAAAAAAATATTTTTTCCGCTTCCGCGCTCACTCTGAAACACTTCCGGCACACGGGAGAAATTTTTTTTTTTACCGCTTTGGCGTTTAAGGGTTAGAGTATAAAATATTATTAAAACTCTAGGTTCCTTACCTGCTAAGGTAGCTGACTTCATAGGTCCTGCCTCTCAGTCTGCTTAAACCTTAGGAGCTCTCAACAAGGAAGTGTCTTGTATGTTACAGAAGCTAAGACTGGAACTGACAACTGGGCGTGACCAATGTGTTGACAGAACCCTACAGCCCTCTTATGCCACGGCATTCAAGCTTAGTAATAGATCAGTACCTGAACTACACACACACACACCACACCAATACAATCCAAACCAGACTGAAAAAAGTAAACACACTTTTCTCAGACTACCAATAAACACAACACCATCACCTGATAAAATACTAGCTTAAAAGAAGGTTATGGGGTGGTAACTCCTTAGCCCAATACTGTACCCGAGGACACGTATGGACCTAGCGTCTGACAATTATCAAAGGTTGTCTGAATCTCCCTCAGATAATGAGACGCAAATATTGAATTCGTTCTCCAAAAGGTCGATTCAATAATTTCCTTGAGGGCTAAATTCTTTTAAAATTTTTTAAAAACCAATGAAGTCCGCAACTGCCCTGACTTCATGAGCCTTCACTTTCAAGATACCGAAGGTCTGTTCTTGACACAACATGTGAGCTTCTCTAATTAACTCTCTCTATAAGAAAAGCTAGAGCGTTCTTGTCATGGATCTACTGGGTCTTTGACTGAGCACCAAAGAGCATCAAACTCCCTCTGATCTCTCTTGTTCTTTCAATGTAGAAACCTTAATGCTCTCACTGGGCAGAGAACTCTTTCTTGCTCATGTCTCACTAAACTCAGATAAACCCAAGACATCAAAGGATCTTGGCCAAGGATTTGCAGGGTTCTCATTTTCTTGGCAAAAAACCTTCCTGGAGGAACACACTGCATTACCATGTGTCCATCCCACTTTCTTTGAAATGGCCTGAAGCTCACTAGCTCTTTTAGCCGTTGCCAGAGCAACTAAAAAGATAGTCTTCTTAGACACATCTCTCAGAGAGGCTTTCTCTAAGGGTCGAATTTACTTGAGGTTAGATGCCTCAAGACAACATCGAGGTTCCAAGCAGGAGGTCTGCATTATGGCTGTTTCTTAGTACCAAATGACCTAATCAGATCTCTAAGGTCCAAATTATTAGAGATATCAATATCTCTGTGTCTAAACACTTGAGGTCAGCATACTCTTATAGCCTTTGATTGTAGACACTGACAATCCTAAATCCTTCCTTAAGTATAGAAGGAAGTCTACGATTTGGGTCACAGAGGTACTGGATGAAGACACTTTCCTCTTCCTACACCACTTACGGAAATTTTCCCACTTCGACTGATATACTGCGATGGGTGGAGGTTCTTCTGGCCCTAGCCACTGCACTGGCCACCTCTCTAGAATATCCCCTCACTCTGACAAGACTTTCGATAGTCTGAACGCAGTTAGACCCAGAGCGAGGGTATCTTGTTAAATCTGTCGAAGTGGGGTTGTCTGAGGAAATAAATCTACTCTTAGAGGAAGAGTTCTTGGTGTATCTATTGTCCATTCAAGTACCTCTGTGAACCAACTTTGGGCCGGCCAAAACGGAGCTATTAAGGTCATCTTCGTTCCTTGGCTCTCCCTGATTTCTTCATAACTTTCCCCCAGTACTTTGAATTGGAATGGAAAAGGCGCGTAAAACATCTAGGTTTGTCCAGTCCATCAGGAAGGCGTCGACCGCCACTGCTTCCTGATCTGGAACCGGAGAGCAATAAGTTGGTAATCTTTTGTTTCTGGCTGTCGCAAAAAGATCTACTACCGGACGGCCCCACAACTTCCACAGGCTCTGACATACCTCCAGGTGCAATGTCCACTCTGTCGGTAGAAGTTGTCCTCTTCTGCTCAACATGTCCGCTCCCACATTCTTCTCCCCCTGGATGAACCTGGTGAGCAGAACGATGTCTTCCTCTTCCGCCCAAAGTAGAACTTCCTTTGCCAGCATGTAGAGGGGAAAAGAATGAGTCCCTCCTTGTTTGCTGATGTATGCCAGAGCCGTGGTGTTGTCCGAGTTGATTTGCACTGTCTTGTCTCGAATCAACTCTCTGAAGTGCTTCAAGGCCAAGAAAATAGCCATCAGTTCCTTCCTGTTTATGTGCCAACTTGTTTCTTCCTCGTTCCAAAGACCCGACACCTCCTGAGGGCCTAATGTCGCTCCCCAACCTGCGTCCGACGCGTCGGAAAACAACAAGATGAAGTCTGGGCTCTTCTGTTGAATGCGACATCCCTTCTGCTAACCTGCCTGCGGTTAGCCACCAACTTAATTCCTCCTTCACTTTGGCAGGAATTAGAAACTGGAAGGATTCCGGTTGCGATTTTCTTGGCCATGAATCTTTCAGGATAAACTGTAGAGGTCTCATGTGTAGTCTTCCTAGAGAAATGAACCTCTCTAGCGAAGACAGTGTGCCCAGTACTCATCCACTCTCTTGCTGAGCATCGGTTTTTCTCTAGGAAGTCCTGCACCTTCCGAATGCATAGGGCTTGCCTTTCGGGGACGGAAAAACTCCCAAAAAGTCGCTGACGATATCTGAATCCCCAAATAAACTATCTGTGCTTGGGATTCAACTGCGACTTTCCCAGGTTTACCACGACCTAGGTGGTCTTTTGCTAAGTCCAACGTTTGTTTCATGTCCTCCAGACATTGACTTCTCGATTGATCTTATCAACCAGTCATCCAAATAAAATGACACTCTGATCCCTCTTAGATGCAGCCATCTTGCTACATTGGACATCATCCTCGTGAACACTTGGGGGGTCTGTGCAAAGGCTGAAGCACGGGCCTTGAATTGAAAGACCCTGTTCTGAATCACGAACCTTAGAATACTTCCTGCTTCCTGGATGAATCGGAATATGGAAGTATGCGTCTTGTAAGTCCAGGGTAACCATCCAGTCCCCTGGACGTACCGCTGCCAGTACTGAATCGTTCGTCTCCATAGTGAATTTGGTCTTTTCCACGAAAACATTCAGTTGACTTACGTCCAGCACTGGTCTCCATCCTCCCGAGGACTTCGCAACCAGGAATAGCCGGTTGTAAAATCCCGGAGATTCATGATCCAGAAACAGGTTCTATGGCTCCTTTCTCTAGCATGGAAGAGACTTGCTCCCACAGAGCCTTTTTCTTCACTAAATCGTTGTAATTTGCCCCCAGGGCTCTCGGAGATGTTGCGAGAGGAGGTTTCTTTAAGAAGGGAATTTTGTACCCTTCCCGAGCTACGTTGACGGCCCAGGGATCTGCCTTCATGTTCTGCCAAACTTCCCAAAATTCTTGAAGTCTGGCTCCTACTGCTGTCTGGAGGACTGAGTTCTTATTGCTTAGAGGTGGTTTTGGCTCCTCTTTTCGTTGGTACTCTCTTGGCCTTTTAAAGGCGGGTCGTGCAAACGTTCTGCCTCGAAAGGGCTGTTGAGAAGGCCTTGTTTGAGGGCTAAATTCTTTTGGAGTTTACTTCACCAACTTGGATGGTAAAAACTTCCTTACCGATGAAGAGAGCAAATCTTGAGTGGCCTTCTGCGAAAGAGCCAGAGCTATAACCTTAATAACCTCTGATGGAAACAGCTGGTTTGAAAGGGGAGAGAACATCAATTCTGATTTCTGTGCGTTGGAAACGCCTTTAGAAGCGAATGAGCACAAAAGCAACCTCTTTTTCAAAATCCTCCCTGCTGCCGAACAATGAAGCCAGCTCATTTGCTCCATCTCTGAGAGCTTTGTCCATGCAGGACATAATGCTCTTAGCCACTTCCATATCTTGTTCATTTTCGTTTTCTAAGGAATTCGCCAACGCTCCCAATGACCAATCTAGAAAATTGAAGACTTCGAAAGTCCTAAAAATTCCCTTAAAAAGATGGTCAAACTCGGACGAAGTCCACCAGACCTTGGCAGATTGCAACGCCTGTCTGCGCGAACTGTCCACTATTCTGGAGAAATCCCCCTGGGAGGAGGCAGGTACTCCAGGCCAAGACTTTCTCCAGTAGTGTACCATACCCCAGACTTAGATGCTAACTTGGCTGGGGGAAAAGTGAAAGAGGATTTCCCCGCTTCTTTCTTGTCCTTCAGCCAGTTATTCACTCGTTGTAGCGCCTTCTTGGCCGAAATCGACAGAGTCATCTTGAGAAAAGAGGACTTCTTAGGAGTCTTAGTCTTAGAAAACTGAGACGGGGAGATAAAGGCGCCGTAGGCTGAAATTCCCCTTCGAAAATAGACAGCAGACGTGAAGTAAGGATCTTGTAATCCGAAGACGGTTCAACATTCTTCTCTTCAACAAAGTCCACTTCTTCTTCTGCTGAAGAAATGTCTTGCAGATCACTATCGTTGTAACGCTTTGCTGATGGATTAACGTCCTGCCGCCTGCGTCTTGTCACCAACGAAGTCTCTGCGTCCTGCCGTCTGCGTTCTACAACCACAGAAGAATCGATGTGCTGCCGCTTGCGTCCTGCGTCCATCGTAGACACGTCTGCTTCCTGCCGCCTGCGTCCTGCGTCCACCAGCGGTTCCGCGTCCTGGCGTTTGCGTCCTGTTTCTCCCGAAACAATCTTCTTCCTGCATCCTGGAACACTACGCGATCGCCCGTCTTCGTAGAGCCCGTGCGTCCTAATTCCTCGACACGCAAACACTTGTCGTCCGTCTTCTTGGAAGACTTAACGGGAAGGAAATCGTCCTTACGCCTTGCAGGTCCTTGCAAAGGAGCATCCATGAATCGACGAGAACTGCAAGCTTAGACTGCATTTCTCTTAAGAAATCCTTCGTACTATCTTTCCTGACGACAGCCGTAGGAGGAGGAGGAAGACGAGAAGGACTAGGACGCAAAGGAGAACGATCTTGGACTCTACCCAAAGGAGAGAGAGAGGAGAGGAAAGCAAGAGGACTGGGGGAGTCTCTTGACGAAATCCAGGAACGTACGGGCCGTACCGAGTCTTCTTTCGATCGCACAATTTTCTTCCTCTTGGTTGGAACCATGTCCTCGTCCGAGGAAGACAAAAACCTACGGGCTGCCTCAAGCTTCACGATCTTGAGCACGTCTATCATGAGTAGTCGATGTCCTTAACGTCCTCTTGAGGGGGCGAGACACTACAGAAGTACCCGATGTTCGCGCTATGTCGAACCATCAGAGGGACGCACACTTCCCAGTTACGCCTTTTCTGTGGCGAACTGCAACAGCCTGGGATCTTACAACAGGACTGTACGAAGGGACGCCTGACCGTGGTAAAACCTCTCTCGCCTCCCTTCGACTGTCGACATGCACACTTCCTTCCCCTTGGGTCTGGGAGCTTGACAGAGGTCTAGGTCTAGGAGCACGAGAGAGTCGATCAGACGCCCCCTCCACTACACTTTCACTGACATCAAAAGCACTCACTTTATCCGTATAAGGCGCTGTATTTGGTCTCCCATGGACGCAAGGGAACAGCGAAAACCTTAACAATCTGTGTATCGTTTCGTGCCCTACGATACAGCAGTGGGCGCAGGAGATACCTGGGGAGAAGGAACTACCAACTCTACGTTAGAAGGAGCTGGAGAGGAAACACATTCACTCCTTTTACTAGAAGTATTCGACCTCTCACTACGAGAAACAGATCTCCTTACACGATCTTTCTCAAGCCTTTCAACATATTTCATAAATATCTTCCACTCCTTCTCTGACAAATTCTCACACTCAACACACCTACTCTCCCAAGTACACACAATCTCTCTGCACTTCTTGCAAATGGTATGAGGGTCGACCGAAGCCTTCGGCAACCTTACCTTACACCCCTCTTTCACACACACTCTAAACATACTACAAGTGTCAGACATCTTCCAAGAACAATCCAAAGCGAATGCCAAGCTAACGTTTCCAAGTACGATACCAAAAAATCCATGAAAAGTCAGCAACGAGAAGAAAATCCTAGCAGGGAACCACCAACAATGTTGCCGGTTCGGCTGGCAGAAAAAATCTGGCCCAAGTGGGAACGGTTCCTGGCGCTAGCGCCACGGTAACGGGGTGGTGGTATCCTGAACTACTAATAGGTTACTAGCGTTTGCCGCGAGATTTGAAATTTCTGCCAGGTGGAACAGAGAATATAGCTATATATATATACCTGCCAGGTAAGTGTCATACATTAAACATTGGCTTTTGAAGAAATAGCCATTTAGCAACTGGCAAGACCCTTTACATCTAACATCATCAAACATTTATATCTAACATCTGCCAGATGTGAGGTGACATCATACAAACTGACTGACCATGCCTTACATGAAAAGTAGTCCCTATCATCCAGAAATGAAAGGTAGTAGACATTATCAATACTTGAAAGGTCATTGATAAGTAGTCCATGTACACTGACTGAACATGCCATACATGAAAGGCAAGAAAGAGGGTAACCAGACAAAAAAAAAAAAAAGAGATGCATTTTAAAATTTTTTACACTGTGTAGTTGGGCGTCATGAGGCTGATTGCGTGGTGTCTGACCAACTTTCACCGTGTACGAGCAGGCGTTGCCAGATCTCATAGGTTCCTTGCATTACAATCTCAGATTGTTTTAACCGGTTCCAGCTGGCACTAAGTTTCCATAAAAAATATAAATTTCTAAAAGAAATTTTACTTTCTCAATACTTACCTCTCTATATGATAGATGGAATTCCTGTACAGGTGGGAGGATGGTAAGAGTGCAAAAACTAAAAAATTGATTGGATTGTTGTTTGACCTGTCTATTGACCCATCCTCTCGGGTGATTATTTTATTTTCTTGTCAACATGAGTGGGGAGGTTAGGGAGGTGATATATATTAGAAAGGTAAGTATTTGAAAAATATACTTTATTATGAACATTACTATATTATGTTTTTGAATGAATCTTACCTTTCTATTATGATAGCTGATTCATACATTGAAGAAAACGAGTTGTGAAAGAGGTGCAAGGACAAATATATAATTATAAACCCCCAGCAAACAATAAAATTCCACCAGGAATAAGCTGCTTCTTACCTTTCTCACTTTCTTTCTCACCAGACGCCAGGTAGGCCTCCAGGCCTGTCAGTCGTCCTGCTTCAGGAACAGTCTCCATTCTGGCGATCATCATAGAGCCTCATCTCATCAACTTCCCGCCAAAACTAGAGCCTCTCCTCTCTACTCCTCTCTCTATGTTTTGTAGCCATCTCATTTTTGGTCTTCCTACCGGTCTCCTTCCTTCCGGTGTCCATTCCAAAAACCTTATAGGATATCGCTCCTCCTCCATTCTTTTGGTGTGTCCAAACCATCTAAGCTGTCCTCTCTCCACAAAAATCTAGTATCCCCTCCACTCCCAGTTCTCTTCTAATGTCTTCATTTCGTAGCCTATCTAGTCTTGTTACCACCTTTTTATGAGTCTTGAGGCTTTCATTTCAGCTGCTTGAAGTTGGCTTCTAGTTCTTGATGTTAATGTCCATGATTCATGGCCATAAGTCAATATTGGTCTTAAAATAGAGAGGTATATTATGGTTTTCACTTTGCGAGGTATATTTCTGTCTTTCATTAGTGGGTAGAGCAGATACAGATTGATTACTGAATTTCTGTATTCGGGTAGTTATTTCCAGCTTTGAATCGTTTTGGTCACTAAACTCTACTCCTAAGTATTTGAAATTTCTACACTGTTTCAATGTCTGACCTTCTAATTCTACATCTACGTTACTTGGTGTTCGTGATAGGTGCATGATCTCTGTCTTATTCTTGTTGATCCGCATTCCATTAGCTATTAAGATCACGTTCCAGTTGTTGACGTTTTCTTGGAGAGATTCTGCGCTGAGGGCTATCATTGCATGGTCATCTGCATACATAAGGTTGATGGTCATATCTGCAGCTTCATCCTCACCTAGTTCCCTCATACATTTATCTAAGAACAATATAAAAAGAAGTGGCGAGGACGCTGCCCTGTCTACTCCTGATTTTATTTCAAACCAGTCTTCATTCTCTTGATTTGTTTTTACTCTGATCTGATGTTTTGATAGGTGTTATAAATTGCTCTTATAAGTTTCTCAGGGATTCCATAGTAAGGGTCTTTTAGGGCATCCCATATTTTCATTCTTGGTACTCTATCAAAAGCCTTTTCTAGATCTATAAAAGCAATATATCTGTCCCTGTCCCATTCCCAGCTCTTCTCAAATATCATCTTGAGGGAGAAAATCATATCAGTTGTCCCTCTTCCTGGTCGAAAACCGTTTTGCCATTCACCCAGCTTTGGTTCAACATATCCTCTCAATCTAGTTTCAAGTATTATTTCATATACTTTAAAAGCATGTGACATTAGGGATATTCCTCTATAATTGCTGCAATTTGTCTTGTCACCTTTCTTATAGATTGGGCATATTAGATCTCTTCTCCCAGTCTTCAGGTGGCATTTGCCCATTCCAGAGTATGTCGATTAGCCTTAGGTTAAAAGCAGATGACTCCATCCTCCCCCTACTTACCTACTGATTATAATCCATCTGATGGTACGGTTGCCAGGAGAGAGCTAATTCATTAGGGTATATGGACCCTGGAAAGATGCTGGAGGCTCCCTGCAAGGGCCTTGTGCCTAGGCCACCAGAGCAAAGACAGTACTACTGTAAATGAATGAAGGCTCTTACCTATCTCAAAATAGGCATCTTCATGATCCCCCCCAAAAAATTTCTAGGTAAACAGGAAAGCCTAGAGTCTAATTACCCTAATCGTTCAGAATATGAGTTCCCGTTGTAACAAGGGGCAAAAATACTTTGCAATATTTATACTTGAATCTCTAAACATCTTGCCAAATAGGTGCAATGCAATATGTAGTTACATCTCCACTGGCTACACTGACAACAGTCAAGACTGGAAATTGAAGGTAAAGTTTGCCACTAGGCTCTCACTTTGAGAAACTTACCTTCAAGTAATGTTTGTGAAAGAGGTGTCTAGATTAGTGTGTGCTTCTTAACACAGGTTCTCAAACAGAGGTGCCATGGCATATTTTGCCATAGGTTGATTTAGTTTAGAACACTGTCTAACAGTCCTAGTCCTGCCCTAGAGACTGTGCTGTGATTGGACACAAGGAGGATCTTACCCATCTGGCACTAAGGAAGACTAAGGAGAGGATGATCCTAGGGAAGTAAAGCCCACATTGCAAGAGAAGGCCTGGGGTTGACTGAATTTACGGGTTTAAATGGAGGCATACTTACTAAATAGTACTTAAGCATTACATAAAGTCGCAGCCAAGCGGTTTAATTGGAGATTAGGGAATCTAGATTTATGGAACCAAAGGATTCTTTAATGTTCATGTTAGCCGAGAGATCCAAACCATAATGCGTTATACAGATGCAAACATGAAGCAATAATCCTTAACCCCTACTGGACGGCTAAACAGGTAAACTTTGAGGTTGGCCAATTTACGAAAAAAACACATCAATGGAAAGAGGAGATATGCAAATGGATAAGGCGATAGAAAAAAACATTCGAAAAATTTTCCTTACCTTCCACGAGAAGTTGAAAATGGCTACTTACAACCCCTTGTGGGACCTCTTTTACAAAACAATTGTAATTCTACCAACTTATATACAGCAGTACCTTGAGATACGAAATTAATCCGTTCCGAGGCGCCCTTTGTATCATGAAGTTTTCATATCTTGGACCACATTTCACATGTAAGATGGCTAATCCATTCCAAGCCCTCCAGAAACACCCCAGTAAATTATATTTCCAGGCCTAAAACACATGTTCTAGGGTTACGACGCCGAGCCGACGGAAGAAATATGACTCCAAAAAAGCAAAATACTGTATATACTTGAGTAATAATCAACTGCATGTAATGTTCAACCCCATTTTTACTGCATATATTTGGACTTTAGCATATGTCCCTTAGCAATAAGCCTAGCCTATGTTAGCGGTTGCTACTGCAGCCTAGTCTATGATTCTGACATCTAAACCTAAAACGCTAAAAGCTTAGAATATGCCAATAAAATGTATAAATAATCAGTATGTACTCATTTCAAATAATTATTAATTAATCATTAACTATAATACACAAACAAACAAAAAAAAACCTTCCAATCGATTGTTTACATTCAGCTCTTACCCGTCTTACGAGTATCGAACGAACGCCAAGAAAAAATCATTTTTCCTAGCACACAGTAAGCCATAAATTTTCATTAGTATCTCTCTTCAACTAATGAAACTACCAAACAGTATAAAAATAACCATTCATTTCTATTCTTTATTCTATCTTTACCTAATGGAGATAGCGAGTTTACTGACGCTATAATGAAACATACGTATACGTAAACGTAACAATAAAACAGAAGAAGAAGAATTCTAAAAAATACGTATTTGTTGGCAGTTGATTTATTTTATATTTTATGATATCTAATTCACCATTTTTTATTAAATGTATTGCATGTACTCATTTCAAATAATTATTAAGTAACCCATTAACCCTATAACTAAACAAAACAAAAAAATGCTTCCAAAACTTCTGTTTAAATACCAGCACTTACGAGTATCGAACGATAGCCAAGCAATCACTTTGCACAGTAAGCCATAAATTTTCATTATCTCTCTTCAACTACTGAAACTACCAAACAGTATAATAACCATTCATTTCTATTCTTTATTCTATCTTTACCTAATGTTTTTTTTTATTAAATGTATTGTATGAATAAGTTTTTCAATTTACAGCATCCTTTTACCAATAGAATACTTAAAGCACAAGCGGTAGATGCTGACCAATAGGAGAGGACCTTATGGGTGACTAGCATCAGGAACCAATGGAGAGCGGGAGAATGGTGGCGAGTTTACTTAGTTGGAGGCGCGGGAGTTTTAAAATTGTTCTCGGTGGTTCGGACGAATCTCGGGACATTACAGCAACAACCTTTCGTATCTTGAAAACTTTTCGTATGTAGAGCTGTAAAATTTTTCGTATTTGCTTTCGTATCTCGAGTTTTTCGTAAGTTGAGCCTTTCGTATCTCGAGGTACCACTGTATGTTTTTTTCTAATAAATAATCATATTTTATTTTGTAAAATTATGATCACAGCTCACACAATATCAAAACAGATAAGAATTAAATTAGTACAAAAACACTTTTCTTTGCAAAATTACATTTACAACCATTGTAAAAGATAAGAACTAAAACCAACAGCAGCCATTTGGTATATTTATGAGCAAATTTACAAAAAGAAACCATATGAGACAGAGGCTTTCAAATTCTGCCATCCGATAATTTAAATTTTGCTAGCTGCCCTATTCAATGCGTGCATAATTCACCAGTTTCTTCCAGACTCCCTACTCTTAGTTCACTTGATACCATTAGTCAAAAACAAGCTAAAGGATGCAGCTGACCCTGGCAACTATCGGCCAATTGCAATCACAACGATCACATCGAAGATACTAGAGTCTGTTCTTCTAGTGAGACTTCTCCCCTTTCTACACACCACTGACAACCAGTTCGAGTTTAAAGCAAACCACTCAACCGACACCTGCATCTACATACTGAAAGAATTGCTGAACTACTACCTATCATCAGCCTCTCCTGTTTTCCTTTGTTTTGTAGATGTGAGAAAAGCATTTGACAGAGTAAACTACCTGAAGCTGCTTAAAAGGGGCACACCCCTATATCTAATTGGCATTTTACATTGCTGGTTCTCCACATAGCAATTCTGTGTCAAATGGGGTAACGTATTATCGTACACCTTCGGCTCCCTGACAGGCTTCGGCAACGGGGCATTCTCTCTCCATACCTGTTTAATACGTATACAGATGCCTTGAATGTCAAACTTAACTCACTCCCAATCAGATGCACTGTTAATGAAACAACTACAAACAACCTCTGTTACACTGATGATATGGTTCTGATTTCCCCATCAGTGCAAGGTCTCCAACGACTCATCAACACTTATCGCCAATATGCAGAGGAATTTGATATAATGTACAACAATTCATAATTTCACTCTTGATGGTCAGATATATGATGTTGCCATTCACTGGTCACTCTCTCTCTCTCTTATTGGCTGTAGGTATATATTTTTAATGGTAAAATGTTTAAGATGACTTTGAAATGATATTAATAATATAACCTCAAAGATTAATACAGTAATAGGTTAGTAATTTTAGGTATATTTGAAGTAGGATGTTATTAAAGGTATATATTTGGTATCTGAACTTTCAAGATAGGCAGTTATAAGCATTTTTAATGGTGGTTCTAACTATTCGCGGGTTTTAACTATTCACGGGGGTGTCTGGTACACATCCCCCGCGAATACGGGGGGAACACTGTATTTATATTTTATTTTAAGCCAGCCAATGTTTTTTTATATGTATGAGCTCTTTGTTTGGACCATTGCTAGGCGGAGCTAGCAATTTAGCGTGGCCGAGCTTCTGAGTCCTAGGGGTTGTAATTAATAATATATTTAATATGTTCGTTGTGACCTTTTTGGAATACAGAGAACAGAGCCGAAGCAACGACCTGAGAAAAGCTGATAAATGATTTCTGTGATGGCGTGATATGAAAAGTGCATAGAAAGGCGGGCCAATGTTCATCAGTTCATGGGCCTTTGTTCAAAGTGCCTTTGAGAAACTGGCTGCGACTAGTAACGAGGGGTATTAACGAAGTGTGCATTCATATGTGCGTGTGCGCCTCTTCCTTTGATAATGGCGTCTTTAGCCAAGTCTATGGGAAGACTTGCACAGAGATCCGAAGGAGAAAGGCAGAGCCACGATGGCAGATGCCAAAGAGTTTTTGTTTATCAGTGAGTGAGAATCCTGGTTGGCAATGGGTGAGTGTACCTTTACTTTAGCCAAAGGGGATGGCTTGTTATACATTGTAAGAATGTTTAATCTTTAACTTTGTCTTTAAACTTATGTGTGCTAACGAGTGTGTTTCTCGTATCTTTGAAACAGACAATTCTGGCGAGGAAATTGAGTGGTCTGGCAAAGGGGGGACCCGAGAGTCCTGTATGGGAGAATAGACAATTGGTGTGACAAATTACTGTTTTAGACATTTTAATGTTAGGGGGTTAACTGAGTTAAGTTAGTCAGTGAGACTTGGATTATTATCTTTCCATTGTTAAATAAATAGTTATTTTTCATATAACTATGACTCTCATTTTGAGTACCTGTTAGAATGGAGAGAAAGAGGTGGAGAGAGAGAGAGAGAGAGAGAGACGAGAGAGCGAGAGAGAGAGAGAGACGAGAGAGAGAGAGAGAGAGGGAGAGATGTGTATCGGTTTGCCTGACACACTCGGGGTTTTCCCACGTTTTACCAAATAAAAAACGAGATGTAATATCCCGTTAACATATATATATATATATATATATATATATATATATATATATATATATATATATATATATATATATATGTGTGTGTGTGTGTGTGTGTGTGTGTGTGTGTGTGTGTGTGTGTGTGTGTATTTCTAGAATATAGATATAGATAGGCATAGATACACACAAACATGAGCACTGAGTACTCTCTATTTATGGAAGCAAAGGTGCATATTTCTGCTGGAATAAATTTTATTTAGCTACTGGGAAACTCACCTTCTTTCTCTTCATCCATGTCCTTGGGTCCCACATCATCACCATCAGGCTGCAAGTGTTCATACAAACGGTCTACAAGCTCATTTTTCAAGCCTGGAAAATGTGAAATATGTAATCAGAAAAATCTGTAATTTTGACGAAATAAACAACATGGTAAAAATGACATTTTTATGAAAAAATAAAGCTTTAATTATACTTACCTAGTAATTATATAGCTAAGAGTTTCACTCGCCTGCAGTTAAAATCCCAAAATTCACGAATTTCACTAATTTTCTATTTGTTTTGGTTAGGTAACAGTGCCCCGCCCCCTTTCGGGGCAAGAGAGAGGAACAACAGGGCAAAGAGCTCAGTTTGTTTATGCTCATCAACAGAAATTCATGCTAGGGTATGGAGGGTGGGCTCCGATTATATAATTACTGGGTGAGTACAATTAAAAATTTATTATAAAAATGTCATTTTTAATTATACAACTTCCCAAGTAATTATATAGTTGATTTCCACATTGCAGGAAGGAAGGAGGGAAGCATGGATAATTCTACCTGTTTCTTTAAAAGGACACAGATTGAGAATAGAAAAAACTTGCCAACATTAATCAAAATGTTTGTTGATTCCTTACCTGATAAGAGAGTTGTAGCAGGAAAATATTGCCTCTGGTTGCCACTCATCTAATCATGTAACGGCATGGTGGTAAAGCAATGTAGTCCCTATTACACAGTGGGACCTTTGTAGTGAAGGACAATTCCGATGGCTATCAAAAGATCAAAATTAATTGCCCCTGCCCACGGCTCTGAACCAACATATCACCAGAACCAAAATAATAAAATATCCACCACCACCCTATCAAAGGACTGAAGGTTACTCCAAGTACAGTGTTCCCCCCGTATTCGCGTTCTCCGGATTCGCGGACTCACACATTCGCGGGTTTTTCTTTGGAACCTATCTAGAAATTATTCGCAGACGGACTCGCCCCTTCGCGGAATTTTCCGACGAAATAATCACTAATTAGTGTATTTTGATGTTTATTTTCATGACTAAATACATTTTTATGATACAAATGGATTTACTAATTTTCAAATATTAATTTTGATTAATACTGTATTAGTAAGTTTAATAAGTTTAAATATCACATAATAAAAATAATAATTCTCTCTCTCTCTCTACTACAAAGATGTATGTTTTTTTGTATGATAAATAAATGATTTACTATTTTCAAATATTAATATTAATTTATACAAAGCAATAATATCAATTCATTAAAGAAAATACCATAGTGAATTAGTGTCAAGAGATTTTTGCTTTAAATTAAAAAATTAAAAAAATTATGGAAGAATGAAGGAAATCCCAGTCAGATCTTTATTTTTAAAACAAAAAAAAACTCAGATATATGTATCAAGTTAAGTGACCAGAGGGGGAAGGAGCTGATTTGTTGTTGCCATCAACTGCTCATGATTTTCCCCACCATCTCTCTCTCTCGTCTCTCGTCTCTCTCCTCTCTCTCTCTCTCTTTTACTGAGATGAGATTTTATTTTTATGGTACATATATGCGTAATATGTTTTATTATATTTTCAAATAATAATTAATAATAATAATAATAATAATAATAATAAGAATAATAAACTGTAATTACAAAAATCATATGTGAAAGTATTTTACAAATACTACGATAATCTCTCTCTCTCTCTCTCTCTCTCTCTCTCTCTCTCTCTCTCTCTCTCTCTCTCTCTCTAAAGCGATGTATTTTTTTTGGATGATGATTTACTAATTTTCAAATATAAATAATATAAATTCATTAAAGAATATACTAAAGTGAATTAGCAAGATTTTAGTTTATAAATAAAAAGAATTATGTAACTCCGTGTCTTGTTGCGTAGCCAGCTTGTTGGCTGGGTTCCAACTGTCAAATCCAGTGTTGCCATCTCTTTCTCTTTTGCTGATATATATGATAATTTCTAAGTTACATGTGTATGTTTATTAATATTTTGCATAATAATAATAATAATAATAATAATATAACTAATCTCAAAATTCACATGTGATAGTATTTAAAGAAGTACAATAATCTATCCATTTCACTATATCTCCTCTAAACTCCTCCTCTC
Organism: Macrobrachium nipponense; assembly: GCF_015104395.2. Lineage (NCBI taxonomy): Eukaryota > Metazoa > Arthropoda > Malacostraca > Decapoda > Palaemonidae > Macrobrachium > Macrobrachium nipponense. Next base: position 50,852,940 of record NC_061110.1, on the reverse strand, counting down.
TCTCTTCTCTTCCTCTCTCTCTCGCCCTCTCTCTCTCTCTCTCTTCTCTCACTCCTCTTCTCTCTCTGCTAAGTTTGGCTTTTGTTTATATATTTCTAATGGTAAAATGTTTTAAGATTACTTTAAAATGATATTAATATACCAATTCAATGGTATATTTGATGTAAGATATATGACAATTTGTCCAAAATTGCATTTTCCTAACTATACAAACCTGAGGTCCTTTTACAATAGGAAAGGTTACTAGCGGCAGCTGGATAGGTCGTAAGCTTTCGAACAAGGGGTTCGGTAGTTAACTGCTTGTCCGACAGGCGCTCGCGCAACTGGGAGGTAAACAATCACTTTTGCTTTTGGCCCAAGCAAAAACTGCAGAGTGAGGTGGCATGAGGTGGGACTATGTGTAAAAGGACCTCAGGTTTGTATAGTTAGGAAAAATGCAATTTTGGACAAATTGTCATTTGTTCCGACATGGCATACAAACCTTCGGTCCTTTTACAATAGGAAAGACTCACTTCTTGGTGGAGGAATCTGAGTCTTTGTGAACAGAACTGGTGTTCGCCCAACCTTGGAATGCCTCCCTGGTCGTAAAAGCGAGGGAGGGATCCAAGCCTCTGTTCGATTGATCGGGGTGTGCACCGCAGGATCAATGGTCAGACCTCTGGACCAAGTAATAAGAGAGAGGAAAGCGTATCTCTTCGTACCAACAAGCAAGAACAAGTTCCTATTGCAAGAGGCAACATAAAGTTATAGTTTGTCTCTTGTTGGCATCCACTTCCCCCCCCTTGTAGGAGGAAGTGGTGGATATTCACTCCCATCCCATAGTGAAAGGGATAGGATGGGGCTCTGTCGAGTAGCTCACCTGCATCTCGTCCTTATCCAGCAAGGTGATGACCGTATCCCTCTACCCACAGGAGAGGGGATGAAAAAGATAGGAAGAGAGGCCAGTCAGTCACTCTCTCATTCACTTATCTATTCTTACAGTCACAGCACTCGATGCTGTTCAGCCTGCTAGGGTCTGGTTAGCTACACAACGTGTTGAGCAGCCACCACGGGTCCCAATAAAACGATCCAAGGACCTGTGGGCAATATCCAAAAAGGTAAAAGCCAGTGGTCTGGTTTGTACCAGACCCCTGCCTTCAGTACCTGCGCCACGGAGAAGTTCTTGTGTAACTCGAGGGAGTGTACTTCTAGGTCTTCTTGGTGCTGACGAAGAGTCTTCAACATCAGCCTGGGATGTCGAATTTCTTCAGAAAGCGCGGTCGCGCTTTCACAGGACAAAGCAGCATCTCCTTCGCATCGAAGGCGGTGAAGTCCATTAGGGAGGGGATTGTGAAGGACTCTAACCGATCGTCAGGAACCAAAGGGTTCTGAGTCTTCGCTACGAAGTTCGGTACGAAATCGAGCGTCACGAATCCCCATCCCCTGGATGCTTGACTTCGCAGGAAAAGTCATGCAATTACCTCAGAGGAAAAGAAGGGAATGGTCGTATGACCTATCCCTCTTCTCGACTTCGGTGATGTCCTGTACCCATACTGGTCTATCCGTCTGCAGCGAAGTGTGTCTCACATTCTCCTATCCCCATGCAGTGAAGTTCTTCTTCTCGGTAGTGGATAGGACACCGACACTCAATGGTGGGTGTCGATGGTATGGTACTGTGACAAGCCGTTAGGACGAAGAAAAGACTGTTATGGAATCAACCGAACTAAGTCCACAGCGAAGTTCGTAACTGACTTGGGCGCTCTGACAGCTGCCGACTGACTGCGTTCGGTAGGAGGCAAGTTGTCCAAGCACCCGAGCAAGTCACGTGACCTTCGCCTTAAAAGGGTTATGCCAAGAGACTAAACAAATAATTTGTTCGTCACCGATGCCAGACGGCGAGGTGATGATTCTCTTAAGGCATGTGCCCAACAGGCGAAAGTCAATTGCCTTCTGAGACCGAGGTCCCTGATGGCAAGATATCTCATAGTAAAGTTTTTTGACTCTCAGCTAAGGAGAAAACAACACTATGTGTCGTTGAAGACGAAGGTGTACAGCCTACGTCTTCACAGCTGAATCGAGAGAAGGATTCTCAAGATTCTGAACCTGTGCTACAAAGACTGAGAACGCTAACCGCTATTCATTGCTGTCCGGTGAGGATCGTAGTTGCAATGAAAGCGGAGACGGCTTATCAGTAATGAAGACACAGGGAAATCATGCCTGAAGAACTGCTTCTCATGGGCTGAACATTTGGAAGTAGAGCTGTCAGGTCGGAGAGTAGGCGATGTCTTCTGAACACATCTGTTAATTTCGCGGCGAATAATGCATAATTGCACACCTGCGAATACGAGATATTTTGAAGACAAACTCAGATGTCTGCAAAAATCATTTTCGCATTATCGCGTGCGATGCAGCGGGAGACTAGTACAGACTTCTGTTACCGTGCGGTAAACAGAAAGATGAGAGAGTCCAAGAGATATCTCTGTTGAAAATTCTCGCAATGTCGAAGGCGATGAAATCGAGCTTCACAGCAGTAGATGGTCCTTCATTATTGCGAGAATCCCCGTTAATCAGAGACCTAAGTCCATGATTGTTGGGTAGAGATACGGTTCGGTAGTCAATCAAACCAGGGGAGAGAGAGACGTAACCAACCGTGCATCTCGGAGACCTGGCTGATACTGCGCTATCATCAGGCAGTTCAATACGCAGTAGCTCTCGGTGACTCGTCATCCTGAGTTGCCAGTTAATCCCTTCCACGAAGGAATGCGTTCGGCTAGAACCATCGAGCATAAAGAATACGCTCGAGCAATTATATTTAAACGAAACGGATTTCGGTAAATACAAAAGCTGATTTGGTGTTATCGTGACAATACCAAGTATCTAAAATCGAAACTGATAACTGCTGGGAGGTTGCAGGCAACCCCGAGTTGCAGTTCAATTAAGATACAATTCGTCTCGGTCACAAACCGTAGAGTTAACTACGGTATGCGCCTACCCACCCCCCGGGACAATTCAACTGTTAAAAGAATCATGTCGCGAGGGTAATATACGTAATATATTTGTAGGTTGCTGTTAAAACGACCTCCATCCTAAATCTTTCCCGTCGAGGAATGAGAATAAGGATTGGAGATCGACAGCCTTTGTTCTCTAGTCAAGAGAGTGAAGGAGAAGTCTTTCCCAAAGGAAAGCTTCAATGGTGAACAGAATACCGAAGACGATAGTTCAAGCCAAACTGGAAGTTCCCGTCCGTTCTTCTCTATTCCAGGTTAATCGCCTACTGTGAGATATGATATTGTTATGATACAATAAAGTTTCATACATACTTACCTGGCAGATATATACATAGCTAAGACTCCGTCGTCCCCGATAGAAATTCAAATTTTGCGCCACTCGCTACAGGTAGGTCAGGTGATCTACCGGCCTGCCCTGGGTGGCAGGACTAGGAACCATTCCCGTTTTCTATCATATTTTTTCTCTTCCACCTGTCTCCTTGCGGGGAGGCTGGGTGGGCCCTAATCGTATATATCTGCCAGGTAAGTATGTATGAAACTTTATTGTATCATAACAATATCATTTTCATACAATCAACTTACCTGTCAGATATATACATAGCTGATTGGCACCCTTCAGTGGAGGGTAAGAGACAGCTACTTCTGGAATAGACAGGTAAACAACATATGTTGTAGGTATAAATAAAACCTTGGTTCCTACCTGATAGGTGGTAGACTTTGTGGCTGTAGCCCAGGAGTCTGCATCACCTCAAGAAACTTTAGCGATAGACCATGTGATCTGGCCAAGAGTTCTTGTGGGTCTGCCGAAGGGGTCTTATCCACTTACTCGGCAGAGCCTGAAAGGACTTTGTCAATGGGTGCTGATCCACTTATATGACAACACGCCTTATGAAGGAGCACAACAACCAATCCGACACCTGATCCTAACCACCATGTTAGTATTAAAAAATTGCTCCGAGTTATCCCCAAACTCATTCACACAACATACTCTAACCAAATTGCACACGCACACATTAATTTTCCAAAAAAAATATATGATACTCATCTAATAAAAGATATCACAAGAGTTCCTTACTGAACGAAAGTGACTGGCCGCCTGTGCGGCACCTGCACCTGCTCAGCAGAAAGTCTAGAACATATCTATTAGGACTTTGTATTATTTAAAGATTGGTGTTAGCTCCTGTACCCAGGATTGTGCCCGCAGACACGAAAGGACCTAAACAAGAAAAAATCATTTTTCGTAGGTAACACGAACGTCCTTTAAAATAGTTGAGAAGCAAACACTGAATTACACCTCCAAATATGTCGCTTCCAAGATATTCTTTAGTGACATATTTCTCTGTAAAGAGAGAGACGTAGCTACTGATCTCACTTCATGAGCTCTTACTCTCAGGAGTTTGAAAGAGTCATCCGTGCAAGCCTTATGAGCGTCAGTAATGACGTTCCTGACAAAAAAAGGCTAAAGCATTCTTGGACATAGGTCTTGATGGATCCTTCACCGAGCACCAGAGGGACCTTGTCTAGAACCTCCCAACTGTTTCTTTCTCTGCATGTAAAAACTTTAAAGAAAAAACCTTAAACTGCAAAAAAAAAGAAGAAAACCTCTCCGTTTCCCTGCCGACGAGACCCAATAAGCCTTTAACTTCGAAGTTTCTCGGCCAGGGATTCGAAGGATTTTCATTCTTCGCCAAAAATAATTCTTTGAATGAACAGATGGCTGAATCTAGATGAAACCCACTTTATCACTAAGGGCGTGCAGCTCACTAACTCTTTTAGCCGTGCCAGTGACAAAAGAAACAAACATTTTCTCGTTATGGTCCACGAAACGAGGCCAAATGAACAGAGGTTCAAATCTCGCTGAGGACAAAGAACTTCAGTTACCACGTCGAGATTCCAGTTAGGGGGAGAAGTAATCTTAGACTTCATGATCTCAAAAGATCTAATCAGATCATGTAGATCTCTATCATTTCCCAGATCTAGGCCTCTATTCCTAAAGACGGCCGAAAGCATACTCCTATAGCCCTTTATCGTGGCTACGGAGAGACGAGCCTTTTCCTCTCTCAAAAATAACAGAAAATCAGCGATTCTGTTACAGAGGTACTGGAGGAGGACAACTTCTTCGACTTGCACCACCTTCTAAAAACTTCCCACTTCGATTGGTAAACTCGGATAGTGGAAGTTCTCCGTGCTCTAGCGATCGAGCTTGCTGCTTTGCGAGAAAAGCCTCTCGCTCTGACAAGTCTTTCGATAGTTCGAAAGGCACAGTCAGAGCGAGAGCGGGGAGGTTTTGATGAAACCTCTCGAAGTGTGGTTGTCTGAGAAGATCCTTCCTTTGTGGGAGGGATCTGGGGAAGTCTACCATCCACTCCAGCACCTCCGTGAACCACTCTTGAAGCTGGCCAAAAGGGGGCTATCAGGGTCATTTTCGTCCCCTTTGAGTCACAAACTTCCTGAGCACTTGCCCCAGAATCTTGAATGGGGAAATGCGTAAACGTCTACATGAGACCAATCTAGAAGGAAGGCGTCTACTGTTAGAGCTCTGGGGTCGTCTATCTACTATGAGGCAAAAGACTTCCAGTCTTTTTGAGAGGAACGTGGCAAAGAGGTCGACATGAGGAGTCCCCCAAAGAGACCAGAGATTCCGACAAACTTCTGAGTGGAGGGTCCATTCGGTATGAAGGACCTGGTTCCTCCTGCTCAGCCTGTCTGCTCTCACGTTCCTTACTCCTTGAACAAACCTCGTCAAAAGAGAGATGTTCCTTTGAGATGTCCACAAAAGAAGGTCTCTTGCGAGCTCATATAGGGCATACGAGTGTGTACCTCCTTGCTTTCGAATGTATGCAAGGGCGGTTGTGTTGTCCGCATTCACTTGGACTATCTTGTTCCTCACTAAAGGTTTGAAGCTCTTTAGGGCCAGGTGTACGGCAAACAGCTCTTTGCAGGTTTATGTGCCAGGACACTTGAAGAGCATTCCAGGTGCCTGACACTCTCTCTTTCCCAAGGTTGCTCCCCAAACCTTTTTCCGACGCGTCGGAAAACAATATAAGGTTGGGTCTGAGTTTCTAGGGAAGTACCCTTGTTTCTTCAGTGGGATAACCACCATTCTAAGTGGCGCTTCATCCAAACTGGAATGGGAAAACTGTCCGAAAGAAGTCCTGTCTTCATGTTCACGATCATTTTGAGGAAGAACTGAAGCGGTACTGGAGATGAAGTCTTCCTAGGGGAGAGGAAGAAACTGTTCGAGCGAGGAAAGTGTCCCTAATAGGCTCAAACATTCCCTCGCCAAAGTACATTCTTCCCTAAGAAGAGAGAGACTTTCTCTAAGCCTCTCGTTAGTCTCTCTTGAGAAGGAAATACTCGAAAACCCCGAGAATCCATCCGAATCCCCAGATAGACCAAGTTCTGGCTGGGGATCAGTTGGGACTTCTCGAGGTTCACGAGCAATCCTAAGGTCTTTATCAGGTTTAGTTGTCAAAGCAAGGTCTCCAAACACTGTTTCTCTGACTTTGCTCTTGATGAGCCAGTCGTCCAGGTACAGAGAGATACTGATACCTTTCAGGTGAAGCCATCTCGCCACATTTTTCATAAGGCTCGTGAAGACCTGAGGAGCCGTAGAAAGGCCGAAACACAAAGCTCTGAATTGGAAGATCCTTCCCCCCGTCATGAAAACGGAGGGTACTTCTTCGACGAAGATGAATCGGGACGTGGAAAAATAGGCATCCTGGAGATCCAGAGACACCATCCAATCCCCTTGGCGAAGAGCCGCAAGGACTGATGCAGAAGTCTCATGGAGAACTTCTGTTTCTAAACAAACTTGTTCAGAGCGCTGACTCTAGAACTTGGTCTCCAGCCCCCCCGGCGCTTCGCAACCAAGAAAATGACGATTGTAAAACCCTGGGGAGCTTTGATCCAGCACTAGCTCTATTGCTCTCTTGTCCCACATTTGATCCACCATTTGTTGAAGAGTATCTGTTTCAACACAGGGTCCTTGTAATTGGCGGACAATTCCCGCGGAGTTGACGTCAGGGGAGGATTGTCCAGGAAAGGAATGAGGTATCCTTTCTGTAGAACAGACATTGACCAAGCGTCTGTATCTATGAGAGTCCAGGCTTCCGCAAATCCCCGGAGCCTGGCACCTATGGTGTTTGGAGGAACGTCACTTCACTTTCCCTTTTAAAGGGACGGAAAGAAGCTCTACCTCTCTTCTCAGTCGCTTTCCTTTTAGAGGGAAAGCTCCCCCCCTAGAGACCCCTCTAGAGGGAGGACCTCCTCGAAAGGGCTGAAGAGGCGTAGAAACACCTTTCTTGTCTCCCACCATCACTGGTCTCTTTTTCCTGGACGATTGAAGGAGAAGATCCTGTGTCGCTTTCTCCGTCAGCGAACGGGAAATGTCTCCCTCACCCAACTGCGAAGGGAAACAGAAAGTCAGACCTGGGAGCGAATAACAAAAAGCTGCCCTTTCTTTGCGAATGCGAAACTGTTTCTTTGTCAGAAAAGCGCTAAAAACAGATCTCATTCTCAACCGAGACCGGCTCCAAATAAAGAAGAGACTTCCCCTGAGCTGTCCTGTACCGCCTTGTCAATGCACGAAAACAAGATCGCAAGGAGTACGTCAGGCTCGAGTCCTTCCGAGGCATGGGCCTTCTTGGCCATCACCCCAAGGGACCAATCTAGGAAGTTGAAGACTTCCAAAATATGAAAAAGTCCCTTGAGGAGATGATCCAACTCCGAAAGACCCCAAGTTATTTTAGCCGTATGAAGGCTATGTCTCCTGGATGCGTCTACCAGACTGGAAAAGTCAGCTTCAGCCGAAGCTGGAGAGTGAGACCCATATTCTCCCCAGCCTGGTACCATACCTCTCTTGCCCGTAAGTCTAGCGGGAGGCATGCAGAACACCGTTCTAACTAGCTCCTTTTTGGTTAGCATCCAGGCTATCCAGAGACTGAAGAGTGCTCTCTTCATATAAATCGTCGGCCTCATCTTGTGGGTTATCTTCAGAAAAAGCCAACGACTTCGACGTCTTGGAGCATGAAAAAAGTGAGCGAGGAGAAGGAGGCGCGGCAGGGGTCAAGGCATCTCCGTATTCCTGAAGAAGGAGAGCTGTCAAAACTTTATAGTTAGACAGCCCTTCTCTGCCGTGAGTCTCGTCTTCTGAGTCCTCTTCCAAGATAGGATCAGAAGGAGAATTCAAATCTCGTTCTGGGTCTTCCTGCCCAATTACTCTCTCTGCAGGAGACAAACTCCTAATTGGAGAAGGGCTAAGAGCATGTACAGAGCCCCTATGAAACAAATCAGACGTCTCGCGCCTGGTTAGCTCCTCGCGGCGGTGGCTGGTGGCGCCTCGCGCCTGGCGGCGCCTCGCGCCTGGGCTGGGCCTCGCGCCTGGCTGGCGCCTCGCGCCTGGCTGGCGCCTCGCGCCTGGCTGGGGCCGCCTCGGCGCCTGGCTGGCGCCTCGCGCCTGGCGTCGCCTCGCGCTGGCTGGCGCCTCGCGCCTGACTGGTGCCTCGCACCTCTCTGAAACCTCGCGCCTGGCGACGCCTGCGCTCTGGAGCTATATCCTTGTATGGATGACGCTTGGTTGGCGCCTCGGCGCCTGGCTGAAACCCTCGCGCCTGGCTGCATCCTCGCGCTCGGCTGACGCTGCTGGCTTGGCAGACGTATCACGTCTGGCTAAATCCTCGCGCCTGTAAAGTTGCTCGCGCTATCTGGCGCTTGAATCCTATAAGACGCTTTCTCGTCCTGGAAGGAAACCATCGCGCTTGACTGGCGTCCTCGCGCTTGTCTGCGCTTCATATTCGTCGTTGAGTCTCTATCAGAAAAGATCTCAAACGCCTCACGTCCCACAGGAGCCTCACTCCTGGCGGGAGAAGAAAGACGAGACTTCTTGACAGGAAGCCTCACGTCTTTTCTACGAGGAGGATCTTCGAAAGGACTCCTACCAAGGCGGATAACTGTTCTTGTACAGCCAAAATAATCCTCTTGGAAGCTTCTCCGGCGTTTTATTTCTCAATGGGAGAGGGAGACCTCGAAGGAGTTTTGTCCAAGCCAGGGGACGTCAAAACCCTCTTAGCTTTCTTGATCAAGGGAAGCGCTTCTTCCGAAAAGCGTTCGGGGCTTGAATCCAACATAGGTTCTTTCCAGTGCCTTTTCAGGGGCCTGGAAAGGTCCGAATCCTTCCACCCTCGTTTAGGAGAGGGAGAGGCCGACGAAGAGAAGCACTCTCTGAGGACGCTTTTCCTATAGCGGTCCTGAGCAGTATGTCTAATTACAGAGCCTGCTGAAAGGGACGCCTGACCGGGGGGAATTCTCCACAACCTCCGTACGGCTTTCGACTTTTTCTTCTCCTCTGGGGTTGGGAGCTTGAAAGAGGGTCTAGGCCTGGAGCGTCGCAGAGACGGTCAGACGCCCCCTCCACAACACTGGGGGCACTCACTTCACTAAAATAATCACTTTCACAATCCTTACCTTTCATGGCAGCCATTTTGGATTTCATCCTATGAAGTGGTAGCTTTGAGATCAGCAATTCCGAGGCGAATCTGAATGTAAAGCCAGTGAGGGCCCTGATACAGAATTAGAATCAAATGCATAGTTTAAAGAAGAGTTAGAATCAATAAAAGGCTCAATAGGCCTTGTACTACCCGCACCCTTAGATGCAGCCCTTCTGACTCTATCCCTCTCTAACTTCTTCAAGTAAGAAGTTAGAGTCTTCCATTCCTCAACATTCAACCTCTCACTTCATGACAGGTGTTAGAAATAGAACAGTCAAAACCTCTACATTTGCGGCATACAGTGTGAGGATCAACCGAAGCCTTCTGTATCCTCACCTTGCAGCCTACATTCACACACACTCTCACACAACCACTTGAATCAGACATTCTTGAAGAAAAATCAAAAGCAAGTCCAAATCCAGTCCACAGTAGCGAATGCTCCAAAACAACGATCCAGGTACGTCACCAAAAGTCCAAACAAAAAGATGATCAATTGTCTAGAAAAGCGAAATTCCAGTCGGAGGAGGTAGCAGCAACGATGTTGATACCACGGCGACAGAAAAAATATGATAGAAAACGGGAATGGTTCCTAGTCTTGCCACCCAGGGCAGGCCGGTAGATCACCTGACCTACCTGTAGCGAGTGGGCGCGAAATTTGAATTTCTGTTGGGGACGACGGAGTCTTAGCTATGTATATATCTGACAGGTAAGTTGATTGTATGAAAACTCTTCTTTCAGCAGCAGTCTTCTTCCAAATGTTAGAAATTACAGGAATTCGAGCATAAGCGAGGTTCCCGATTATCGTGTAACAATTATCGGGGATTCTCGCTCACTTTGGACCGTGGTCTTGCCTAAGTGTTTGGAGATCGTAAAAAACTCAAACACTCTGAGTGCGCTAGAAATTCTGTAGAATTCTAAGCACTCTGCGAAACCCCCACCACCGAATTCGTCAAACGATATCGGCTGGTGGTCCTCTCGATTCCCGTAGAAATCGAGAAAGGGGCAGGATCTCTCAATGACCGGGGCTTACGTCAGGTAGGACCCGAGAAGTCCCCGGTAGCGCAGTCCTAACGTGGGATCTTACAGAGAAACTCTGTAGGATCCCTCCCCTTTCACCCTCGTAGCCGTAAGGAGAGAGGGAATGGGGGAGGAATTGGATACTGGCTCGCCTTCCCAGCGGAACTAGCAGTTGGAGAAGAAAACGGAGCAGCCATCGCCTTACGGCGATGGCCTCTCAGAGCCTGGGAAAACGTATCGTCAGGAGAAAACGTTTTTCCCGAGGGGGAGGGTTACGAACTCATATGTGGGTAAGGGTCTGCCGCCACTGTGAAACGCGTCTGGGGGGGTGGGGGGCTGATAAAGACACCTGACAGGAGAGAGCCGATACCGTCCTCCGACTCATTCCAGTCCTCGTCAAGGTCGAAACCTCTCAGGAGGACCGAAGGGGTATTCAAATACGGTGTCCGAAGACACGTAGAAACGCCTCTGTCGCAGTAGAGGATGTGGAAGTAGCTTGTTCGACCGGCCAGAACTGAGAGAGCCTTCTTGTCTGGAGCCGAGAGGACTACCTGGTTCAACACAGTCGGCAAGCTCCGATAGCGGAAGAACCACCGTCGATTTGGGTTCCCTCTCGGGCCCCAAAACGACTCGAGCCGAGACGTGGCTCTGCTGGTGGGAGCGGCGATCCTTCCCCGAGGTCGTTGTGTGATCGATGAATCAGCTCCATAACCTCGGCAAAGTTCCTCTGGATCTCGGAAGTCACAGCATCTTGCAGAGTAGGACCGTTAAGCCCTTCGAACAGAGCATATTCCGAGAACCTTCCTCCTAAGAAGGGGGAAACAGCGACAGCCCTCTCGGTCTCTTCAGCCATCTTGTGCATACGTCCTGGCCGGTCCAAGAACCGTGGCCTGGCACGTAGGGCGTCGTGGTGGGATCATGAGGGGCGCACCCCTCACGATCACTCCTCAATACCTCGCTCCTCCCGGTGTAACCCGAGGAGGTTGAAGGTACGGGAGAGGCAGACCTGACGCTCCCTCCTCGCTCGCTGGCAGAACCAGCCGGCTTGGAGGGCTGCAGGCGATCGTCAACCCGCGGTGGCGATCGAGCTGCAGGCCTGGTCGAACCGTCTCGCTGTGGAGAACGGCTGGACTGAGCACAGCGGCCCCGATCTCGAGTGTCGAAGAGCTGGTGCTGGTTGCCCGTACCTGATCGCTCTCTGTGAGAGTGACGGTCAGGCGACCTGCAGGCTCCACTGTCACGGTGAGACCGGTGCTTGTCCTCACGGCACGTCACGTCGCTGGTTCCAGCCGTGGCTGGCACCGGCGAACGGGGGGACCTCTTCCCAGCCTCAGCCCGTGGCCGCTCGTGGACCGTCACGTCAGCCCGGGTAGCCTCAGCCCGGGTAGCCAGCTGGTCGCCGCGAGAGCGAGAGCTGGTCTGGTGAGTCGCGTGAGCGGCTGTCACCAGTCTTCCGCTCCGTGCCGTGAACCTGACGCTGAGCGGGCTCAGAGGTCTGGTTCCTGGCTGCACGGTCGCTGGTAGGCGACCGTACACTCGGTACCTCCCGCAAACGAGAGGCCGAGACGGACCCTGATGCAGTGCAGAACCACTGACACCAGGCGAGGAAGTACCGGTGTTGGCGGTACCCCTCTGGTCCCCGTAGTCTTCTTCCTTGCGGAAGAAGAGACGGGCCCCGCTCCCGAAGGAGCAGGAGGACCAGCGGAAGGAACCCTCCCGTCCCACCGAGGTGAGACGGGTCTCGAGAAGCTCCCGAGGGAGACTTCTTAGGAGGGAGGAGGCAACCTTCTTCTTCCTCGGCTGTGAAGCCTTAGAAGTCGAAGGGGAAGAGGCGGCAGCCGACGACGATGAAGACGACGACGACGACACCTTCCTCCTCTTCTTCGTCAGCTTCCTCAGGACGAACGTAAGATCTGCCATCCAGGGCGGAGCCGGGGCTGCTGTAGCCGAAGCCACAGGGCCCGGATGCACCTGTACAGACAGACCAAAGTCTGGGGTAGTACCACCACGAACAGGGACGACGTCAGCAGGTATGGGCATCTCAGGAACAGCAGGCACAGCCAGCACCGCATCGGCAGGGACAGCCAGCGCAGCAACGGCAGGGACAGCCAGCGCAGCAACGGCAGGGACAGCTAACACAGCAACTGCATGGACAGTCAGCACAGAATCGGCAGGTATGGCAGGCAGCACCGGAAACACAGGAGGTGGAGCAGCAGCCAGCAACATCCTGGTACCGGCGGCAGGTCCAGGGGCGAGCTCTAGGGCAGCGGAAGTGTGGTCGCGACCAGCGCGGCAACCACGAGCGGCGGTGGCACGCCCCCCATCTCGTATGGCGAACGGCACTTCACAGCGGCTGTAGGCAAGACTGTTACCAACGTGAGGCGAGTACCACCAGGTGAGGAGGGACGTCGTCACCTGGAGTCGATATCGTTGTCGTGGTCACCGCTCCATGGGTGACCGCAGCAGACCCAGACATAGAACCGCAGCCCCTGGACACTAGGCACGCCCTGCAAATCGAAGGACGCCCATACCTCACCAAGGTCCACCCTCGTAGCAGTAGCACCTGCGGAAATAACAGTAGTAGTGATTAGTGGGGGGAAGTCCCCTCGCGCGGGGGGGGCGAGCCCCACACCGAACGAGCGGAAGACCCCGAATACAACTGTACATCGGGCACCGAGCGCCGTCCCCCGCGCTCGACGGATCGGGCGAGGAGAAGAACACAGATAACCTCCCCCCCCGAAGGGGAAGGGCCATCTGTGGGAGCTGAGCGGGGTGGGGGGGGATTCTCGTTCCCCACACCCGCACAGCACCCATGTACCCAACAATAATAATAAGAGCCCGAGAGCAATCGTGCCCTCGGAACCGAATGCAAGGGCATAAGGATCAATTCCCTGACTGAGCGGAACTTGAACCAAAATAAATATTGATGCAATCAATAATAAACCAAAGGAATAAATGAAAAACGAATCTTGCATTACGATTCACTTCACAATGAATAAGGGCTCGGATCGAGCGCATTTGCACCCTCGGTACCGAGCGCAAGGGTAAAAGGATCCATTCCCAATTATGAACGGAAACCTTGATCCATAATGAATTGATGCAATCAAAATATATATGAAAATGAAAAAGGATACTGCGCTTGCAATTTCACTTCATACAAAATAAAAAGGGGAAGGATCAATTCCCGGGTAAGAGCAGAAACATTGATCCAAGTAAATAATGCAACCTCAATAAAATATGAAAATAAAAAAGAATACTGCACTTGCAATTTCACTTCATCAAATAAAAAGGGGAAAGGATCAATTTCCGGGTAAGAGCGGAAACTGATCCAAAATGAGTATTGATACAATCAAAATAAAAATATGAAAATGAAAAATAATACTGTACTTGCGATTCCACTTCCATACAGAATAAGTTTTCGTGCCGAGCGCATTCGCTCGGCAACGAGATACAGGTCAAAAAAATATAAATGAAAAGGGTACTTACTTACGATTTTCATCTACACATTTCCAACCAAAATATAAGCTCGGAGCGAGCGCTCTCCCGCCCTCGGCACCGAGCATACACAATACGAGGATAATTTCTGGGAAATATGAATTCCCGCACATACGCCTTTCAGTCCCGGCACTCGAGTAATCGGAGGGCGTGGAGAAACTAAGATCCTTAATTCACAATTGAATTCAATGGAAATAAAGATGAAATGATTGTACTTATAATTCAGTTTCACTAGATAAATAGAAAAAGAAAAACACAACCATGCGAAAGCAACGACGATGAAGCGGGCAGAGAGCGATGATACACACGTCTACACGCCAGCAGGCCGAAAGCAAAAGTGATTGTTTACCTCCCAGTCGCGCGCGCGCCTGTCGGACAAGCAGTTAACTACCGAACCCCTTGTTCAAAAGCTTACGACCTATCCAGCTGCCGCTAGTAACCTTCCTATTGTAAAAGGACCGAAGGTTTGTATGCCGTGTCGGAACAAACTTTAAGTAGACATTTGGTATTTGTGATTTGTAAAAAGAAAATAGATGTCTCAAATAGTAACAGTATGAAAGAAAACGTGCATGACCGAATACTTATGGGGGGACTGAATTATTTTCACATACGTAACTAAGTCATTCAGTACGTACATAGTATGTATTTATGTATAAACATAAAATGTAAGATTTACTTTAAAATAGTATTAATAATATTTCAAAGATTAATATGAACCATAATAGGATATTTTATGTATATTTGATGAAGGATGGTCTTTAAGGGATACTTTGGTGTTTGCATGTCCAGGACAGTTTATGAGCATTTTTAGAGGGGGGTTCCAAACATTCGTGGATTCTAACTATTCGCGGGGGGGTCTGGTACGCATCCCCCCACGAATACGGGGGGACCACTGTACTTCATACCTTCAGGATTCCCAAAAAACCTCACACTATGTGTCAAAGAGAAAAATATTTTGGGAAGGGTTGCTTCCTACACTTCCTTTCCCAACACCACACCAGCTGCAAGAAACAGACCCAGGGTACTGCAGTCTTCATACACCATTTCAATTTCACGAAGATAATGCAATACAAACACGGATTTGCATTTTTAAAAATGATATTGTTATGATACAATAAAGTTTCATACATACTTACCTGGCAGATATATACTTAGCTAAGACTACGTCGTCCCCGACAGAAATTCAAATTTCGCGCCACTCGCTACACTGACCTACCTGCCTGCCCTGGGTGGCAGGACTAGGAACCATTCCCGTTTTCTATCATATTTTCTCTCTTCCATTTGTCTCCTGCGGGGAGGCTGAGTGGGCCATTAATCGTATATATCTGCCAAGTAAGTATGTATGAAACTTTATTGTATCATAACAATATCATTTTCATACAATCAACTTACCTGTCAGATATATACTTACCTGATTGGCACCCTTTGGTGGAGGGTAAGACAGAGCTAATTATGGAATAGACAGGTAAACAACATATGTTGTAGGTATAAATAAACCTTGGTTCCTACCTGATAGGTGGTAGACTTCGTGGCTGCTGCCCAGGAGTCTGCATCACCTCAAGAAACTTTAGCGAAATATGTGATCTATGGCCAAGAGTTCTTGTGGGTCTGCCGATGGGGTCTTATCCGCTTACTCAGCAAAGCCTAAAAGGACTTTGTCAATGGGTGCTAATCCACTTATATGACAATACACCTTATGAAGGAGCATACAAACGATCCCGATCACCTGATCCTAACCACCATGTTAGTACTAAAGATTGTTCAGAGTTATCCCCAAACTCTTCACAACAACCAGAACTCAAAAACACATTACGCACACATACATAAAATTTTCAAAAAAAAAATTAATACTCATCTAAGAAGAGTTCCTTACTGAACAATAGTGAACGGCCGCCAGTGCGACATCTAGCACTTTTGTCAGCAGAAAGTCTAGAACATATCTAATAGAAGGTATGTACAAATTTAAGGATCGGTGTTAGCTCCTATACACAGGATCGTATCCGCAGACATGAAAGGACCTAGAGAAAAACATTTCTCGTAGGTCACACGAACATCTCTCAAGTAGTGAGATGCAAATACTGAGTTGCATCTCCAAAATGTCGCTTCCAAGATGTTCTTTAGTGACATATTCTTTTGAAACGAGAGAGACGTCGCTACTGCTCTCACTTCATGAGCTTTCACTCTCAAGAGTCAAAACGCGTCGTCAGGACAGATCTTATGCGCATCTGTAATGACGTTTCTCACAAAGAACGCTAGAGCATTCTTAGACATCAGTCTTGTGGGGTCTTTTACCGTGCAACCAAAGACCGGTTGTTCTAGAGCATTCTTGGTTTTTTCTCTGAAGGTAGAATTTTAGTGCTCTTACAGGACAAAGAGATCTTTCTGCTTCTCTACCGATGACACTCGATAAGCCTTTAACCTCGAAGGTCTTAGGCCAGGGATTCGAGGGGTTCTCGTTTTTAGCTAAAAATAATGCTTTAAACGAGCAAATGGCCGAGTCTCCCTTGAATCCTACTTTATCCTCTAGGGCATGTAGCTCACTAATTCTTTTGACTGTTGCTAAAGATAAGAGGAATAAGCATTTCCTTGTTAAGTCTCGAAACGAAGCCAGATGAGGAGGTTCGAACCTTTCAGATGACAGGAACTTGAGCACTACATCTAGGTTCCAGCTAGGAGGAGCCGGTTCCCTAGACTTTGTAGTTTCAAAAGATCTTATAAGATCGTGGAGATCCTTATTATCTGCAAGATCTAGGCCTCTATTCCTGAAGACTGCCGAAAGCATGCTCCTGTATCCCTTTATTGTGGATACAGATAGATGAGAGTCTTCTCTTACGAACAACAAGAAATCAGCGATTTCGGTCACAGAGGTAGTGGAGGAGGACAACTTCTTCGACTTGCACCACCTTCTAAAAACTTCCCACTTAAGACTGATATACTCGTCTAGTGGAGGCTCTGCGGGCTCTCGCGATCGCGCTTGCAACCTTGCGAGAAAACCCTCTCGCTCTGACAAGTCTTTCGATAGTTGAAAGGCAGTCAGAGCGAGAGCGGGGAGGTTTTGATGATACTCCGAAGTGTGGCTGTCTGAGAAGATCCATCCTTCTTGGAAGGGATCTGGGAAAATCTACTGTCCACTCCACCACCTCTGTGAACCAATCTTGTGCCGGCCAAAAGGGGGCTATCAGGGTCATCCTTGTCCCCTTTGAAGCCACAAATTTCTTCAGTACTTGTCCCAGGATCTTAAAAGGTGGAAAAGCGTAGACGTCTACATGAGACCAGTCTAGCAGGAAGGCGTCGACTATCAGAGCTCTGGGGTCTTCTACCACAGAGCAAAAGACTTCCAGTCTTTTGGAGAGGAATGTGGTGAAGAGATCCACATGAGGAGTCCCCAAAGAGACCAGAGACTCTGACACAAGTTTCTGAGTGGGAGGGTCCACTCTGTGTGAAGGAACCTGGTTCCTCTTGCTCAGCCTGTCTGCCCTTACGTTCCTTACTCCCTGAACAAATCTCGTAAGAAGGGAGATGTTCCTCTGGGAAGTCCAAAGCAGCAGGTCTCTTGCTAGTTGGTAAAGGAACAAGGAGTGAGTCCCTCCTTGTTTCCGAATGTAGGCAAGCGCGGTGGTGTTGTCCACATTTACTTGAACTACTCTGTTTGACACAAAAGGTTCTAGGTTCTTCAGCGCCAGGTGTACGGCAAAGAGTTCTTTGCAGTTTATGTGCCAGGACACCTGTGCTGCTTCCCAGGTGCCTGACACCTCTCTCGTACCTAATGTTGCTCCCCAACCCTTCTCCGACGCGTCGGAGTATAACACTAGGCTTGGGTTCTGAACCTCCAGGGAGATTCCCTTGTTCTCCTTCAACGGGGCAACCACCATTCTAAGTGAGGCTTCATCTCCACTGGAATGGGGAAGAAGTCTGATAGGAACGGTTTTACCTGGTCTTCCAAACTCATGACCTCTTGAGGAAGAATTGAAGCGGACGTAAATGAAGTCTTCCTAGAGAAAAGAACTGTTCGAGCGAGGAAAGGGTCCCTAGCGCTCAACCATTCCCTCGCCGAAGTCGTTCTTCCCTAAGAAGTGAGAGACTTTCTCCAAGCCTTTCACAAGTCTCTCTTGCAAAGGAAATACTCGAAAACCCCGAGAATCCATCTGAATCCCCAGACAGACTATGTTCTGTCTGGGGATCAGCTGCGACTTCTTGAGGTTTACGAGTACAGTGGACCCCCCGTATTCGCGTTCTCCAGATTCGCGGACTCACACATTCGCGGATTTCTCTCGGGAACGTTTCCCTGCATTATTCGCGGTATTTTTCTATGATAAATATCCACAAATTCCTGTTTTTTTTATGAATTTCATCATAAAATGCACTTTTTGTGGTAAAACTATTAAAAAAACCATGTAGGAACATTTTTAGTGGGTTTTTCTTGAGTTTTAACTAACAAAATAGGCTGTTTTTAGCATTTTTATAGGGGTTCCAAACATTCGCGGGTTCTAACTATTCACGGGGGGGTCTGGTACGCATCCCCCGCGAATACGGGGGGACCACTGTAATCCCAACGAACTTGATCAGCTTCAGGGTCAAAATAAGGTCCTCCAAACACTGCCTCTCCGATCTGGCTCTGATGAGCCAGTCGTCCAGATACAGAGAGACATTTACACCCTTGAGGTGAAGAAACCTCGCCACATTTTTCATCAGGCTTGTGAAGACCTGAGGAGCTGTGGACAGGCTGAAACACAAGGCCCTGAACTGAAAGGGGCGGGGGGGGGGGGGGGGGAGGGGAGATAGGGAAGGGGGGGGGGGAGGGGAAAAAAAAAAAAGGAAAAAAAAAGGAAAAAATGAGATAAGAATGAAAAAAAAAAGGGAAAAAAAGGAATCCTTCCCCCCGTCATGAAACGGAGGTACTTCTTCGACGAAGGGTGAATCGGGACGTGAAAATAGGCGTCCTGGAGATCCAGAGAAACCATCCAATCTCCTTGGCGCAGAGCCGAAAGGACTGAGGCAGAAGTCTCCATCGAGAACTTCTCCTTCTGAACAAATTTGTTCAGAGCGCTGACGTCTAGAACTGGTCTCCAGCCCCCCGAGGCCTTTGCAACCAGGAAAAGGCGATTGTAAAACACCTGGGAGTTTTGATCCAGCACTAGCTCTATCGCTCTCTTGTCCCACATCTGATCCACCATTAGTCAAAGAGTATCCCTCAGCACAGGGTCCTTGTATTTGGCAGACAGTTCCCGCAGAGTTGAAGTCAGGGGAGGACTGTCCTGGAAGGGGATACAGTATCCCTTCCTTATCACAGACATTGAAGAAGCGTCCGTGTTGATGCGTGCCCAGGCCTCCGCAAATCCTAGGAGCCTGGCACCTACTGGTGTTTGGAGGGGCGTAGATTCACTTTCCCTTCTTAAAGGGATGGAAGGGAGATCTAACTCTCTTCTCAGGAGCCTTCCTTTTAGAGGGAGCTCTGGAGGGAGGGCCTCCTCGAAAGGGCTGAAGAGACGTACTCGGCCCTTTCTTCTCAACCGTTGCAGCAGGTATCTTCTTTCTTGAAGATTGAATGAGAAGGTCTTGCGTCGCCTTCTCAGTTAGTGATCGGGAAATGTCATTCACTAACTGAGAAGGAAACAAAAAGTCAGACATGGGAGCGTAAATAAGTGCTGCTCTTTGAGAGTGGGAGACTGCCTTGGTCAGAAAAGCACTGAATACCGTCCTCTTCTTCAGTAGTCCCGCTCCAAATAGAGAGGAGACTTCTAAGGAGCCATCTTGTACTGCCTTGTCGATGCACGACAAGATACAAAGAAGGACTTCCGGGTCGAGACCCTCTGAGTCATGCGCCTTCTTAGACATCACCCCAAGGGACCAATCCAAGAAATTGAAAACTTCCAAAACATGGAAGAGTCACTTGAGGAGATGATCTAGCTTGGAAATGCCCCAAGTCACGCGAGCAGAGTTCAGTCCATGTCTTCTTGAAGCATCAACTAATGTAGAGAAGTCTGCTTCAGCCGAGGATGGGAGAGAAAGACCCATATTCTCCCCCGTTTTATACCAAATGCCCCTTCTGCCAGCGAGTCTCGCTGGGGGCATGCAGAAGACCGTCCTGACAAGATCCTTCTTCGTTTCCATCCATGCGTTAAGAGACTGAAGAGCCCTCTTCATAGAGATGGTAGGTCTCATTTTCAAGAAAGAAGAAGACTTAGGGGCCTTTGCACTTGAAAACAGATAGCGCGGAGAAGGAGGAGCGGCAGGAGTTAACGCGTCCCCATATTCCTGAAGCAGAAGGGCTGTCAAGACTTCGTAACTTGAGAGTCCTTCCCTACCACGAGCCTTGTCTTCTGAATTCTCGTCTACACCGGGATCCAAAGGAGAATCCGCTTCAAAATCAGGAGGTCTTCTATCTGTGGGAGACAAACTCCTGATAGGAGAGGGACTGAGAGAATGTACTGAGTCCCTCTTGAAAAAAGTTGGCGCCTCGCGTTTGGTTGGCGCTTCAAGCCTGGATGATGCCTCGCGCCTGGATGACGCCTTGCGCCTGTCTGGCTCCTCACATCTTGCTAGTGCCTTGCGCCTGGCTGGCGCTTCGCACCTGGCTGGCTCCTCGCGCCTGGCTGGCTCCTCGCCCCTGGCTGGCGCCACGCGCCTGGCTGACGTCTCGCTACTGTCTGGCGCCTCGCTCCTGTCTGGCGCCTCACGCCTGGCTGGTTTCTTGCGCCTGGTTGGCGCCTCGCGCCTGGTTGGCGCCTCGCGCCTGGCAGGCTGCTCGTGCTGAAAGACTCTTCTTGTCTGTCTGGCGCCTCGCGCTTGGAAGTAATCTTGCACTTGGCTGGCGCTTCGCGCCTGGTATACGCCTCTCGCGCGCTTGGTCTCTCATGCCTGGTTGGCGCCTCGTGCCTGGCAGGTGAAAGAGGACGAGACTTCTTAACAGGAAGCGCAACGTCCTTCTTGCGAGGAGGATCTCTAGCAAGGACTCCGACCAAGGAGGCTAGCTGCTCTTGAACGGCTAGTAGGATCCTCTTAGAAGTTTCTCCAACGTCCTTTTCAATGGGAGGAGAGGGAGACCCTCGAAGCGTACGCTCAGCTATGTCCCATGAGGGAGACGTCGATACACCTTCGCCTTCTGATCTGACGAGGAGCTTCATCCGAGAAGCGTTCGGGGCTCGAGTTCAAAGAAGGTTCTTTCCAATGCCTTTTCAGGGGCCTGGAAAGATCAGAGTCCTTCCAGCCTCGTTTAGGTAAAGGAGAGGGAGACGAAGAGAAGCACTCTCGCAGGACGCTTTTTCTAAAGCGGTCCTGAGCAGTCTGTTGCGAGACAGAGCCTGCTGAAGGGACGTCTGACCGTTGGGAATTCTCCGCGACCTCCTTAAGGCTTTCGACTTTCCTTCTCCTCTGGGCATGGGAGCTTGGAAGAGGTCTAGGCCTGGGAGCGTCGCAGAGACGATCAAACGCCCCCTCCACAACACTGGGAGCACTCACTTCACTGAACAAGTCACTGTCACTATCCTTACCTTGCATGGCCGCCATTTTGTATCTCATCCTGTGAATAGTAGCCTTCAGGTCGGCGATTTCAGAGGTCGATTCTGATTGCAAAGCCTGTGAAGGTCCCGATACAGAGGGAGAATCAAAAACATTATCAATAGGAGAGATAGACTCATTAAAAGGTTCAATAGGCCTTGTACTCACACCCTTTGATGCAGCCCATCTAACTCTATCCCTCTCTAACTTCCTCAAGTAAGAAGTTAGAGTCTTCCATTCTTCCGCATTCAACCTTTCACATTCATGACAGGTATTAGTTAAAGAACATTCAAACCCTCTACATTTACGACATACAGTGTGAGGATCAACCGAAGCCTTCGGTATCCTCACCTTGCAGCCTACATTCACACACATTCTCACACTAACTCTTGAATCAGACATTCTGTAGAAAAATCAAAAAGCAAGTCCAAATCCAGTCCACAATAGCGAATGCCAAAACAACGATCCAGGTACGTCACCAAAAAGTCCGATGAAAAGAAGATCAATTGGTTTGAAATAAGATTTCAGGTCAGGAGGTAGTAACAACAATGTTGATACCACCTGTGACAGAGAAAATGATAGAAAACGGGAATGGTTCCTAGTCCTGCCACCCAGGGCAGGCAGGTAAATCACCTGACCTACCTGTAGCGAGTGGTGCGAAATTTGAATTTCTGTCGGGGACGACAGAGTCTTAGCTAAGTATATATCTGAAAGGTAAGTTGATTGTATGAAATCACAATTTTTGGAAGTAAATTGTATTTTTCTTTACATAAGGAATTACTTTCGACGTACTTAGCTGGAATTATGGCCGTTAAATTCTTGAACAAGGTGGTTAGGCACTAACTACCGTGTGGCAGGCGGGTAGGCTAGCCTGCCCAGATGTAAACACTCCACTTTCCCTTTCGGCCCAGTTTCAGATTGAGGGGTGGCATGAGGTGGGCATTTATGTAAAGGACCTCAGGTTTGTATAGTTAGGAAAAATACAATTCACTTCCAAAAAATGATATTGTTATGATACAATAGTGTTTGTTCATACTTACCTGGCAGATATATATATATACAGTAATACCTTGGGTTACGAATTTAATCCGTTCCAGAACCTGCTTCGTAACCTAAAAAATTCGTAACCCAAATGGATTTTCCCATAAGAATGTTATAAAAAGCAAATAATGCGTTCCACCCGACCATGAATAACCATTTCAATTCATATTTTTCCATTTATTTTTGTTCACTAAGGTTGAAAATTCGTGTAGGAATTACATAAAATTATAAAATTGAAGAATGAAATTAAATATAAACACTAGATTTAATATGCATGCACAGTAAAACCTGAACTTTACCTTTGGCGAGTGTGGCTGCTGGCTTGACGGAGACGGGAGGAGGGGAAGGGTGAGGAGGAGAGGGTTAGGGCTTGGGGGGGAAATCTCCCTCCGTGAACACTTCTGGAAGACTTTCTGGTTCTTTCTCTAGAGAGCACCGTTCACTACGATCACTAATTTTACGCTTACGCAACACTATGTTGTCTTTCACAATTTTGAAAAAATATTTTTCTATGAGCAAATTTTTTTCTACATCGTCGACGAATATAAGGCCGTTGTTTCGTCAATACTGTGACACCTTTTGATAGCTTTACTGGCTTAATTTCCTTTCCTTTTTCTTCAAAATAGTGCAGATCGTTTGATTGCGACCGCTTGAAGAATGCTGCAATGTCTTTCACGCACTCGCCTTTATCATGCATTTGGATAATTTCCTTCTTCATTTCGACTGTAATCATCTCCTTCTTTCTTATGCTTTCCTTCTTGCTGCTTGCCTTCGTCATCTTGGGAGCCATTGTCTTTAGTATTTGGGTAATAGTAATGTATAAGCACTATCACGGAAACAACAACACGTGCGCAAATCACTAAGCAAATTTGAGAGCGTATCACGGACAGATGCGTTCAATCTTACCGCCAGCGAGTATTGAAAGAGTTATGGTTTAAAAAGGGTCAAGGGATGCGTAGGAGGAAGTCACGTGACCCTCGTTAAGTTTTGGCCGAAAAATGCTGTTCGCAGATCCCACGCTCATCCGATGTAAACAAAGCAGGCGTTAAGTTTTGGCCGAAAAAAATGCGTTCGCAGATCCCACGCTCATCCGATGTAAACAAATCAGGCGGCCTCCCATGATGGAAATTCGCGCATTCGTATTCCAAGCGAAATTCGTATTCCAGAATGAGGGCGTCACTTCGTAAGTTGAAAAATTCGTATACTAATCGGTTCGTAACCCAAAGTATTACTGTATATAGCTGTATTCTTCGAAGTCCAACAGAATTTCAAAACTCCCGGCACACGCAGTGGTCGGCCAGGTGGTTAGTACCCATTCCCGCCGCTGGGAGGCGGGTGTCAGGAGCCATTCCCATCTTCTATTCAGATTTTCTAATGCCACTGTCCCCGAGGGGAGGTTGGGCGGGTACTTGATTATATATATATATATCTGCCAGGTAAGTATGAACAAACTTTATTGTATCATAACAATATCATTTTGTTCATGACACTTACCTGTCAGAAAGAGACATTATATATATATAAATCTATATATTATATTATATTAGTATATATATATTGAGAAATATATTATATATATATATATATATATATATATATATAATAGATATTATAGATGATATTATATTATATTATATATAATTATATTATTATATTATATATATATGTATAAATTATTTTATTATATATATTATATATATTAATATATCTATATATATATATATAATATGTATAATTAATAAAAAAAAATATCAATATATTAGTAATATATAATATTATCTATAATTATAATTATATATATAATAATATAAAAAAAAAATATAGATATAGATATATAATATATATATATATATATATATTATATATATCTAGTAAAGATATAGATAGATATATATAGATAGATATATATATATATATATATATATATATATCTATCTATATATATATATATATATATAATATATATATATATATATATATATATATATATATATATATATATTATATATATATATATACTATATATATATTAATATATAATAGATATATATATATCTATATAATATATATATAATACTATATATATATATATAATATATAATATAATATATATATATATATATATATATATATATATATATATATTATATATATATATAATATAATATAATATTAATAAATATATAATAATAATATATATCTATATATATATATATATATATAGAACTATATATAATATATATTATATATATATTATATAGCTGATTCCCCACCACTAGAGGTGGGGAGGGACAGAATAAAAGGATTTTGGGAAACATTTCACATGCAGATGATAGACATCTTGGTTCCTTACCTGTTAGCATAGCTGACTTCGTGATTACTGTCACCCAAGTCTGCTTTTGCTTTACTAGAGTCTCCAGCAAGGACGTGACCTGTATAGCTGGTGAGTTCTAGATGATCTGACAACGGGGGCGTGACCACAATGTGTCTAGACCATATTGACCATACTTTAAGGGCAACGAAGCAAAGAAAAAACCACCACCTGACCTAGCCTAGCAAAGTTAGTCCCCGAAACTTTAAGGCTAAAATAAAGGGAAGTCCGCCTCAAGCGGTCGACCCTACAACCAAAAAACCAATAACCATAATACAAAAGCACACCTATCCATTTTCTAAAGGATAGGATTCGTGCTGCTTCCCGTACCCAAAACTGAATCTGCCGATATGTATGGTCCAAGCGAAAAGCAGTTCTCATATGCCACTTTCACATCTTTGAGGTAGTGTGAAGCGAACACAGAGTTACTTTGCCAATAGGTGGTGCTCACAATTTTGCTGAGCGCCATATTCTTCTGAAATGCCATTGAAGTTGCGACAGCTCTCACTTCATGAGCATTGACTTTCAGAAGTTTCAGATCACTATCTGGGCAGGACAAATGGGCCTCCCTGATGGTGCTTCTCAAGAAGAACACTAAGGCGTTCTTAGACATCGGTAAATCAGGTCTTTTCACGGAACACCATAGATTGTCCGACTGACCTCTACTTTGTTTTGTTCTATCCAGATAGAAATTTAGAGCCCTGACAGGGCACAGGACTCTCTCTGGCTCCTGACCAATGATCCCTGCTAATCCCTTGATATCATAGCTCTTGGGCCAGGGATTGGACGGATTCTCGTTTTTAGCTAAAAAGGAAGGACTCAAGGAACAGACTGCATTGTGTCCCCTAAATCCAACATTTTTGCTAATGGCTTGAACCTCACTCACCCTTTTCGCTGTGGCTAGGGTGGTTAGGAAGAGAGCCTTTCTCGTTAAGTCCTTTAGCGAGGCCGCGTGCAAAGGTTCGAAGGGGCTCGCCATTAAAAATGATATTGTTATGATACAATAAAGTTTCATACATACTTACCTGGCAGATATATACATAGCTAAGACTCCGTCGTCCCCGACAGAAATTCAAATTTCGCGCCACTCGCTACAGGTAGGTCAGGTGATCTACCGGCCTGCCCTGGGCGGCAGGACTAGGAACCATTCCCGTTTTCTATCATATTTTCTCTCTTCCACCTGTCTCCTTGCGGGGAGGCTGGGTGGGTCATTAATCGTATATATCTGCCAGGTAAGTATGTATGAAACTTTATTGTATCATAATATCATTTTCATACAATCAACTT
Organism: Macrobrachium nipponense; assembly: GCF_015104395.2. Taxonomy (NCBI): domain Eukaryota; kingdom Metazoa; phylum Arthropoda; class Malacostraca; order Decapoda; family Palaemonidae; genus Macrobrachium; species Macrobrachium nipponense. The sequence goes on along the minus strand of NC_061110.1, from coordinate 50,826,757 downwards.
ACCTGTCAGATATATACATAGCTGACTGGCACCCTTTGGTGGTGGGTAAGAGACAGCTACTTATGGAATAGACAGGTAAACAACATATGTTGTAGGTATAAATAAAACCTTGGTTCCTACCTGATAGGTGGTAGACTTCGTGGGTGTTTGCCCCATAGTCTGCATCACCTCAAGAAACTTTAGCGAGATATATTATCTATGGCCAAGAGTTCTTGTGGGTCTGGCGATGGGGTCTTATCCGCTTACTCGGCAGAGCCTGAAAGGACTTTGTCAATGGGTGCTGATCCACTTATATGACAATACACCTTATGAAGGAGCATACAACCAATCCCGACCACCTGATCCTAACCACATGTTAGAAATAAAGATTGTTCCGAGTTATCCCCCGAACTCTTCACAACAACCATAACTCAAAAAGCACAATACGCACACATATAATTTTCAAAAATTTTTTTTTATACTCATCTAATTAGATATCACAAGAGTTTCTTACTGAACAACAGAGACGGCCGCCCGTGCAGCACTAAGTCCTTTTTGTTAGAAGAGACTCTAGAACATATCTAAAAAGAAGGTAAGTATATACTTAAGGATTGGTGTTGGCTCCCATACCCATGATCGTATCCGCAGATACGAAAGGACCCAGAGAAAAACATTTCTCATAGGTCACACGAACGTCTCTCAAGTAAAGAGATGCAAATACTGAGTTGCATCTCCAAAATGTCGTATCTATGATGTTTTTAAGTGACATATTCTTTTGAAACGAGAGAGACGTCGCTACTGCTCTCACTTCATGAGCTTTCACTCTTAACAGTCGGAACTCTTCGTCAGGACAGATCTTATGCGTGTCTGTAATGACGTTTCTCACAAAGAATGCAAGAGCATTCTTGGACATCAGTCTTGTGGGGTCTTTCACCGCGCACCAAAGACCTTGCCTAGAGCCTCCCATCTGGTGCTTTCTCTGAAGGTAGAATTTTAGAGCTCTTACAGGACATAGAGACCTCTCTGCTTCTCTGCCTACGAGACTCGATAAGCCTTTAACTTCGAATGACTTAGGCCAGGGATTCGTGGGATTCTCGTTTTTAGCTAAAAACAGGGTTTTAAACGAGCAAATAGCTGAGTCTCCCTTGAATCCTACTTTATCCTGCAGAGCATGTAATTCACTAATTCTCTTTGCCGTAGCTAAAGATAATAGGAATAGGCATTTCCTAGTGATGTCTCGAAACGACGCCAGATGAGGAGGTTCGAACCTTTCGGATGACAGGAACTTGAGTACCACGTCTAGGTTCCAGTTAGGAGGGACCAGTTCCTTAGACTTTGAAGTCTCAAAGGACCTTATGAGATCGTGGAGATCCTTGTTATCTGCCAGACCTAATCCTCTATTCCTGAAGACTGCCGAAAGCATACTTCTGTATCCCTTTATTGTGGATACAGCTAGATGAGATTCTTCTCTCAGGAATAGAAGGAAATATGATATTGTCATGTTACAATAAAGTTTTATACATACTTACCTGAGATTATTATTACTTAGCTATAGACAGAATTTCAAATTCGCGGCACACGCTACCGGTAGGTCAGGTGATCTACCGCCCTGCCCTGGGTGGCAGGACTAGGAACCATTCCGTTTTCTAATCAGAATTCTTCTCTTCCACCTGTCTCCTGCGGGGAGGCTGGGTGGGCCGCCATTAATCGATATATCTGTCAGGTAAGTATGTATAAAACTTTATTGTAACATGACAATATCATTTTTATACATTCAACTTCCCTGCCAGATATATACTTAGCTGATTAGCACCCATTGGTGGTGGGTAAGAGACAGCTAACTACTGAAATAGACAGGTAAACAACATATGTTGTAGGTATTAATAAACCTTGGTTCCTACCTTATTAGGCTGAAGACTTCGCGGCTACTGCCTTGGAGTCTGCTTAGCCTCAAGAGCCTCAGCGAGATATTGATCTATGGCTAAGAGTTCTTGTGGGTCTGCCAATGGGGTCTTATCCACTTACTCGGCAGAGCCTAAAGGCCTTTGTCATTGGGTGCTATTCCACTAACATGACAATACACCTTGTTCAAGGAGCACAACACCGATCCCGATCACCTGATCCTAAAATCCCCCAGTCCAGTTTTCTAAGATTGCAAGGAGTTATCCCCGAACTCCTTACAAACAACCAAAAACTCGAAACATAATTACACTTTCATTTATACAAAATATACAAAAAAAAATTTGTACTCCCCGACTAGCCATACATACCCTTGATCCCCCCCCCCCCCCCCCCCCCCCCATACCAGCAATGACACTATGCGCCCGTGCGACATCCATGAGCTTGCTAATAGAAAACCAAGCACATATCTGACAAGAGGGTTTATGTACGATAAATCAAAATATTTTAAGGATCAGTCTTTGCTCCAAGACCCAGCACTGTATCTGCTGATACAAATGGACCTAGAGAGAAGCACTTCTCATAGGTCACTCTCACTTGCCTTCAGATAATGAGATGCAAACATGAATTGCACCTCCAATACGTAGTCTCAATGATATTTTTAAGAGACATATTCTTTTGGAACGCCAAGGACGTTGCTACTGCTCTCACCTCATGGGTCTTAACCTTTAGAAGACCGAAGGATTCCTCCGAGCAGTTCTTGTGAGCGTCCGTAATTACGCTTCTCACAAAGAAAGCCAAGGCGTTCTTGGACATGAGTCTTTTGGGGTTCTTCACCGCACACCAAAGACCTTGTTGACAAGCCTCCCATCTGTCTCTTCCTCTCTAAATAAAATTTAAGAGCTCTCACTGGACAGAGAGACCTCTCTGTCTCTCTGCCTACGAGGTTAGATAGACCTTTTACTTCAAAGCTTCTGGGCCAAGGTTTTGACGGGTTTTCGTTCTTCGCCAGAAACATTGTCTGGAACGAACAGATGGCAGCATCTCCTTTGAACCCCACTGTGGAATCTAGAGCGTGCAATTCGCTCGTCCTCTTGGCTGTAGCGAGAGAACAGGAATAAGCATTTCCTAGTGACGTCGCGAAGGAAGCCAAGATGTAAAGGCTCGAATCTATCGATAAAAGGAATTTCAGGACCACGTCCAGATTCCAACTAGGTGTTCTAGGAGTTGCTGCTTTTGAAGTTTCAAAGGATCTAATTAGATCGTGTAGATCTTTGTTGTCTGCAATATCTAGCCTCGATTTCTAAATACTGAAGACAGCATGCTTCTCTATCCCTTTATTGTTGAGACAGATAGGTGTGATTCCTCTCTCAGAAAGAGGAGGAAATCGGCAATATTCACTATAGAGGTACTGGAGGAGGACAGCTTCTGACTCTTACACCACCTCCTAAAGACTTCCACTTCGATTGGTATACTCTTCTCGTCGAAGCTCTGAGGGCTCTAGCGATAGAGCCCGCAGCCTTGCGAGAAAAGCCCCTCGCTCTGACAAGTCTTTCGATAGTCGAAAGGCAGTCAGAGCGAGACCTGGGAGGTTGTGATGAAACCTCTCGAAGTGGGGTTGTCTGAGTAGATCTGGTCTGTTTGGAAGATCTGGGGAAAGTCCACATCCACTCCAGTACCTCCGTGAACCATTCCTGGGCTGGCCAAAATGGGGCTATTATGTCAACTTCGTGCTCTTTGAAGCTACGAACTTCCTGAGCACTTCCCCCAGGATCTTGAACGGGGGAAAGGCGTAGGCGTCCACCCCGACCAATCCAGGAGAAACGCGTCTATTGCGAAGGCTCTCGGATCTTCCACTAGAGAGCAAAAGATCTCTACTCTTTTGGAGAGGAACGTCGCAAACAGGTCTATGTGAGGTCTCCCCCACAGGGACCAAAGACTTCGACACACTTCTCGTGTAGAGTCCATTCTGTGGGAAGGACCTGATTCCTCCTGCTCAGTTTGTCCGCTCTCACATTCTTTTTATCCCTTGTACAAATCTTGTGAGGAGAGTTATGCCTCTTTCCTCTGTCCAGGTTAACAGGTCGTTTGTTAACTGAAAGAGGGAGAAAGAGTGCGTGCCTCCCTGCTTGCGTATGTAAGCCAGAGCCGTGGTGTTGTCCGAGTTTATCTGTATCACCCCGCCTCTGACTATCTCTTCGAAGAACTTTAAGGCTAGGTGTATGGCCACTAGTTCCTTGCAATTGATGTGCCAGGACACCTGTTCCTGTCCAGGTGCCTGACACCTCCCTTGCTCCTAGCGTCGCTCCCCATCCCGACTCCGAAGCGTCGGAATATAACACACTTGGTCTGGGTTCTGCAGGGCAAGCGATACGCCTTCGTTCTTTTGAAGAGGAAGGATCCACCACTTCAAGTGATCTTTTATCTCTTGTGGAAGCGGGAAGATGTCCGAGAGTTGTCCTGTCTTCCAACTCCACACCCCTTTCAGGAAAAACTGAAGAGGGCGAAGGTGAAGCCTCCCCAGAGAGAAGAACTTTTCTAGTGAGGACAGGGTCCCTAAAAGACTCAGATAATCCCTCGCTGAACTGTTCTTTCTCTCTAAGAAGCTCAAGATTTTTGACAAACCTCGAGTGATTCTTTCTCGCGAAGGAAATACTCGAAAACCCCAAGAATCCATCTGAATCCCCAGATAGACCAAGCTCTAGCTGGGGATCAGCTGCGACTTCTCGAGGTTCACGAGTAATCCCAGCGATTCTATCATGTTTCTTGTTACTGATAAGTCCTCCAAGCACTGAATCTCCGACTTGGCCCTGATCAGCCAGTCGTCTAAGTAGAGGGAGATGTTTATTCCCTCTAGGTGAAGCCATCTTGCCACATTCGCCATCAGGTTGGTGAATACCTGCGGAGCTGTAGACAGACCGAAGCACAGAGCCTCGAATTGAAAAATCTTGTCTCCTATTACGAACCGAAGATATTTCTTTGACGAATGGTGAATGGGAACGTGGAAATACGCATCTTGCAAGTCCAGAGAGACCATCCAATCTCCTGACGAAGAGCCGACATTACTGAAGCGGCCGTTTCCATGCGGAACTTCTTTTTCTGAACAAAGCGATTCAGAGCGCTTACGTCCAGTACTGGTCTCCACCCCCCGATGCCTTTGGTACTAGAAAAAGGCGATTGTAAAATCCCGGGGAGTGTGGATCCTGCACAAGTTCGATGGCCTCCTTTTCCCACATTTGTTCCACCATTTGAAGGAGAGTTTCTCATTACAGGGTCTCTGTACCTCGCTGACAGTTCCCGAGGCGTAGATGTTAGGGGAGGGCTGTCCTCGAAGGGGATTACGTATCCTTTCTTTAGGACCGACACTGACCAAGGGTCGGCTCCCCATTTTTGCCCATACTCCTGCAAAGTTCAGGAGTCTGGCGCCCACTGGTGCTTGAAGGAGCAACAAGTCATTTGGTTTTCTTGAAAGGTCTAAAGGAAGACCTTCCTCTCTTGTCAGAGCTCTTCTTTCTGCAGGGGGACGAGCCGCTGCACCTCACGAAAGGGCTGCTGAGAGGACGAGATTCCTTCTTAATCGTCGACTAACTGGGCGTCCTTTCTTGGACGTTTGTACTAGTAGGTCCTGTTTTTTTTTGTCGCCTTCTCAGTTAGCGAGCGAGATATATCCTTCACTAACTGAGAATGGAAACAAAGATGATCCGACAGAGGGGCGAACAAATCTAAAGCAGTCCTCTGGACTAGGGAAACCCATTTTGATAATAGTGGGATCCATATACTGATCTCTTCTTCAGAAGACCAGCACCAAAAAGGGAAGCCACTTCTCCCGAACCGTCCTGTACTGCCTTGTCCATGCAAGACAGGACGCTATGGAGAATCTGGGGTTTTTTAAGAAACTCCGGATCTTTAGATTTGTTGGCCAGAACTCCGAGTGACCAATCCAAAAAGTTGAAACCTCTAAAGTGACAAAAAGTCCCTTTAGAAAAGTGGTTCAACTCCGAAGTGCTCCACGTTGATCTGACCGATCCTAAGGAGTGACGTCTAGAGGCCTCCTCCCCTAAATTGGTAAAAGTAAAAGTCCGCATCTGCCGAGGCAGGAAGAGAAAGACCCATAGTCTCTCCTGTCCCATACCAAATACCTCTCTTTCCATGGAGTTTGGAAGGAGGCATGCAGAATACCGTCTTTCCCAACTCTTTCTTCTTGTCCATCCAAGAATCTAAAGAATGGAGTGCCTTCTTCATCGAAATTGCAGGCTTCATTTTCAGAAAGGCCGAAGATTTTGCCGTAGCCGAGCTCGAAAAGAGAGAACGAGGAGAAGGAGGCCGCCGGACTAAGAGAGTCTCCAAACTCTTGTAGCAACAATGAGGCTAAGACCTTATAATTCGAGAGTCCTTCATTTTGCAGGGAAGGTTCGTCATCAGACAAATCGTCTAAACCTCGATCCGAAACGAAGAGAAAGCTCTCGTTTGGAGGGAGAGTCCTTCCAAGACCTCCTACGATCTGAAGGAGAGGAGCTTCTATTTGGAGAAGAGTCATAAATTCCAGGAAAGAGTCTCCGACTCCTGCCTCCTGGCTCTTGACTCTTGCCTCCTGACTCCGGACTCCTGCCTCCTGACTCCTGCCTCCTGACTCCGGACTCCTGCCTCCTGACTCCTGGCTCCTGGCTCCTGACTCCTGCCTCTTGACTCCTGACTCTTGACTCCTGACTCCTGCCTCCTGACTCCTGACTCCTGCCTCTTGCCTCCTGGCTCTTGCCTCCTGGCTCTTGCCTCCTGGCTCTTGCCTCCTGGCTCCTGCCTCCTGCCTGGATGACTCCACACTCCGGTCTTGGCTTTGCCTCCTGGTTTGGACTCCTCACTTCCTGGCTCTTGGCTCTTGCCTCCTATGGGCCTCCTGGTTGACTCCTCACTCCGGGCTCTGGCTACTGCCTCCTGGGTGACTCTCACTCCTGGCCGGTCCGCCAGACGTCTGATCGGTTCATCCACGTTCGTACAGGAAGCCTCACCTCGAGTAGGAGTATCGATCCTGGCGGCAGATACCACCATACGTCTGGAGGCAGATACCACCATACGTCTGGAGGATCTTTTGATCGGAAGGGAAGAGTCTTTCCTTCTAGGAGGCTCCTTTGAAAGAACTCCTACAAAAGACGAAATCTGTTCTTGCATAGCCATCATGAACCTCTTCGTAACCTCCTCTTTATCCTCTTCGGGAGGAGGGGAAGGAGGAGGGGAGGAGTCCATAGCCTCCACCTCCTGACTCTTCTCACTCTGGTTGAAAGAATGGCTCTTTTTGCCTTCTTAACTCCCGGAAGGAGACTCCTCAGGGAAGTTTTCCGGGCTCGAATCAATCGTCGGAGCCTTCCAACTCCTCTTGGAGTGGTCGAGATCGATCTGAATCCCTCCAATCACGTCTCGGAGATGAAGATCCCGACGACGAAAAACACTCACGCAGGACGCTTTTGCAACAGCGATCCTTGGCAGTCTGAGGTGTCACAGAAACCGCCGAAGGGACACCTGATCGGTGGGGATTCTCCACAACCTCCTTTCGGTTTTCGACATTCCTTCTCCTCTGGGCATGTGAGCTTGGAAGAGGTCTAGACCTAGGAGCATTGCGGAGCCGACCAGATGCCCCCTCCACTACACTGGGGACACTCATATCACTGTCCAATGAAAAATCACTAGCCTTACCTTGTATGGCAGCAATTTTGTTTTCCATCAACTTGAAGGCTGCTTTTAGATCCGCAAGTTCTTTCGCTGAATCTACAGGTTCTGCAATAGGAGAAGGGGCTGCAATGGAAGGAGAAGTAGCAATACTTACCCTTGGGGAAGATCCCAAGCTAGGAATTAGTTCAGATCTCGAACTACTTAAACTTCTATAAGAAGCCTTCCTCACTCTTTCTCTCTCTAACTTTTTCAAATAATTAGTTAGATTCTTCCATTCGTTCTCACTCAAATTCTCACATTCCTTGCAAGTATTAGTAAAAGAACATTCATACTCCCTGCAACCCTTGCATACAGTGTGAGGGTCTACCGAAGCTTTCGGCAACCTCACCTTACAGCCTACATTCACACAACGTCTCACAACCATTCCAGAGTCAGACATTTTTAAAGAAAAATCCAAAATCAAGTCCACAAAACAGTCCACAAAAGCGTATGCCAATCCAACAATCCAGATACGTCACCAAAAGTCGGTCAAGAAGATCAATTGCCGGTGAAAAAAGAAAAACCAATCGAGAGGAACCAACAACAATGTTGATGGCCCGGGCGACAGAAGAATTCTGAATAGAAAACGGGAATGGTTCCTAGTCCTGCCACCCAGGGCAGGGCGGTAGATCACCTGACCTACCGGTAGCGTGTGCCGCGAAATTTGAAATTCTGTCGGAGACGACGGAGTCTATAGCTAAGTATATATCTGGCAGGGAAGTTGAATGTATAAAACCGCAATTTCCACTACAGAGGTAGTTGAGGAGGACAACTTCTTAGTTCTGCACCACCTTCTAAAACCTCCCACTTGGACTGATATACTTGTCTAGTGGAGGTTCTGCGGGCTCTCGCGATCGCGCTTGCAACTTTACAAGAAAACCCTCTTGCTCTGACGAGTCTTTCGATAGTCGAAAGGCAGTCAGAGCGAGAGCGGGGAGGTTTTGATGATACCTCTGGAAGTGTGGCTGTTTGAGAAGATCCATCCTTCTTGGGAGGGATCTGGGAAAATCTACCATCCACTCCACCACCTCCATGAACCAGTCTTGTGCAGGCCAAAATGGGGCTATCAATGTCATCCTCGTCCCCTTTGAAGCCACAAACTTTTTCAGCACTAGTCCCAGGATTTTGAACGGAGGAAAAGCATAGACGTCTACGTGAGACCAGTCTAGCAGGAAGGCGTCTACTATCAGAGCTCTGGGGTCTTCCACGACCGAGCAAAAGACTGCCAGCCTTTTGGAGATGAACGTGGCGAAGAGATCCACATGAGGAGTCCCCCAAAGACACCAAAGATCTTGACACACATCTTCCTGTAGGGTCCACTGTGTGTGGAGGACCTGGTTCCTCCTGCTGAGCCTGTCCGCCCTCACATTCCTTTCTCCCTGAACGAACCTTGTAAGCAGGGAGATGTTCCTCTGAGACGTCCAAAGTAGAAGATCTTTTGCAAGTTCGTAAAGGAACACGGAGTGGAGTCCCTTTCCTTGTTTCCGAATGTAGGCAAGTGCTGTGGTGTTGTCCACATTTACTTGAACTATTTTGTTCGAAACAAGAGGTTCTAGACTCTTCATGCCAGGTGTACAGCGAAGAGCTCTTTGCAGTTTTATGTGCCAAGACACCTGTGCTGCTTCCCAGGTGCCTGACACTTCCTTCGAGCTAATGTTTGCTCCCCAACCTTTCTCCGACGCGTCGGAGTACAACATAGGTCTGGGTTCTGGATTTTTAGAGAGATTCCTTTGTTCTCCTTCAGAGGGGGCAACCACCATTCCAAGTGCGGTCTCATCTCCACTGGAATGGGAAAGGCGTCTGAAAGATGTCCGGTCTTCCAACTCCAAGACCTCTTGAGGAAGAATTGAAGCGGACGTAAATGAAGTCTTCCTAGAGGGAAGAACTGTTCGAGCGAGGAAAGGGTCCCTAGAAGGCTCAGCCATTCCCTCGCCGACGTCTGTTCCTTCCCTAAGAAGAGAGAGACTTTCTGCAAACCTTTTGCGATTCTCTCTTGCGAAGGAAATACTCGAAAACCCCGAGAATCCATCTGAATCCCCAGATAGACTAAGTTCTGTCTGGGGGTCAGCTGTGACTTCTCAAGGTTTACGAGTAATCCCAACGATCTGATCAGGTTTAATGTCAACGTAAGTCCTCCAAGCACTGTCTCTCTGATCTGGCCCTGATGAGCCAGTCGTCCAGATACAGAGAGATATTTACACCTTTGAGGTGAAGAAACCTCGCCACATTCTTCATCAGGCTTGTGAAGACCTGAGGAGCTGTGGAAAGGCCAAAACACAAGGCTCTGAACTGAAAGATCCTTCCCCCCGTCATGAAACAGAGGTACTTCATCGATGAAGGGTGGATCGGGACGTGAAAATAGGCGTCCTGGAGATCAAGAGACACCATCCAATCTCCTTGTCGCATGGCTGCAAGGACTGAGGCAGAAGTCTCCATTGAGAACTTCTCCTTCTGAACAAATTTGTTCAGAAAGCTGACGTCTAGTACTGGGTCTCCCAGGCCTCCCGAGGCCTTCGCCACCAGATAAAGGCGATTGTAAAACCCCGGGGAGTTTTGATCAGTACTAGTTCTATCGCTCTCTGTCCCACATCTGATCCACCATCAATCGAAGAGTATCCCTCAGCACAGGATCCTTGTACTTGGCTGACAGTTCCCGCGGTGTTGAAGTCAGGGAAGGACTGTCCAGGAAAGGGATAAGATATCCTTTCCTTATTACAGACATTGATGAAGCGTCTGTGTTGATACGTGCCCAGGACTCCACAAATCCCAGGAGCCTGGCACCTACTGGTGCTTGGAGGAGGAGAAGCATCACTTTCCCTTTTTAAAGGGACGAAAGGCAGACCTACCTACCTCTCGTCTTCAGGAGCCTTCCTTCTTGCGGGAGCTCTGGAGGTCGGGCCACCTCGAAAGGGCTGAACCGATGTACTCGGTCCTTTCTTTTCCGCCGCAGTAGCAGGTTTCTTCTTCCTAGCTGACTGGGTAAGAAGGTCTTGAGTCGCCTTCTCAGTTAATGAACGAGAAATGTCCCTCACTAACTGAGAAGGAAACAAAAAGTCCGATACAGGAGAGTACAGTAGTGCTGCCCTTTGAGAGTGGGAGACAGCTTTCGTCAAAAAGGCACTCAAGACTGTCCTCTTCTTAAGAAGACCTGCTCCAAATAAAGAGGAGATCTCAAAACGAACCATCCTGTACCGCTTTGTCAATACAAGACAGAATACATAGAAGGACTTCTGGGTCGAGTCCTTCCGAATCATGGGCCTTCTTGGACATCACCCCAAGGGACCAATCTAAGAAGTTGAAAACTTCTAATACATGGAAGAGTCCCTTGAGGAGATGATCCAGCTCTGAAATGCCCCAAGTCACACGGGCAGAGTTCAAACCTTGCCTTCGAGATGCATCGACTAAGGTTGAAAAGTCCGCTTCTGCCGAAGATGGAAGAGAAATGCCCATATTCTCTCCCGTCTGATACCAAATGCCCCGTTTACCAGCGAGTCTCGCTGGGGGCATGCAGAAGACCGTTCTGACCAACTCCTTCTTTGACTCCATCCATGAATTTAAAGAATGAAGAGCCCTCTTCATGGAAATGGCGGGCTTCATTCGAAGAAAAGACGAAGACTTCTTCGCCTTTGCGCTCGAGAACAGAGAGCGCGGAGAGGAGGACGGCAGGGTCAAATCGTCTCATACTCTTCCAGAAGCAGGGCTGTTAAAACTTTATAGTTAGAAAGTCCTTCTCTTTCCTGATACTCGTCTTCCGAGTTTTCCTCCAACTCGGGTCTAGAGAGTTTTTCTGAAGATAAATAAGGACGTCTTTCCTCTGGGGGAGACAAACTCCTGATAGGAGAGGGACTGAGGGAATGATATTCCTTCCTCTTCAAAGTCTGAGCTTTAAGAGAAGCTTCCTTCTTGGTAGGCGCCAAAAGCCTAGACTTCACTCCATAAACGGATGACGCCTCACGCTTGGATGACGCTTCTCGTCCGCCAAGCGTCCTGGCTGACGCCTCGCGTTTGTCTGACTGCTGACGTCTGGATGACGCCTCGCGCCTGGAAGACGTCTCGCTCTCAACTGGCGTCCTGACTGGCGCCAAAACCTTGGCTGGCGCCAAAACCTTGGCTGGCGCCTCGCGCTTATATGACGCTCTGTATGACGCCTTGCGCCTGTAAGATGCCTCACGTCTATCTGGCGTCACGTCTCTGCCATAGGGTTCCCTAGATCTCGATCTAGAAACCGAAACTTCTGCAGTATGTTTGGAAGAGAAGACGAAGCTTCACGTCTGCAAGACGCCTCTCGTTTTGCAGGAGAGAGAGGACGAGTCTTTTTGATTGGAAGCGAAGCGTCCTTCTTACGAGGAGGATCTCTCGCTAACACTCCCACCAAAGAGGCTAGCTGTTCTTGTACAGCTAGGAGAATTTTCCTTGAAGCTTCTCCCACGTCATCTTCAATCGGGGGAGAAGTAGAAGGCAAGCATTCTGCTACGTCCATGTAAGGTGACGCTGACGCCACCTTCGCCTTTTTAACAGATGAGGGAGCTTCATCTGAGAAGCGCTCCGGGCTTGAATCCAATTCAGGTTCTCTCAAATGCCGTTTCAGAGGCCTAGAAAGGTCCGAATCCTTCCACCCTCGTTTAGGTGAGGGAGAGGGAGAGGAGGAGAAACACTCTCGCAGGACGCTCTTTCTATAGCGGCCCTGAGCAGCCTAAATCGAAACAGAGCCTGCTGAAGGGACGTCTGACCGTTGGGGATTCCCCACGACCTCCTTAAGGCTTTCGACTTTCCTTCTCCTCTGGGCATGGGAGCTTGGAAGAGGTCTAGGCCTGGGAGCGTCACAGGGACGATAAAACGCCCCCTCCACAACACTGGGAGAACTCACTTCACTGTACATTTCACTTTCACTAACCTTACCTTGTAATTCCGCCATTTTGGACTTCATCTTATGAATAGTAGCTTTCAGATCGGCGATTTCGGAGGCCGATTCTGAAAGTAAAGCTTGTGAAGTCGACATATAGGGAGAATCCAACTCATCAGGATTAGATATAGGGTCAATTAAAGGCTCAATAGGCCTTGTACTCACACCTTTCAAACGTTTAACTCTATCCCTCTCTAACTTCTTCAAATAAGAAGTTAAAGTCTTCCATTCTTCTGCATTTAATCCCTCACATTCCTGACAGGTATTGGAAGAAGAACACTGAAACCCCCTACATCTACGACATACAGTGTGAGGATCAACCGAAGCCTTCGGTATCCTCACCCTGCAGCCTACATTCACACACATTCTCACACTCACATTTGAGTCAGACATACTGAGAAAAATCAAAAAGCAAGTCCAAAATCAGTCCACAGTAGCGAATGCCAAAAACCACGATCCAGATACGTCACCAAAAAGCCGAGAAACGATGATCAAAGGTTGAAATAAGAATCTAAGTCAGGAGGTAGTAACAACAATGTTGATACACAGCGACAGAGAAAATATGATAGAAAAACGGGAATGGTTCCTAGTCCTGCCGCCCAGGGCAGGCCGGTAGATCACCTGACCTACCTGTAGCGAGTGGCGCGAAATTTGAATTTCTGTCGGGGACGACGGAGTCTTAGCTATGTATATATCTGACAGGTAAGTTGATTGTATGAAAACTTCAGAACTATGTCTAAGTTCCACGATGGAGTCTTAACCTGTGGAACTTTTGACGTTTCGAAGGATCTCAGAAGATCGTGAAGATCCCTATCGTTAGTCAAATCTCAGCCCCTATGACGGAAGACTGTTGATAGCATACTCTTGTATCCTCTAATTGTTGATACTGCGAGCTTGTCTACATTCCTTAGATGGAAAAGGAAATCAGCGATTTGGCTCACAGAGGTCTTGGAGGAGGAAATGCCTTCCTTCCTACACCATCTTCTACAAACAGCCCACTTCGACTGGTAAACAGATTGAGAGGAAGCTCTTCTCGCGGTGGCAATAGCTTTTGCCACTGCCTTTGAAAAACCTCTCGCGCTTGCCAAATTCTTGATAGTCTGAATGCAGTCAGACTTAGAGCGAACGGGTTTTGGTGATACCTCTGGAAGTGGGGCTGTTTGAGAAGATCGATTCTTACTGGTAGGGTTCTTGGAAAGTCCACCAGCAGGGAAATGACCTCTGTGAACCAATCGCTTGCCGGCCAGAATGGGGCGACCAGTGTCATCCGTGTTCCTTCCGAAGCTAACACGATGGACTGTGTCGGGGTCAGATGGGACTTTCCGGAATTGATCAGGAGGCCTAAGGCCTTCGTCAATAGTAATGTAGTCTGAAGGTCCTCCAGACACCTTGCTCTCGACGACGACCGTATGAGCCAGTCGTCTAGGTAGAGGGAGACTCGTATCTTCGAGAGGTCGAAAGCCCACTTTTGCCCACGTTTCCGCATGAGAAGAGTGAAAATCATGGGAGCTGTGCTCAGTCCGAAGCATAGAGCTCTGAACTGGAAGACCTGTCCTCTTAAAATGAACCTGAGGAACTTCCTGGACCGGGGATGGATGGGGACATGGAAGTAAGCGTCTTGGAGATCCAATGACACCATCTAGTCCCCTGGTCTCAAGGCTCCCAGGACCGACTGTGATGTTTCCATTTTGAAAATGATATTGTTATGATACAATAAAGTTTTATACATACTTACCTGGCAGATATATACTTAGCTATTTGACTCCGTCGTCCGACAGAAATTCGAATTTCGCGCACACGCTACCAGTAGGTCAGGTGATCTACTTACCTGCCGCTGGGTGGCAGGACTAGGAACCATTCCCATGTTCTATCATATTTTTTTCTATAACGCCTGTCTCCTGAGGGGAGGTAGGGTGGGTATAAATCGTATATATCTGCCAGGTAAGTATGTACGTATAAAACTTTATTGTATCATAACAATATCATTTTTATACATTCAACTTACCTGTCAGATATATACTTAGCTGATTCACACCATTGGAGGTGGGTCAGAGACAGCTAAATACAGATTCAAACAGGAATCACAACAATCGTTGTAGGTAATAAATAAATAAAACCTTGGTTCCTACCTGTTTAGGCTGAAGACTTCATGAATACAATCCAGGAGTCTAGTCAGTTTCAAGAGCCTCAGCGAGATATTGATCTATGGCTAAGAGTTCTTGTAGGTCTGCCAAAGGGGTCTTATCTGCTTACTCGGCAGAGCCTGGAAGGACATGTCAATGGGTGCTTATCCACTTACTTGACAAGAACCTTATACAAGGAGCACAACACCGATCCCGATCACCTTAACCTAACCATGTTAGTTCTAAGATTGCAAGAAGTTATCCCCTAACTCCTTGCAAACAACCACAAACTCGAATCACAAACATTCGTACACTTAAAAGTACAAAAATAAACTAAAAAAAAAAAAAAAAAAAAAAAAATTTGTACATTTCTAGCCAGTAAGCCGTCCTACTTGATTCCCTACTGACCCTAGCAAGGACGCCCGTGCGACAACAAGCATTCTAGTCAGCAGAAAACCAACAACCCGTCTCACAAGGTAGATCTATGTACCATAAAAAATTAAAATACCAAATACAAAATTTTCTAAGGATCGTTATGTGTTCCCAGCCCCAGCACTGTATCCGTTGATACAAAAGGACCCAGAGAGAAACACTTTTCATATGTCACTTTAACGTCCTTAAGGTAGTGCGATGCGAAAACTGAATCACACCTCCAGTAAGTCGCATCCACAATGTCTTTTGAAGACATGTTCTTATGAAAAGCTAATGAAGTGGCCACAGCTCTAACCTCATGAGCCTTCACTCGGAGAGTCCTGAAAGAGTCCTCAGTGCAGTTACTATGAGCATCAGTAATAATGCTCGTAACAAAAAATGCTAACGCATTTTTTGACATGGGTCTACTAGGATCCCGTAGTGCACACCACAGGCTTTGTTTACATCCCCTGAGTTCGTTCTTCTTCTTTAGATAAAACTTCAGGGCTCTAACTGGACATAATGATCTTTCCAATTCCTCTCCTGCGAGATTTGAAAGTCCTTTAACTTCAAAACTCTTTGGCCAGGGTTTTGAAGGGTTCTCGTTCTTGGCCAGAAACAGAGTCTGGAAAGAACAAATTGCCGCATCACTCTTAAATCCTACTCGAGAATCTAGAGCGTGTATTTCACTAATTCTTTTCGCAGTCGCTAAGGACAACAAGAAAATACATTTTCTCGTTAGATCCCTAAACGACGCATTGTGAGGAGGCTCAAATCTATTTGACAACAGGAATTTTAGAACCACATCCAAGTTCCAGTTCGGAGTACGAGGAGAAATGGTTTTTGAGGTTTCAAATGATCTAATAAGGTCGTGGAGATCCTTATCTTCTGATATCTTCAAACCTCTGTTTCGAAAAACAGCAGAGAGCATACTCCGATAACCCTTAATGGTTGAAACTGATAATTGAGATTCCTCCCTAAGGAAAATAAAAAAATCAGCAATGTTGGTCACAGAGGTATCGGAGGAGGACAGTTTATTCTTCCTACACCATCTTCTGAAAACATCCCATTTGGATTGGTAGACCCGAATAGTTGAGGATCTTCGGGCCCTAGCAATTGCTTTCGAAGCTTTGCTTGAAAAGCCTCTCGCTCTGACAAGTCTTTCGATAGTCGAAAGGCAGTCAGAGCGAGAGCGGGGAGGTTTTGATGGTACCTCTCGAAATGGGGTTGTTTGAGAAGATCTCTCCTGTGTGGAAGAGATCTTGGGAAGTCCACCGTCCATTCCTGTACCTCTGTGAACCAATCTTGAGACGGCCAAAGGAAAAGGTGACGAGTGTTTGTCTCATCCCTTTTGACGCCACAAACTTTTTAAAACCACTCCTAACATTTTGAAGGGGGGAAAGGCGTAGGCATCTAGGCCTGCCCAGTCCAGCAGCATGGCATCCACCGCTACAGCTCTCGGGTCTTCCACTAAGGAGCAGAAGTTCTCTATCCTTCTGGATAGGAAGGTGGCAAATATGATATTGTTATGATACAATAAAGTTTGTTCATACTTACCTGGCAGATATATATATAGCTGTATTTTCTGAAGTCCGACAGAATTTTAAAAACCTCCGGCACACGCAGTGGTCGGCCAGGTGGTTAGTACCCATTCCCGCCGCTGGGAGGCGGGTATCAGGAACCATTCCCGTTTTCTATTCATAATTTTTATTTCCACTGTCCCCTGAGGGGAGGTGGGTGGGTACTTGATTATATATATCTGCCAGGTAAGTATGAACAAACTTTATTGTATCATAACAATATCATTTTGTTCATGAAACTTACCTGTCAGATATATATATAGCTGAATCCCACTGTTGGAGGTAGGAAGGGACAGAATAGAAGGATTTTGGGAAACAAATGCATGCAGATGATTTACATCTTGGTTCCACCTGTTAGCATAGCTGCCTTCGTGGTTATTGCACGTAAGTCTGCTTGTGCTACTAGAGTTTTGCCAGCGAGGTAGATACCTATATAGCTGGTGCACTCCAGATGATCTGTCAACAGGGCGAGACCACGACGTGACTAGACCATATTGACCATACCATGAGGGCTAAGAAGTAAAATTTATATATATATATAAATATATATCACCACCTGACCAACCTAGCCAAAGTTAAGGTGTGTTAACTAAGGCTTAAGAGTTAGAAGTCGCCGTTGTCAGCGACTCAACAACTAAATTAAGAGCTCTTCCTAACCATTTTCTACAGGATAGGATGAGTGGTACTTCTTGCCCCCAAGATTGTGTCTGCAGACACGTATGGCCCTAGCGAGCAGCAGATCTCATATGCCATCTTCACATCTCGCAGGGAGAGTGAAGTGAACACAGAGTTGCTTCGCTAAAACATGGTACTCAGGATGTTGCTGAGTGCCATGCTCTGTTGAAATGCTTCCGAAGCCGCGCCCTCACCTCGTGAGCATTCAGATCAAAAGATTTCAAATCTTTGTGCAAACACAATGGAGTATTTTTTGAAAGAACTCCTTAATACTAAAGCCAGGGTGTTCTTCGATATGGGCAAGTCTGGTCTTTTTCGGAACACTGCAGATTGCCCGAATGACTTCGACTTTCTTGAGTTTTATGTAGATAAAACTTGAGAGACCCGACAGGGCACAGGACTCTCTCTGGCTCCTGCCCACTAACTTGTGCCATCCTTGATTCCAAGCTCCTGGCCCAAGGACAAGAAGGGTTTCCATTCTTAGGCCACAACGGAAGGCTTAGAGAGCACACCGCCTTGTGTTCTCTAAAGCCAAAACTTGTGACAATGGCTTAAAATCTCACTAACCCTCTTTGTCGTATCTGACTATGCCTGACAATGCAACCTGGTCTCATGTTACACGATCATTGGGGGTGTATAAACGCAACCTACTTCGTCAACAAGAAACTCAGGGCCTGATCTCGCACGAGTGTCTGACTCCGAGAAAACAGGTGAGACAAAAAGTAGATGGTGAGCGAGTTTCGAGATTCCACAGAACTCAAAGATCGAGAAGGGCTTTGTTGTTTGACAGAAGCAAATCTCTGAGCCCAAAGGCCGTCAACAACATATTTGCGTATTCTTTAATAATTGTGACTGCCAGCTTATCCCATTCTTCAGACAGAAAGGGAAGACGGTAATCTTATTCCTGTCAACATCTCGATAGTCTGAACGTAGTCAGACTCAGAGCGGAGAGGTTATAGGTACCTTTCGAGTTAAGAGTAGACCGACTCTCTCGGAAAAGGTCCTTGGAAAGTGAACTAGGAAGGACGTGACCTCTGTGAATCCAGGATCCTGAAGGCCAACATGCCCTGTGACGTCATAAATATGATATTGTTAGTATACAATAAAGTTTTGTACATACTTACCCGGCAGATATATACTTAGCTATAGTCTCTGACGTCCCGACAGAATTCAAAACTCGCGGCACACGCGACAGGTAGGTCAGGTGACCAGCCCACTCCGCGCTGGGTGGCGGGAATAGGAAACCATTCCCATTTTTAACCAGAATTTTTCTCTTCCACCTGTCTCCTGAGGGGGAGGCTGGGCGGGCCATAATCGTATATAATCTGCCGGGTAAATATGTACAAAACTTTATTGCTATACTAACAATATCATTTTTGTACATGCAACTTCCCCGGCAGATATATACTTAGCTGATTGACACCCTTGGTGGAGGGCAAGAGACAGTTACATACTAATTATTTATGAATATAAAAACAGGGAAACAACATACGTTGTAGGTATATTAACAAAAACAACCTTTTGGTTCCTACCTGATATGGAAGAAATAACGAATTGCATTTGATACTGTCTATGAGTCTGCTTGGTTCCATCAGAGTTCAGAATGAGGCTGAGTCCTGTGACTGATAACCCTTTCGGATCATGCCAATGGGGGCTTACCCGCTTACATGGCAGAGCCTTTTCTTGGATCGTACCAATGGGGGCTGACCCACTTACATGGCAGAACCTTGACCTGTATCATACCAACGGGGGCTAACCCTCTTACATGATAGAGCTTTAGGTAATTAAGACACTACAAGGAGCATAACGACCAATCCCTATCACCTGACCACACTAACATGTTAGAACTACGATTTGAAAGGGGTCAACTCCTGCACCCTCTTTCAATCGACCAATAAAACGCACCAAAAAACCATTAAAAACCCTAACCTAATAAAACTAAAAGGATTGGGTTCAGCTCCTGTCCCAGCAACGAATCCGCAGATATGTACGCTCCTAGAGTAAAGCATTTGTCGTACGTCACTTGAATGTCTCTCAAGTAATGGGATGCAAAGACTGAATTGCATCTCCAAAAAGTTGACTCCACTAGAGTCTGTCGACAAGTTCTTGTGGAATGCCAAAGAGGTAGCGACTGCTCTTACCTCGTGAGCTTTAACTCTAATGAGGTCCAGTTGTTCTTCTTTACACGCTAAATGGCTTCCTTGATTACATCTCTGATGAAGAACGCCTGAGCATTTTTTGAGATCTGTCTTCCGGGATCTTCTAACTGAGCACCATAAACTCTCCTTACTCCCCTTTAGTTCGTTCTTCCTTTCTAAGTAGAACTGAAGGCTTCTAATGGGCAAAGAGCCCTTTCTCGCTCTGTACCTACTAGAGACGAAAGTCCTTTTACCTCGAAGGTTCGAGGCCAAGGTTTCGAAGGGTTTTCATTCTTCGCCAAAAACATCGGTTTGAAGGAACAGAACGCCAAGTAGTTCCTGAAGCCAACATTATGTTCTAAGGCTTGTAGTTCGCTTACTCTTTTTGCTGAGGCTAGCGCGACCAAGAATAAAGACGTCCTTGTCAGATCTCTGAATGTAGCCTTACGGGAGGTTCGAATTTGGAGGTCATCAAGTACTTTAGAACCACATCTAAGTTCCAACTAGGTGCTCTAATACCTCTGTTCTTTGACGTCTCGAAGGATTTAATCAGATCATGTAAATCTTTGTCTTCCCCAATGTTAAGGCTCTATGCCTGAAGACTGAAGATAGCATACTTTTATAGCCCTTAATTGTAGACACTACTAGATTACATTTTTCCTTCAAGTAAAGGAGGAAATCAGCTATATCTGTCACAGAGTACTGGAAGAGGATATCTTCTGAGTCCTACACCATCTGCGAAACACATCCCACTCGACTGGTAGACTCGAATAGTAGATGGTCTTCTTGCTCTTGCGATCGCTTTCGCAACTTCTCGAGAAAAACCTCTCGTTCTGACAAGTCCTTCGATAGTCTGAAGGCAGTTAGAGCGAGAGCGGGCAGGTTTTTGTGATACCTGTCGAAGTGGGGTTGTCTGAGAAGATCGCTCCTGTTTGGGGGAGAGATCTCGGAAAGTCTACTATCCATCCCAGTACCTCTGTGTACCAGTTTTGCGCTGGCCAGAACGGGGCTATGAGGGTCAGTTTGGCTTCCCTCTGCTGCTGCAACCTTCCTTACTACTTCCGATATGATCTTGAACGGAGGAAAAGCATACCCGTCTATCTGGACCAATCGAGGAGAAGGCCGTCCACCGAAATCGCCCTTGGGTCGGCGATCGGTGAGCAGTAACTTTCAGCCTGTTGTTCCAATGGGTGGCAAAAGATCTATATTGATCTCCCCCAGAGGTTCCATAGTCTGTTGCATACCTCCTGATGCAACGTCCATTCTGTAGGCAGTACGTGGTCTCTCCTGCTCAGAAGGTCGGCTCTTACATTTTGTCCCCTTGAATGAATCTCGTCCGGAGAGTGATTCTTCTCTCTTCTGCCCAAAGCAGTAGTTCTCTTGCCTTTTGTAAAGGGAGAACGAGTGCGTCCCTCCTTGCTTCTTGATGTAAGCTAAGGCTGTTGTGTTGTCCGAATTGATCTGCAGGACTGAACATGAGATCTGAGCCTCGAAGTGTATGAGAGACAGGTGAATTGCTGGTAATTCCTTCATATTGATGTGCCAGGACACCTGTTCTCCCCCCCTCCAGGTGCCTGACACTTCTCTTGTCCCTAGAGTGGCTCCCCACCCCGCATCTGAGGCGTCGGAATACAACACTAGCCGAGGGTTCGGAACATGAAGGGATACTCCTTCGTTGATCCTGCACGGATTCATCCACCAACGAAGGTCCTCCTTTATTTCCTTCGTGATCTGGAAGGAATCCGGACAGATTTTGGGATCTCTGATCCCAATGTTCTCTTAGATAGAACTGTAAAGGCCTTAGGTGAAGCCTTCCTAGAGAAATGGAACTGTTCCAACGAGGAAAGGGTCCCCAGAAGGACTCATCCATTCCCTCGCGGAACATTGTTCTTTCTCTAGGAAGGTTGCTACTTTTTTCCAAGCAGCGTTCTGTCTTTCCTGTGATGGAAACACATGAAAACCCCGAGAATCCATCCGAATCCCCAGATAAACAATGTTCTGCTGGGGAATCATCTGGATTTCTCGAGGTTTACCAACAGTCCCAAGGACTGTGTTAACTCCAGTGTCAGCTTTAAGTCCTCCAGACATCTGACTCGCGACTGTGCTCGTATCAGCCAGTCGTCTAGATACAAGGATATTCGAATCCCTTCGAGATGAAGCCAGTGAGCCACATTTTTCATCAGTCCTGTGAATACTTTAGGGGCTGTTGAGAGTCCGAAGCATAGGCCCGAAATTGAAAATACTCTTCCTTGAGCCATAAATCTGAGGTATTTCCTGGAAGACAGGTGTATTGGCACGTGGAAATAAGCATCCTGCAGGTCCAGGGATACCATCCAGTCCCCTGGACGCAGGGCTGCTAACACCGAGGCTGTCGTCTCCATTGTGAACTTCCTCTTGCTATGAAGAACGTTCAGGGCGCTCACGTCCATGAACTGGCCTCAACCTCCTGAACTTTTCGGACCAAAAGAAACAGGCGATTGTAAAAACCCCTGGGAAGAGAGATCTTTTTACTTCCTCTATGGCTTCCTTGTAAAGCATCTGCTCCACGAGATGTAGAAGGGCTTGTTTCTTGACAGAATCCTTGTAGTTTGCTGTCAACTCCCTTGGAGTTGTAGTTAAGGGAGGTTTTTCCCTGAAGGGGATTAAATATCCTTTCTTTAGGATGGATTAGGGACCAGGCATCGGCACCTTTCTGTGCCCAAGGTTCGTAAAAGTTTAGGAAGCCTGGCACCCACTTTTGTCTGGAGGACCGCAATCTCACTGTGTCTTGACGAACGGCCTTCGAGAAGACCTTCCTCTCTTCTCCGATCGTCTACTTCTGAGAGAAGATCTAGGGGCAGACATTCCCCGAAAGGGCTGCTGGAAGGGAACTTTCTCCTTCTTTGAAACCTGAAACAGCAGGTTTTAGCCTTTTAGCTGACTGGGCCAAGCAGGTCTGTGTGGCCTTTTCTGATAAGGTCTTCGATATCATCCTCATTTCCTGAGGAAAAAGGTGACTAGAGAGGGGCGCGTATAAAAGGGAGGATCTCTGCAGAGGCGAAACAGATTTCGTTAAGAAGGAGCTAAACACTGCCCTCTTCTTCAAGATACAGGATCCAAAAAGGGATGCCACTTCATGGAGCCATCCATAACCGCCTTGTCTAGGCAGGTTAATACGCTGCCCAACTCTTCCATGGTAACGAAGTCTGGTTCTTGAGACTTCTTGGCTAAAGCTCCCAAAGCCCAGTCCATGAAGTTAAAGACTTCGAGAGTCTTGAACAGGCCCTTGATGAGATGATCAACCTCACACATTCCCCAAGAGGCTTTTGCAGAATGCAGAGAGCGTCGTCGTCTTGACGAATCTACAAGAGCGGAAAAGTCCGTATCTGAGGACGAAGGGATCCAGGCCCATTGGCTCCTTGGTGTCATACCACATAACCTGGTTTTCCGTCAGTTTAGAAGGAGGACAAGCGAATACCGTCTTCCCCGCTTCCTTCTTAGATCTGAGCCAGCTCTCGAGGCTCTTCAGAGACTTTTCTCATAGAAAGAGTAGGGGTCATCCTAACGAAGGAGGAGGACTTCGACAGTTTCGTACTAGATAATAAAGATCCCGGAGAAGGGGGATCCGACGGGCGTAGCGAGTCTCCAAACACCTGCAACAAAAGAGAAGCAAGTCTCTTATAGTCCGAAACTCCTGCATCTTTGGAGATCTCTTCTTCCGAAACTTCTTCCAAAAGCGATGCAGGCAAAGAGGGCTTTGCCTTTTCAGGAGACCGATCCGTAGAAAGAAGCCTTTTTCTTTCGTGAATCCTAACTGTAGGAGAATCAATGTCCCCTTGCTGGATATCCGAAACCTTGTTTCTATCCTCCTTCCTGCACGAGTCCTGGAGCTTCCCTATACTCGGGTCTTCTGCTCTGCTCCTTGCGCCTGCTAGGAGAGGCGCTTGCGTCCTGAATCAGACGCCTGTGAGGCGAAGAGCGCCTGCGAGGAGAAAGGAGAACATCCTGTTCCTGGCGCCAAGAAGGAGAAGGCGCTTGCGTCCTGGTGAGTGCGCCTGGGCCAAGGAGAGGCGCTTGCGTCCTGGTGAGGCTGCCTGGTCCAAGAAGGAGAGGCATTTGCGTCCTGATGAGGACGCCTGGAAGGCGAAATGCGCCTGCGAGGAGAAAGGAGAACCCTTTGTTCCCGTCATCCAGTAGCGGAGACGTTTGCGTCCCGTCTAGCAGGCGAATAGCTCCTTTTCCCTTTGCGTCCATCCGGAGAGGCGCTAGATTCTCTCCTATCCCTCCTGGGAGGCGAAGAAAACTTGTCCAAATCGAGGCGCCTATTCGGCGATACTCTTGCATCCTTAGAAGGATATCTAGAAGATCCTACGGGACTCCTGATTCCTGGGTATTTGCCAGAGGGAGAGGGTTGTTCCTTCGGGAAAGGTCTAGAGGACGAACGAACGCTCCTTCCTTCTTGCGGAGCTCTGAGAGAGGGGCTCTCTTCTCTCCCGGAGCTCTTAGCCGCACGAATTCTCTCACGAGAAATCCGCAAATCAGGCTCCTGATACTTGCCATGAGAGGCGTAATCGTCTCTAGAAAAACTCCTGGGAGAACTCTTGCTCGTAGGGAGTTTCCGATTAGCGTTCTTAGCAGGAGAAGACACACGAGTCCTGTCATGTGCAACTAAAGAAGGTCTCGCTGGGGACGAAAACCTTTCAGGCGAGGAGCGTCTGCTAACGCCAGGGCGCCTACTCTCTGAGGCTCTCCTAACAGAACTCTTGATGGGAAAAGAGAAACGTCTTTCTTCCTAGAAGAGCCTTCAGAAAGAACTCCCACTAAGGCAGACAACTGCTGTTAGGAGTCCTACCAAGACTTCCTTCGTCTTGTGTGCGAAACCTTCGGAGAAGAGTCAGGAGATCTCATAGCTCTCTTCTACGAGCAGGAGAATACTCCGGAAAAGGTTCAGGACGGAATGCAACGCTTCGCTTGCTGGCGTTTTCCAGGATCTCTTAAGAGGACGCGACTTAGAGGCAGAACTCCATCCTCTTGGAGACGAAGAGTCTGAGTCCGAAAAGCACTTCCTGAGGACGCTTTGCAGTAGCTGTCCTTGGCAGCCTGGGAAGCGGCTACAGGATCTGCCGAAGGGACGCCTGACCGTTGGGCATACTCTACATCCCCCTTGCGGCTTTCGACATTCCTCCTCCTCTTTGGTCATGGGAGTCTGAAAGAGGTCTAGGCCTAGGAGCAATGCGGAGTCGGTCAGACGCCCCCTCCACTTCACTGGGGACACTGCACAAATCACTGCACACATCACTGCGCTTACCTGTCTCCTTCATTGCTTGCAGTTGCGATTTCAAGCTGATTATTGAGGCTCTCATTGCAGCCTTTTCCGTAGACGCATCTACAGGTTCGCTGTGGGGGAAGGGCTGAAACCAAACTATGAGCAGGTGAATTCAGAAGAGTTAGGAGCTACTTCCTGCTCAATAGAGCAGGATCTACTTGAGCTTCTGATGGAAGCCTCCTAACTCTATCTTTCTCAAGTTTCCTTACATAAGAAGCCAAGGTCTTCCATTCCACTTCCGTTAAACCCTCACATTCCAGACAGGTGTTAGTCGCAGAACAATCATTCCCCCTACATTTTTTACAGACCGTGTGAGGATCCACCGATGCTTTCGGTAGCCTCACCTTACATTCCTCTTTCGTACACACTCTAAATACAGGTGCCACGTCAGACATTTTAAAGAGTATCCAAACCAAAATCCAAAAAACGGTCCACGATAAGCGTATGCCAAAACCAAAGATCAATGTACATCACCAAAGGTCAAACAGATAATCCTCGGCCAACGAGAAAAGAATTCCAAAGCAGGAGGTACCAACAACGGTGTTGTTGCTAACGGCGACAGAAAAATTCTGGTTAGAAAACGGGAATGGTTCCTATTCCCGCCACCCAGCGGCGGGAGTGGGCTGGTCACCTGACCTACCTGTCGCGTGTGCCGCGAGTTTTGAATTCTGTCGGGACGTCAGAGACTATAGCTAAGTATATATCTGCCGGGGAAGTTGCGTGTACAAAACATCATATTACATTTCCTAAGCGTTTGAAAAAGGGGAAAAGAGACTAAACATCCATCCCAGTTCAATATCATAGGATGGCGTTTAATGGTACCGATCCCTGATCGAGAATAAGGGAGCAGAGAAGAAGAAGCCTCTTTGTCCTCAACATAGCGAAGAGATGAATGAAAGGACGTCCCTAAAGTCTCCACAACTCTCAACTTACTTCTAAAGAAAGATTCCACTCGGAAGTCAGTAGTTGCTGCCGTCGATCGAGACGATTCGTACGGACTTTTGCAATCCTGTAACGAACCTCTAGAGGATCGTTACATTCTAAGCCTGTTGTTATAATAGGCTCTTTCTCGTAAACTCAAACAGGGACCGAGAGAAGATACTTCTTAAGATATGAGAGAGCTGTGGAATATCAGAGTTGATCTGGACCACTGGTTCCAAAAACTCGTTTCGAGGACTGGAGGGACGACCGAATTGCTTCTACTTCTTTCAGATTATGATCCAGGACATCTGAAACTCTATCCAGATGTCCGGCACCTTCTTTCTATCACCTCAGGTGATACTTGACGCACTGAGAGATGTTCAGAATCATTCCTAGATCTAGAATAAAATTTCAGTTTCCCGTTAGGAAAAAACTGTAGAGGTCTGAATTGCAGTCTATTCAGGGAAACAAACTTCTTCAGGAAGGAAATGGTCCCCAGCAAGCTCATCCATTCCCTTCCCGAGTATGCTTACTTCCCTAATAAGGCTGCGCTTTGCCTAAGCAGGAGAGCATATAATAGTGCAATGTTGCGGTAGACTCGTAGTCCTATACCGTGCGGTAACGAGCACCGAAAGGATTAAGAGATATCTCTGTTGAACACAGTAAGGCAAAAACGAAAAAATGCAATGTTTATTCATTCATGTAAGAGAAATCCCCTCAATCTTAGGCTAAAGTCCGTGATTGTAGGCAGAGATACAGTTAGTCAGTCAATCCCGCAGGAGAGAGAGACGTAACCTACCGCCGCATGACAGCGAACGAGCTGGGACTGGCTTGGTTGGACTGGAGCGGACAGTGACAACAGCAGCTTACATTCGTCGTCTCTTACCGTTATGCGTGGGTTGCCAGCTACTCTATTCTACGAAGAAATAGGTCCGTTATTTTAGAGCAGAAAGAGACTCTCAAGCTGGTATATTTAAGCGAAACAAAAGGCGCTAAATATATAAGTGCGTTTGTGTCGTCATAACACTATCATACAACGGTAAAAGAAAAATCGGAAACTCCTGGTAGGCTGCAGGGAGTAACGATTTTAAATTGCCTTAAAAAAAATTAAAAGACAATAGACCTCTCGGTTGTCATCCGAAGAGGTAACTACAGCAAGTGTATATGACTTGAACCAACCAGTAGTAAAATAACGCAAGGCAAAATATGAAATTGTTATGATACAATAAAAGTTTGTTCATACTTACCTGGCAGACATATCTATAGCTGAATTCGGAAACACAGCTACATACATATCTGACAGGCAAGTTTATTGAACAAATCTTAGAGAATCGAAGCGGATAGCTCAAGCTTCTTATGTTATTGGACATAAGCGTTCATTGACGTAGTCTACAAGTCTATTACTTGTACGAGTCTGCGATTGATGAATGAGGGCTCTTCCGAATCTTGTCAAAAAGAGCTTATCCGCTTACGCAATACAAAGTTATTGAGATGTTTGTCAATGAGAACTAACCCATTTACGGGACAAAGAGATATTTTGTCAATGAGGGGATACCCACTTACTTGACAAAACGATAGTATATTGTCAATGGGGGAAAGTCACTGAATTGACAAAACGTAATCCAGGAAGTCGAGCATATTATTTTTCCCATTCCCGTATCAATCGAGGAAGGGGCAAGAATCCTGATAAGAGACTGGGCTTTCGGCAGGTAGGACCCCGATGTTCAACTTTGGCAGCGTAGTCCCGAACTTAGGAACTAACAAAATCTATCATCTGAAAAGCCCTTTCAGATGGACTAAAAAGCTTGCAACTTAAATATATTGGCAGTATGGCAAAGGAAGTCCTGTCTTGCACTTTCCTGAAGAGTGTCCTCTTGATGAGTGCTTTTGCAAGAATCCTACCGAACGTAGTCGAGCGTCATGACGTGCAGGACGTCGAGCTTTTACATAACCCGTAACTGCCTTATCACAAAGTCTTGACTGCGGTAGAGCAAACGAGATCTTCCCTTGAGCTTTCCTTAACTCCATCCACCTTTGCGAAAAGCAATATTAATTGACAGAGACCTCTTGAATTCACAAAACCCGATGTCTTGCTGGGTTTCGAGGACGAAGTTGCCTGTTCACTTTAAGCTTCCTCCGAAGCACTGCTTACTTCACATTCTTTGCAGGTGAGGTAGAAGGTATCACCGAAGGTAGAGGTAAAAATTCTTTAGGCCCAAATCTGAAACAAGAGCTTGAAGAGTTCAACAGAAACATTCAGCCAGGCGGCACACCTGGCATGCGCTGGTGCACGCTCGGCGTCCACTGGCGCACGCTTGGCGTGCACCCGCGCGCGCCTGGCGTCCATCCGAGCATCCCGTCCAAACCGAGCGTCCAAA
This sequence comes from Macrobrachium nipponense, assembly GCF_015104395.2. Taxonomy (NCBI): domain Eukaryota; kingdom Metazoa; phylum Arthropoda; class Malacostraca; order Decapoda; family Palaemonidae; genus Macrobrachium; species Macrobrachium nipponense. Next base: position 50,798,742 of record NC_061110.1, on the reverse strand, counting down.
GAAGCGTGCAGAAAAGCGTCACGCTCCTGACAGGTGTCAAAACAAGCGAGAGAAACTGCCTTCAGGGAAGAGCGAGATACATCTCGAAGAAAAATTCGACTGCACGAAGCAGTCTCAGGAGAAGGGTTGATCGTGTAAGAATACAAGGGGCGAGGGAACGCCTTCTTATTCTCACAGAACAAAGCTCGGACGTCAGCGCTCAAAAGCGTCCTGCTACTACGACTTCTTTTTCGTATTTCTCGGTGGAAAGACGTACACATGTTCAGGCGACGTTCGCCTTATTACTTCTCACTGAAACGCATGACGAGAGAGAGAGAGAGAGAAACGTGAAGCGTCCTCCTCTATGAAGCTTCTATTTAGAGGGCGCGAGTCCTTCCGAAAGCTCCAACCCCTGCGCGGGGAGGACGCTTCGGAGGACGAGAAGCAATCCTTCAGGATTCGTGCACATGCACGCACTTTGGCAGCCTGGGAGTATCTTCAGGTCTGCCGAAGGCACGTCAGATCGGTGGGGGTTCCTCGTAACCCTCCTTCGGCTTTCGACATGCTCTCTCCCTGTTCCTGGGAGTCAAGCAGAGGTCCCGGCCTAGAGGCGAAATAAGGCCGATCTGACGCACCCTCCACTACACAAGGGGCACTGTCACTGCACTTAGCCACTTCACTTTTGCTCTCTAAAGCAAGCACTTTCGATTCTAAATTACGAATCGAGAGAGTATCAGAGAAAGGGCAATACCCTCTCCAGACACTGTTTTAGGGCCCAAAGGCAACACTACAGGGTGTATCATTTACAGAAGTAGCACTCTTCACAACAATGAAGGAGAGCGAGCACCTCTCGCAGACATATTCATAGCCCGTAGGCCATACTACAAGGTTAGGTAAAAAGAAGTCTACAGGTAGATTAGCAGGTTCACTACCCTGACTTTTGTTTACTGATTAATTGCGTACATACGAATCATACTTCTTTATTACGGAATTAGACAAAGTCTCCACAAAGAAGCAAGACCCAAACCCATCGTGCATACTAAGGGCGGATCTACCGAAGCTTTCGGTAGCCACACCCTATCTTTGCAGACAACACCCTCTGAAACTAGCCTAACTAGATTCAGATATCTTATGCAAAAATGAATCAAATTCAAATCAATTTAAGATAGCATATGCCTAGCCACAAATCCAAGTAAATAAATCAAAAGACAATCAGGATACTTAGCGGCAATGAAGTTTCCAAAATCCTAAGACGGAGGTACTGAAAACAGGTGATTCCAGTACCGGCGACAGAAAAATTATGAATAGAAAACAGGAATGGTTCCTGATACCCGCCTCCCAGCGGCAGGAACGGGTACTAACCACCTGGCCGACCACTGCGTGTGCCGGAGGTTTTTAAAATTCAGTCGGACTTCAGAAAATACAGCTATATATATATCTGACAGGTAAGTTTCATGAACAAAAGGTCTATTTGAGGACTGCCCCACAGGGACCACAGAGCTTGACAAACCTGAATGTGAAGGGTCCACTCTGTGGGGAGCACTTGGTTTAACCTGCTTAGCCTGTCTGCTCTGACATTTTTCTCTCCTTTCACGAATCTTGTGAGGAGAGTCACATTCTTGTCTTTTGTCCAATATAACAGCTCTTTTGTTATCTGGAACGGAGAAAAAGAGTGAGTCCCCCCTTATTTCCTGATATAGGCCAACGCTGTGGTGTTGTCCACGTTGAACTGTACCACTTGACCTATTACTTCTGTTTCGAAGGCTTTTAGGGCTAGGAGAACAGCAAAAAGTTCTTTGGTGTTTATATGCCAGTCTTGTTGATCCTTCCTCCATTGGCCTGATACTTCTTTTGTCCCTAGAGTCGCTCCCCCATCCCTTCTCTGAAGCGTCTGAGAACAAGATTAGGTTTGGGTTCCGAACCTCTAGAGACAAGCCCTCATTCTTTTCCAAGGGTATCAGCCACCACTTTAGATGATTCTTCACTTCCAGAGGAATTCCGAAAGTGTCTGAAAGTTGCCCGTTCTTCCAACTCCAAATTCTTCTTAAGAAGAACTGAAGAGGGCGTAGGTGGAGTCTTCCTAGAGAAATGAACTGTTCTAGTGAGGAAAGGGTTCCCAGAAGGCTTAACCATTCCCTCACTGAACTCCGTTCTTTCTCTAGGAAGCTAGAGACTTTCTGTAAGCCCCGAGCAATTCTTTCCTGGGAAGGAAAAGCCCGAAAACCCCGAGAATCCATCCGAATCCCCAAATAAACTAAGTTCTGGCTGGGGACCATCTGAGATTTCTCGAGGTTCACGAGTAATCCTAACGTCCTTGTCAGGTTCAAAGTAGTCTGTGGGTTCTCCAAACATAGTTTCTCCGACTTGGCCCGGATTAGCCAATCGTCGAGATACATAGAGATGTTGATCCCTTCTAAATGAAGCCATTTGGCCACGTTCCTCATCAGATACGTAAATACCTGAGGAGCGGTTGATAAGCCAAAGCACAAGGCCCTGAACTGGAAGATTTGTCCTTGTACTACAAATCTGAGGTATTTTCTTGACGATGGGTGAATCGGAACGTGAAAGTAAGCATCCTGAAGGTCCAGGGAGACCATCCAATCTCCATGACGTAGGGCTGACAGAACCGAAGCTGAAGTTTCCATGGAGAACTTCTTTTTCTCCACGTACCGGTTCAGGATGCTTACATCCAGAACGGGTCTCCATCCCCCCAAAGCCTTTGGTACTAAGAAAAGGCGGTTGTAAAACCCCGGGGAGAATGGATCCCGCACTAACTCTATTGCATTCTTGTCCCTCATCGACACCACCGTCTGCAGGAGTCTCTCTCTCAGTCCAAGGTCCTTGTATCTCGTCGACAAATCCTTCGGAGATGTTGCTAAAGGAGGTCTGTCTACGAAGGGAATGATGTAACCCTTCTGTAGAACCAGGCCTCCACAAAGTGTTGAAGTCTGGCCCCTACCTGAGCTTGGAGGACGTGGCTGCTACTTGCTCTTTTTAAAAGAGCGGAAGGAAGACCTTCCTCGCTTATCGAAGGGCTTTCTCTTCGTAGTAGGTCGAGTCGAGGACGCTCCACGAAAGGGCACTACCGGAGTACGAGAAACCTTCTTCTGAATAGGAATTGCAGGTCTATTCTTCTTCGTTGATTGCACTAGAAGATCCTGCGTTGCCTTTTCCGAAAGGGATCTCGAAATATCCTTTACTAAAGGCGAAGGAAACAGATGCTCTGACAGATATGCGAAAAGCAGGGCGGACCTCTGTGAAGGAGAAACTCCTTTTGTCAGAAAGGAACTGTAAAGAGATCTTTTCTTTACCACTCCCGATCCGAACAGGGCAGCTAACTCACCAGAACCATCTTGCACAGCCTTATCCATACAAGATAGGACACTGTGTAAGGTTTCCGGATCAAGAAAATCTGGCTCACTCGTCTTTTTAGCCAGCACCCCAAGGGACCAATCTAAGAAGTTAAAAACTTCTAATATGTGGAATATTCCCTTAAGGTGCTGATCTAATTCAGACATACTCCAAGACGCCTTTGCAGAATTTAGAGACTGTCTTCTAACTGACTCTACTAAGCTAGAGAAATCTGAATCCGCAGAAGAGGGGAGCATCAAGCCCATAGCTTCTTCCGTCTTATACCATATTCCTCTCCTCCCTGTCAGCTTGGAGGGAGGAGAGCAATAAACTGTTCTAAGTCTCCTTCTTCGACAAAAGCCAGGAATCCAAAGACTGGAGGGCCTTTCTCATTGAAATCGCAGGCTTCATCTTCAAGAAAGCAGAGGATTTCGGCGTTTTCGTACTCGAAAACAGCGATCTCGGTGAAGGAGGAGCAGCAGGACTAAGAGAGTCCCCAAATTCCTTGAGAAGTAACGAGGCTAAGACTTTGTAATTAGAAAGTCCCTCGTTGGTAGAGACGACTTCTTCAGAAACCTCTTCAAGGCCAAGGTTAGACGGGGATCGCTCTCTCCTGATCGATTCTCTATCATGAGAAGTAGGCTCTCTAGGAGAAATGCTTCTAGTAGGGGAAGGACTAAGTACGTCAACGTCCTTACAACTAGTAGACGCTTCGCGCCTGACTGGCTCACGCCTAGTCAGCGCCTCGCGCTTGGTAGGCTGCTCGCGCCTGGCTGGTGCCTCATTCCTTGGAGGCGTCACGCGTCTGGCTGGCGTCTCGCACCTGTCAGGATCCTCACGCCTGGATGGCGCCTCGCGCAAAACTGGCATCACGCGCCTGGCTAACGTCTCGCGCCCAGCAGTATCCTTGCGCCTGGCTGGCGCCTCGCTCCTGGGAGGCGTCTCGCGCCTGGCTGGCGCCTCGCTCCTGGGAGGCGTCACGCGTCTGGCTGGCGTCTCGCGCCTGACAGGATCCTCGCGCCTGGCTGACGTCTCGCGCTTGGAAGGCTCGACGCGCCTGTCTGGCGACTCGCGCCTTTTAAACTCTCCGCGCCTGGCTAGCGCTTCGCATCTGGCTGGTGCTTCACACTTGGCTGGTGCTTCACGCTTGGCTGGCGCTTCGTGCTTAGAAAGCTCAACGCTCTTGTCTGGCGTCTCGCGCCTGGCTGACGCTTCACGCCTGGCTGGCGTCTCACGTCTTACTGGAGACTCGCGCCTGGCTGGCGCCTTGCGCCTGACAGGAGAACGGATCTTGCTCAGTCTATGTAAGGCTGATGAATCCGATTCCAAGTCCGAAGATGACAAATCTTAATGGCGAGTCTGACCCCTCCACAGCCTAGACTTCTTTATAGGCAGAAAAGCGTCTTTCCTTCTAGGAGGGTCTCTTGAAAGTCCCACAAGAGAAGTGATGGAATCCTGCATGGTACGAAGGATTCTATTAGTTTCCACATTCTTGTCCACCAGAGGACTAGAAGATCGGTCTTTTACTGGTTCCCACAAGTCTGTAGGGGAAGGAAGCACATTCTTTGCCTTCTTAATTACCGTAGGATCATCCTCTTGAAAACGTTCAGGACTCAATGTAATCCTGGGCTCATCCCAACATCTTTTCAGGGGGCGAGAAAGATCCGCCGATCTCCAACCTCTTTTAGGAGAAGAATTCTCCGAAGAGGAGAAACACTCTCGAAGAACGCTTTTTCTGTAGCGTTCTCTGGCATTCTGTGGCGAAACAGAAAAAGCCGAAGGGACATCTGACTGTTGGGGATCCTCCACAACCTCCTTATGGCTTTTGACATTCCTTCTCCTCTGGGCTTGAGAGCTTGAAAGAGGTCTACGCCTGGGAGCATTGTGGAGACAATCAGACGCCCCTTCCACAGCACTGGGGACACTTATATCACTATCCACAGCACTTAACTCACACTGCTTACCTTCAATGGCCGCCATTTTGGTTTCCATTTTTCAAAGGGCGGCTTTTAGATTAGCAATCTCTGATGCTGAATCTGTTGGTTCTATTAAAGGAGCAGAAACTACATTAGATGGGGCAGTAAAAGGAGAAGAGGGAGATTTCCATTCTTCCGCACTCAAATCCTTGCATTCATTACAAATGTTATCAAAAGAACATTCATACATCCTGCATTTCTTACAAATAATATGAGGATCAACCGATACCTTCGGCATCCTAACTTTACACCACACATTCACACACATTCTCACCACACTTCCAGAATCAGACATCGTGTTGAACAATCCAAATCAAATCCAATAAACGGTCCACAATCGCGTATGCCAGTACAATCAATGCAAATATGTCACCGAGAAGTCCAAACAAAGATCAATTGCGATGCAAAATACGAATCCAGTCGGAGATACCCACAACGATGTTGCCAGTATCGCCGACAGAAAAAATATGATAGAACATGGGAATGGTTCCTAGTCCTGCCACTCAGCGGCAGGTAAGTAGATCACCTGACCTACCGGTAGCATATGCGCGAAATTCGAATTTCTGTCGGACGACGGAGTCAAATAGCTAAGTATATATCTGACAGGTAGGTTGAATGTATAAAACTTTCTTTCTTTACAAAAAGGTTCAGTCTGCTGACATCTAGGACAGGCCTCCATCCCCCAGACTGCTTCGGAACCAGGAATAACCTGTTGTAGAAGCCTGGGGAATCTGTCAAGAGCACTCGTTCTACGGCTCTCTTCTCGATCATCTGATCTAGTCATTCAAGGAGAATCTGTTGCTTCTGTTTGTTAGTTAGTTAGTTTGTATGGTGTTTTTACGTTGCATGGAACCAGTGGTTATTCAGTAACGGGACCAACGGCTTTACGTGACTTCCGAACCACGTCGCGAGTGAACTTCTATCACCAGAAATACACATCTCTCACTCCTCAATGGAATGGCCGAGAATCGAACCTGCGACCACCGAGGTGGAACGCAAACACCATACAAACCACGCCACTGAAGCGCTTGTTGCTTCTGTGGTTGATACGATGGCGACAGGTCTATGGGCTTCGTGCTCAAAGGAGGTATGGAGAGAAAGGGAATCTTGTATCCCTTCTCTATAATCTCGAGGGACCAGGCATCCGTCCCCCTTGCTCTCCAAGCCTCTGCGAAGAGAGAAAGTCTCCCTCCCACCGGCGCCTGAAGGGCAAGGTCGTCATTTCTTCCCCCCGGGGTTTTGCGGGGGTTCTGCCTCTAGTAAAGCCCCTTCCTCAAGTAGAAGCTCTTGATGGTGCTCTGCCACGAAAGGGCTTAAAATTCTTCTTCGGTACCTGAGTTACTCGAGAAGAGGATTGCGCCGTAGGAAGTCTAGATGATTGAGACAGCAAATCCTGTGTCGCTTTCTCCTTAAGGTTCACAGATAAATCTTTTACCATGTTTTCTGGAAAAAAGATGAGAAGAAAAGGGGGCGAATAGTAACTCTGCTTTCTGCGCAGGGGAAACTGATTTAGCAGTAAAACTGCAGAAAAGCGCTCGTTTCTTTAATATCCCAGTAGTATAGTAAAGTGGGCTGCCAGCTCATCTGAGCCATCCCTTACTGCTTTGTCCATACATGACAGGACGCTCGATAATACTTCTAGTGATACTGATTCTGGGCTCTTAGACTGCAGACCTAAAGCTCCTAAGCACCAGTCTAGGAAGTTAAATATTTCTAACGTCCTGTATAGTCCTTTTAGATGATGATCTATTTCAGGCATAGTCCATGAAACCTTAGCCGAGGACAGATAAGATCTCCTCGGTGCCTCGACCAGGTTTGAGAAGTCACCTTGTGCAGACGAAGGAAGCCTCAATCCTGTTTCTTCTCCGGTCTCATACCATATATCGGCTCTCCCGTTTAGCTTAGCTGGAGGAAGCGCAAAAGAAGTCTTTCCTTTCGTCTTCCTTGATTCCATCCAGTCATTCATTCTTTTGAACGCTCTCTTAGTAGAGAGTGAAGAAGCCATCCTAACAAATCCAGGAGCTTTTCTAGTTTTAGATGATGATAGTTGCGAAGGCGGGGAGAGAGGAACTGGTGCTTGGAATTTGTCCGAAAACAATTCCTTCAGTAAACGTGTTAACCCTTAAACGCCGACTGGACGTATTTTACCTCGACATTTTTTGTCTCTCGGGTGCCGACTGGACGTATTTTACGTCGACATACAAAAGTTTTTTTAAAAATTTGCGGAAAAATACTTTTAGGCCTACCAGCCGAAAACTCTTGAATCACGCGCCTTGGGGGATGCTGGGAGTTCACGGATCAAGGTGTTGTTTTGTTTACAATCGTTGCGCAGGCGCGCAAGCGCAAATTTCTTTCTTGCCGCACTAAAAAGTATCTGTGACACATCTCGGAAATTATTTCGTCACTTTGACATAATTTTTGTACCATTTTAAATTAGCCGTTACATGGACTATTATTTTTATGTAGAATACAACAAAAAAATACTCATGATTGTAGCTTTTATCAGTTTTGAGATATTTTCATATAAATAACGATAAGTGCCAAAATTTCAACCTTCGGTCAACTTTGACTCTACCGAAATGGTCGAAAAACGCAATTGTAAGCTAAAACTCTTATATTTTAGTAATATTCAATCATTTAACTTAATTTTGCAACTAATTGGAAGTCTCTAGCACAATATTTTGATTTATGGTGAATTTATGAAAAAACTTTTTCCTTACGTCCGCGCGGTAACTCTTCCGTAAATAATCATACATGCGATTGTGGTAATGTTTACACCATTTTAAATTAGCCGTTACATAAAGTTTTATATATGAAAATGTGCGCAATTTCATGCTCAATACAACTAAAAACAACCCATGGTTGTAGCTTTTATCAATTTTGAAGTACTTTCATATAAAAAATGATAAGTGACAAATTTTCAACCTTCGGTCAATTTTGACTCTACCGAAATGGTCGAAAAACGCAATTGTAAGCTAAAACGCTTATATTCTAGTAATATTCAAGCATTTACCTTCATTTTGCAACAAATTGGAAGTCTCTAGCAAAATATTTTGATTTATGGTGAATTTATGAAAAAAAATAACATTTTCTTTACGTCCGCGCGGTAACTCTTCCGAAAAAATCATACGTGCAATTGTGGTAATATTTGCACCATTTTAAATTAGCCGTTACATAACGTTTTATATATGAAAATGTGCGCAATTTCATGTATAATACAACAAAAAATAGTTGAAGGTTGTAGCTTTTCTCACTTTCAAAATATTTGCATATAAATCACAATAAATAGAAAAAAAACCACGTTCGGTCAAATTTGACTCTACCGAAATGGTCGAAAAACGCAATTGTAAGATAAAACTCTTACAGTCTAGTAATATTCAGTCATTTATCTTCATCGTGAAACAAATACAAAGTCTCCAGCACAATATTTAAATTTATGGTGAATTTAAAAAAAAAACTTTCCTTCCCTCCGCGCGCGGATTCTCCGCCACAAATCTCCGAAATGCGTAAGTCCCATTCTCGGAATATTTGCTCCGTTTCATATTAGGCATTTCATAGAGTTTTATATATGAAAATGTGCGCAATTTCACGTAGAATAAAACAAAAAATATTTGAAAGTTGTAGCTTTTCTTATTTCCGAAATAATTGCATATAAAAAAATATATATATAAAAAAATTTGACATTCGGTCAACTTTAACTCGTCAGATATGGTCGAAAACTGCATTTGTAAGCTAATATTCTTACAGTATAGTAATATTCAATCAATTGTCTTCATTTTGAAAGAAATTGGAAGTCTCTAGGACAATATTTAGATTTATGGTGTATTTTTGAAAAAAATATGTTTACGTCTGCGCGTTACGAATTCATGCATTATTTTGTGATAATATTTTCTCTGTGTTGTTTTTATCGTTTTACAATTTGTTATATACCAAAATGATCGCAATTTAGTGTACATTACAACGAAAAAAAAAGTAACTTGTTACCTTCAACCGTTTTGCGCACAGCGCGATTTGAATACAATTATATATGAAATTTCATTTTTGCGCTATCATATATCGCATTATTTATATATGATAATGATAATTTTTATCATTTCTGATGGTTGCATACTAAACTTCAGGCAATGACAAAAAAGGAGCCAAAAATGAACTCTTAATCTTCAAAACTAAGCGCGCTATGATTTTTTGACAAAAATATTTTTTCCGCTCCCGCGCTCACTCTGAAACGTCTCCGGCACACGGGAGACATTTTTTTTTTTACCGCTTCGGCGTTGTCAAATTAACGTAATTTATTGATTGTTTATTTTCTTAAATCAGCCTTGTAACTTAGTTTTAAGTGTTCTCTTATATTTAGTTCAGCAGCTGTATTGTTTTTACGTTAACGTAACGTTCAGTGTTTTTGCTCAGTGATTCCTCCTCTTGTTGTGAATTACCTAACTATCGTGTTAACGATTGTTTTTATTTTGTTTTCGAGTTGGAATGGAACTGTAGTGCTGTGAGTGGAGGCCGGCCGAAAATAGTTCGGGCCTGTCTAAGCTTCTGGACGTACGCTCTTTTGTTGGCAGCCTTCTGGAGATTTATCTCACGCCTTTTTGGAGGAATACTCCGACGGACCTCCCTTGGAAGTGGTTTTGCGTAGATGTGCTGAGCCATCTACGGCGTATGTACATCGTTGGAGTTCGATCACGGCTGTGATTTCGCAGGTGTTAGTCACTTGCGACGCCCCTGTACTCCTGTTTCCCGCCTGAGGATTTGGCGGAAGACGTGGTCGTCGCTGTCCCGCCACGTAGGAGGCGTTACGCCAACCACTGTCCGGTGTTGTCCATCTCCAGCTGCTGGTCCGGGAGAGCTTAGGGCTCGTGAGGAGGCACGTAGGGAGGCAATTGCCAGGTAAGAGGAGATTATCCTGTGTTGTCCCTCGGGATCGACTCTACCCCTGTATCCACCTGGACAATTTGTGAGCTCCCCTGTTTAGCTGCCGGGAGGTAGAAGCAACCTCCGTGAACTCCTGTGCACTTCGTTGTACTCGAGGATCTGCGTAATCAAAGATTAATCATATTTTTATATATATATGCATGTTATATTGAGTGGTCAGGTATTTTTTTTTTTTTTTTTTTTTTTTTTTTTTTTTTTTTTTTTTTTTTTTTTTGGTATTTTTGCCCTCAAAATGTTTATTTGAATTAGTTTTAAGTTTAGAATTGCCACGGTTAGGTAGGAGATTTAAGGTTTTCCTAACTTCATTTTCTCTGGTCTTCTTTCTTTCTTATATTTTGTAGGCTAGTGATTTTATTATTGGGCCCGTGTTATTATTATTTGAGCCTTTGGCATATTATATTCTTTACTTTGTTAGGGTTAGCTTTCAGTATTAGGAGTCCTTGTGAGCTGTTATTTGCTCTTTGTATTTTGTATATTTAATGTTAAGTTTCCTCACAAGGCTTATTTAGTGTTAAGTGTATTTTGTAATTAAATATTGTTAATTTTGTTCTGGTGTTTGTATCCACATTCCTCATACCCTGTGTACTTTCTTACTGCCTACGATCCCTGTGATTATTGAAATATAAAGAACCTATATTACGGCCAAAGGGGTCGTAACAATTTGGCGACCGTGACAGGATCGTACGCAGGTGTGCACAGAGTTTGGGTTTGTGGAGCAACTCTGGGATAGGTTACAATATTTGATTTGATTTTGTTGCTTGCCTTACTTTCCCCCCTTGTAGGTAATTCACTATGGAAGACTTTGTTTTTGACCCAGCCGAATTTTTGGGGTCTGCTGACTGTATCAAATATCTAGCTATCTTAAGTAAGGAGCATTTAAGGAGTTGTGCTCGTTGGTTAAATATTTCTTTTAGACCCACGGACACTAAGGCTCAGTTATTGTTGTCTGTTAAGGCGATGGTGGCTCGTGGTATAGCCGAGGGTGAGGATTTGGCTAGGGATATGATGAGTGGAAGTTCTGATGATGAGAATTCTGTTGATGAGGTTAGTGTTAATCCTGGGCTTTCTCTGTTTGAGGACCACCCTCGTACCGGTGTTATTTATACTGGTCCAGCTAATTTAACAGTAAAAACTAAAGTTTCTAATAACCCCTTTGTAGAGGTACAGCCAGAGCCAGTACAGTCTGTGGTGAATCCTGAAAATGAGGACTTACCAAAATTAATTTGTAAACGAATAGAGTTATTGAAGGTACAATTCGAAGAGAATGAGAGGGCGAGGCGCCATGAGTTGGAAATGGCTAGAATTAACTTAGACTTGGCTAGGTTACGAGCTAACCCTGACTTCAACAGTACTCCCACCGGTTCTTCTTCCGATAGGTTTAACATGAGTGCGGCATTAAAGTTGGTGCCTGTGTTTGATGAGGGTAACGTGCCTGAGTTCTTTAAGGCTTTTGAGCGGGTGGGGCCACTAGGTTGTCTTGGCCCACTGAGATGTGGACTGTATTAATTCAATGCAGGTTAGTAGGTAAGGCCATTCGCCAATATAATGCTTTGGAAGAGTGTGTAGCCAGAGATTACTATAAAGTTAAGGCGTTGATTCTCAAGGCATATGACTTGGTCCCTGAGGCTTATCGCCTGAAATTCCGAACTTCTATGAAGCCCAATACTATGTCTTATGTAGAGTATGCCCGTCTTAAGGAGGAGCAGTTTGATGACTGGGTAAAGAGTCGTCAGGTGGTCTCCTTCTCCTCCTTGAGGGAGCTGATGCTACTTGAGGAATTTAAAAAAACATGTAGTAAGGAACTTAGGAATTCACCTGGAGGAGGTTAAAGCGGTAACTTAGAAAGCGCGCCTCGATAGTGATGAATATATTTTAACACACCGTGTAGGTAACAGTAGTTTTGGCCCATCAGTCTTTAAATCCCAGCCTGACAGGCCGAACAATAATTGGAGATCCAATAACCCCTTTAGAACAAAAGGTTTGAAGCTAGCCAGGGAAATAACACGAGTGGAAGGAACATCAGGTGTTTTCCAAGAGTAACCAAAATTCTAATAATGTTGGTAGAGATAGGGGAAGGGAACTTGTTTTTGGTGTCACGAGCAGGGGCACTTTCAAGCTCGGTGTCCTGCCCGGAGGAGGTATCTCCAGCGGAACGGAAGGGAGGTAACAACGTCCCGTATCTTTGATAGCCAATGCCCCTACTACCCCTAATATGAAGTTGAGTGTTCCCCAGGAACTGAAGGAAGGGTTAGGTTTAGCGGTAGTGGAGGTGAAATAAATCAATCGCCTACTAGCTCTCCTTTGTGACTTTTTGACAAATATATTTGGCCTGGCAGTTTGGTGGTTGATAGTAAAGTTATCAGAGTGAACTTCTTAAGGGACACTGGGTCTGCTCGATCATTGGTGTTGTCAAAGGTTTTGAAGGATGTTGGTGAGCATTCTGGAAATTATGTGGTCCTGGTGGGTTCCCTGATACAGTCGGTTTCTGCACCTTTGGTGGAGGTAGAGGCATTCTTCCAGGGAATACCACAAGGTGACAGAATTGGACAGTGGTAGAAAAGCTCCCCATCCCTGTATTGACGGATTTTGGGAAATGATATGTTTGGATGCCCGAGGTTATGAATTATTCCCAATAGTGTCCGTAACTGCAAGTCCTGTGGCAATTACCACTCGAGCTTCTGCAAAAGGCTGCTGCCGCCTTACAGAATGAGGATAATTAAACTTTAGTAGTTTAGAGGTAGAGGTAGAGAGGACCCGGGTCTGTAGGTAGTAGTAGTAGTAGTTTTATGAATAAAATATTTAATCCAGATTGTGACCGTTGTAAGCTTTATTGAAGCTCAGAAGGCTTAATTCAATTATGAATTAGGAGGTACGGATGATTTAACAAAACCAAGGTTCTGTGTGATTAGAGGTTTGTTGTATAGAGTTAGTCGTCCTGTGGATCACGGCTTGAACCAAACCTCTCGGGTAGAACAGATTGTGGTACCTTCAAAAATATCAGAATGATGTCCTTAGTTTAGCTCATGAGGATTCCTTTTCTGGTCATTTTGGAGTTTGCAAAACCCATAGTAGATTGGCAAAGTATTTTTGGTGGCCAGGATTGAAATCCTCGGTGAAGAAATTGTAGGAAGTTGTGAAACATGTCAAGTGATGGTAAACCTAATAAAACCTATTCCTAAAGCCCCTTTGCATCCAATTCCTGCATTGGGGATCCTTTTGCCGAGTTAGTTGTTGATGTGGTTGGGCCTTTCCCTTTTGCAAAAAAAAAAAAAAAAAAAAAAAACGAACCTAACTAAATCGGGATTGGACTTATCTTTTGACTTATAAGGACAGAGCGTCTAGGTTTCCTGAAGCTTTTCCTATGAAGGAAAATTACATCCAAAGTAGTGTTTGAAAAAAGCTAATAGACTTTTTTTCCAGGTATGGGTGCCTCGTAAAATTCAAACAGATTGTGGCACTAATTTCACGAGCAAGGTATTTAAAGGTAAAATGTGCTGAACTGGCCATTCAGCACATTACCAGTGTACCTTACCACCCAGAGAGTCAGGGCGTAGTGGAAAGGTTTCCACCAAACCCTTAAGTCTATTCTAAAAAAGTTACTGTTATGAGCAAGGCGAGGATTGGGATAAAGGTCTTCCCTTTGCCCTCTTTGCTATACGTAATCATCCCAATTCTTCCACAGGTGTAGCTCCATTTGAGTTGATTTTTTTTGGACATAAGGTACGTGGTCCTCTAGAAATTTTCCATGAGTTGCTAGAGGTTAGTCATAAGAAAGTATTGAATGTGGGTGAGTTTGTTGAGGACTGAGAAGTAGATTATCAGCTGCCTGGAAATTTGCCCAGATAATTTGGTTGTTGTCTCAGGCCTCAATGAAGGAAAATTATGATAAGAAGAGTAAGGCACGTTCGTTTGAGCCTGGTGAGCTTGTTTGGTTTTGAGTACAGACTCTGACAATTTTCTGGAACCTAGGTATAAGGGGCCTTGGAAGGTACTTCGGAAATTGTCTGATGTCAATTATGAAGTGGAAGCTCCTGGGGACCAAACGTAAGTGTCGGATATTCCACATTAATAGATTGAAATCTTACACAGTTGGTAGACTTGACCCCCTAGCTATAGTATATGAGCCAGTGTCTCTAGTGTTAGAACCCACGTTAGAAGAACCAGCCGACTTGTTTTGCAGGTATCTTCAGATGCTCTTACAGTTAATATGCAAATTTGGAAACTTTAGAAAAGGGTTTGGAGCATCTGGAGGGTATTCAGAAGGATGACATGATAAAATTAATACTTCTTTTTCAGACTTATTTCAGGCCTCTCCAGGTAGAACGACCTTGCTCCAACACGATGTTGATGTGGGCAGTGCTTCCCCAGTCAAACAAAGTCCTTATCGGACTAAAATTCAGAAAAACGTGATATTGTCGAGAAGGAGATAAAGTATATGTTGGAGCATGATTTAATTAGACCTTCGGTAAGTCCTTGGAGCTCACCTATTGTACTTGTTAAGAAAGCTGACGGGCAGTTCGCATGTGTGTGGACTACCGCAGGTCAATGCTAATACAAAGAATGACTCTTTCCCTTTGCCTCGTATCGAGGACTGTCTTGATCGGATAGGACCTGCTAAGTTATAACTAAATTGGATCTTTTAAAGGGGTATTGGCAGGTCCCCTATCGGATCGAGCTCGTGAGCTTTCCGCTTTTGTTCGCCCTTTGGGCTTTACGAATGTAAGGTAATGCCCTTTGGGATGAAGAATGCAGCGTGTACCTTCAGCGGTGATGAACCGCGTTATATGTGGTCTGGAGGGTACAGAAATTTATATAGATGATTTGGTTATTCACAGCAATGACTGGCGGACTCATTTGGTGAGGTTAAAGAAGGTATTTGAGGCCTTGAGAGCCGCTGGTCTTGTTGTAAATTTGAGTAAATGTGAATTTGGTAAAGCCAAGGTGTTGTTATCTAGGTCACGAGGTTGGTTTGGGTCGGGTTACTCCTAAACAAGCTAACCTCGAGGCGCTATTAAATTTGCAAAGGCCGCGCAATGTTAGGGAGGTCCGGAGAATTTTATGGTATGTTGGGTTATTTATAGGCGATTCATCCGGAACTTCCCTGACATTGCTCAGCCCCTTACTCAACTATTGCAGAAGGGACAAAAGTTTGTATGGTCTTGCTCAATGTGAGGAATCTTTTTTAAAACTGAAAACTGTCTTGATGTCTAACCCCATTCTAATGTCTCCTGACTTCAGAAAAACCGTTTATTGTGGCTGTAGATGCCAGTGATGTGGGTATATGGTGGAGTACTTTTTCAAAGACATGAAGATGGTGAAGTGCGTCCAGTATCCTACTTTAGTCGTAAGTTGCTGGATGCTGATGGAGAAGGTATTCTACCATCGAGAAGGAGGCACTAGCTTTAATTCGTACCTTGGTTCATTTCAAACCATATGTTACTAATTTTTCCTTTCCCGTAGAAATTTGGACGGACCATAACCCTTTGGTGTTCATCGAAAGAATGAAAGGTCTAACCAGAGGATTCTGCGTTGGGCTCTTCAGCTGCAGGAGTTTCCTTTAAGTATTAAGCATGTTAAGGGTGTTGATAACTGTATTCCTGATGCCCTTTCTAGGATGTAAGTCTGGTTATTTCTCTTCTCACCTCGCCCTTCTCATTTCTCCTTCGGGGTTTGTATTGAAAATTATATTTAAGGTAGTCAATTTTGATCATGTTTAAAATGGTGTATGGATTCGGGCTTTTGTCTTAAGTCTGTTTCATTATGTTCTGAGTTTTGTTTTGCTTCACCTTATTGTTTTCCCTTGCAGGATATTTTAGATTAAGTTCTCTCTTTTTCCCTTGCAGGATGTTTTAGATTAAGTTGTCTATATGGTTATCTTCTAGTATGTTAATATGATTGTGGTACTAAAAAAAAAAAAAAAAATGTATTCTATTTGAATAATTTTTTTTTTTGAGGGGGAGGAAGGTGTGTCAAATTAACGTAATTTATTGATTGTTTATTTTCTTAAATCAGCCTTAGTACTTAGTTTTAAGTGTTCTCTTATATTTAGTTCAGCAGCTGTATTGTTTTTACGTTAACGTAACGTTCAGTGTTTTTGCTCAGTGATTCCTCCTCTTGTTGTGAATTACCTAAATATCGTGTTAACGATTGTTTTTATTTTGTTTTCGAGTTGGAATGGAACTGTAGTGCTGTGAGTGGAGGCCGGCCGAAAAATAGTTCGGGCCTGTCTAAGCTTCTGGACGTACGCTCTTTTGTTGGCAGCCTTCTGGAGATTTATCTCACGCCTTTTTGGAGGAATACTCCGACGGACCTCCCTTGGAAGTGGTTTTGCGTAGATGTGCTGAGCCATCTACGGCGTATGTACATCGTTGGAGTTCGGATCACGGCTGTGATTTCGCAGGTGTTAGTCACTTGCGACGCCCCTGTACTCTGTGCCCGCCTGAGGATTTTGGCGGAAGACGTGGTCGTCGCTGTCCCGCCACGTAGGAGGCGTTACGCCAACCACTGTCCGGTGTTGTCCATCTCCAGCTGCTGGTCCGGGAGAGCTTAGGGCTCGTGAGGAGGCACGTAGGGAGGCAATTGCCAGGTAAGAGGAGATTATCCTGTGTTGTCCCTCGGGATCGAACTCTACCCTGTATCCACCTGGACAATTCGTGAGCTCCCCTGTTTAGCTGCCGGGAGGTAGAAGCAACCTCCGTGAACTCCTGTGCACTTCGTTGTACTCGAGGATCTGCGTAATCAAAGATTAATCATATTTTTTTATATATATATGCATGTTATATGAGTGGTCGGTATTTGGTATTTTTGCCCCTCTCAAAATGTTTATTTGAATAGTTTTAATTTTTAAGTTTAGAATTGCCACGGTTAGGTAGGAGATTTAAGGTTTTCCTACTTCATTTTCTCTGGTCTTCTTTCTTTCTTATATTTTGTAGGCTAGTGATTTTATTTTTATTGGGCCCGTGTTATTATTATTTGAGCCTTTGCATATTATATTCTTTACTTTGTTAGGGTTAGCTTTCAGTATTAGGAGTCCTTGTGAGCTGTTATTTGCTCTTTGTATTTTGTATATTTAATGTTAAGTTTCCTCACAAGGCTTATTTAGTGTTAAGTGTATTTTGTAATTAAATATTGTTAATTTTGTTCTGGTGTTTGTATCCACATTCCTCATACCCTGTGTACTTTCTTACTGCCTACGATCCCTGTGATTATTGAAATATAAAGAACCTATATTACGGCCAAAGGGGTCGTAACAGGCGTTTAAGGGTTAACGTGCTATAATCCGTAGATGCTTCTGAAGGCTCTTCCTCTTCTGCAGACGAGCATCGCTAGAAGACTCTCCTTGATCTTGACGGGCAGAAGGTTCTTTAGCTGAACAAGAAGTCATTAAACTTTGAGGCTCTGTTCGTAAAGGGGAGCCTCTGTCCGCTGGAGGGATAGACGAGACAATGCGCGAATGCTTCGCTGTTGTCTTTGAAACCCTAACACTTCCTTGTAAAGGCTTGTCTCTCGAAGCAATTAGGGGCAAAGGTTCTTCAAAAGCCTCCTTGCGGAATTCCTGTTGAGCTCCTCGCAGTGGAGTACGCCTATCTTTCTGAACGGCAGAGAAGTCCGATCTAGGTTGAACTTCCCGATTAGTAGGGTGTCTAGCGTCATCCCGAGCGTCCTTGCTAAGGGAGCGAGAATTAGGACTAGCAGGAAGTCGCCTGTCTCCCAACGTAAGCTGTCGATCTCGCTGCGCTTTATTGTCTATAAGACGTACCGCTTTATCAAGTAAAGAAGCGTCCTCAAAAGCGTCCTGAAGCGGGACTTGCTCCGATGGATGTCGAGCGTCTTTCAAACTTCGCTCAGGATGCTTAACTTGCATCAGGGCGTCCTCGCGAGCGTCCTGGTGAGTCTTACGACTTCCTTTCGAGAGTCGAAAGTTCTCATACTCTAAACCAAGAGCCTCTCGTCGATATTTATATAACAATTCTCTTTCTTGAGGGGTAAGATCAGAAACATAGTCTAAACGTTGTTCTCTTTGAAGGGAAGGAATCCTAGAGCCTTTTCGAACGTCCTGATACTTCTGGCGTTGGCAGGCTCTCCCATGATAGAAACGTCGAGTTGATGCAGAAGCCTGGCGAACATCGTCATGAAGCTTCTCTTGAACGTTCTCAACCTCCTGACAAAAGCGAGGGCCGCCTTTGCGACATCTAACGCTTCTGTCCCGGCCCCCGCTTCTGGAAACTCTCTCTCCGGAAGCACTTGCGTGCTCTCGGTTGAGTCTGAAGAACGAGAAGCTGACAAGGGTTGCTTCGATCTTTTAACAGGAAGCCAAAGATCCTTTCTACGACGTTGGGACTCCTCTTCTCTCCTTGCGAAGAAAGACGACAATCGTTGACGCAACTGCACACGAGTCTCATTAGACGGAGAAGTTCCACGTACAGGAGAAGGGCTCATCATATGCGAAGAAGGGCGAATGGAAGCCCTCTTCTTCCTCTGACCTTTAGGGCGACGATAGTGCTCGAAAGCGTCCTCATCAAAGGACGTCCTGCATCTCTTCTTAGGAGTCAAGTCCTCGAAGCGTTCGGGTGATGACGAAAGAACAGGACGAGAAGCAGGACGTGAAGCGTCCTCTTCCTTAAAACCTCTCTTAAGAGGACGAGAAAGACGATGGCCGCCTGTGCGACATCTAACGTCAATCCCGCTCTCTCCGTGAGAGGCCCTCTGAGAGCTCCATCCCCGGTTAGGAGAGGACGCCTCGGAGGAAGAAAAGCACTCCTTCAATATCCGAGCTCGTTCACGTGCTTTGGCAGCCTGGGAAGCGTCCACAGGTTCTGCTGAAGGGACGCCAGACCGGTGGGAATTTCACGTAGCCCTCCTTCGGTTTTCGACATGTCCATTCCCTGAGTCCTGGGAGTTCGACAGAGGTCTATTCCTAGAGGCACTATGGGACCGATCTGACGCCCCCTCCACTACACTAGGGGCACTAACGTTTTCACTACACTTCACTGTGGTATTTAATGCACGCACTTTCGATTCTAGCGCAAGAATTGACTCCATGAAGGAAGAAAGGGCAATACCTTCCGAAGGTATAACTTCATTGCCCGAAGGCAAATACACAGGGTTAGGTGTAACAACCTTTACAGGTGGGTTAGAATGCAAATTACTACCCTGACTCTTTACAGAAGCACTTCTGGAGGAAGATCTTCTGATTCTATCCCTTTCAAGCTTACGAACATACGAATCATAAGTCTTCCATTCATTGTCAGTCAATCTTTCACACTCTTTACACCTATCATTCATCAAACAAATATGATCTCTACATTTCGTGCATACTGTATGAGGATCCACCGAAGCCTTCGGTAGCCTAACTTTACATTCTAGCACGCTACACAGTCTAAAACTAGTTGAACTAGATCCAGACATATTTAGAGAAATCCAAAACCAAATCCAATGAAAAACCACATTTGCGTATGCCAATCCACCGAGCAAAGTCCAAAAAACCAAGAGACAATCAAATACTCAAGTGAACAAAGAGTTTATCCAAAATCCTAGGCGGAGGTACTGGAAACAGTTGTTTACAGCACCGGCGACAGAGAAAAATCTGAATAGAAGATGGGAATGGTTCCTGACACCCGCCTCCCAGCAGCAGGAATGGGTACTAACCACCTGGCCGACCACTGCGTGTGCCGGGAGTTTTGAAATTCTGTCGGACTTCAGAGAATACAGCTATATATATATATATATATATATATATATATATATATATATATATATATATATATATATATATATATATATATATATATATATCTGACAGGTAGGTGTCATGAACAAATTGTGATTTGTTCCTACACGATATACAAACCCTCAACCCTTTACATAAGGAAGACTCACTGATTGGTGGGATGAATATGAGTGAGTCTCTAGAACTGACTGGAGTTTGACTGTAATTCTACACACCTAGGCTACTCCTGGTTGTAAGAGTGAGGAGGAGTGCCCTGCCTCTGACAACTTGATCAGAGTATAGGAGCTGCATGATCAAGAGTCAGACTTCTGGGCCTTTTCGAAATGAGTGAGGAATCTTAACTCATCTGAAAATGGGGTGTGAGGAGTATTTCGAGTCAGAGGCATTAATGCAAAGTTCTAGGAAGGGTTTGCATTATTGCCAGTCTCCTTCCTCCCCTTGCTAGAGGAAGGAGCGGGATTGCTTCTTTGATTCTGATAAGAAACATAAAAAGGATGCTGTATGTGTAAGCTTACCGCATCAATCGCCCGACCAGCCAGTGTAAGGTCGAGTCCTATCCTCAACCCGAAGGAAGAGGAGTGGAAGGACAAGGTGGGGAAGGTGGAGAGGCCAGTCACTTTCACATCCTTCTTACCTATAGAACTGCACACCATAGGCGAGATGCAACCTGTGAAGAGCCGGGTAAGCAAACACAACCTGCAAGCATCCACCACCGGTACAAGGAAATGAGGTTCCAAGGACCTGTGGGCAGGCCCGAAGGGAAGGATACCTCTAGAGCCAGGAGCAGAGGTACCAGCAGTGGCTGGTACTTCTACAGTCCCCGTCTTTCTCTTCCCTGGGGAAGGAGAGACAGGCACTGTTCCCGAAGGAATGGGAGGACCAATGGAAGTCAAAAAAGATGACGATGACACCTTCCTCCTCTTCTTCGCCAACTTCCTCAGGACGGCAGAAGGTTCTCCCATCCAAGACGGGGCTGCGGCTGCTGCCGAAGCAGCAGGCCCCAGCGCAACCTGGGAAGGAGGACCTGAGGGAGCAGCAGTGGAGAGAACGCTTCCCCGAGGAGGGTTACGAAACTCGTATGGCAGGTGAAGAATGCAGTTTACATACTTTTTAATGCACCCAAAGCATTAAAAGTAAGGTTTTCTTAGGATTTTTGATGACGTTCCAGCTTACGACGATTTTTGGCTTACAACAAGTCTCAAGAACGGAAACCTCGTCATAATCCAGGGACTGCCTGTATATGTATATATACATATTTAAAAAAATAAATAAATAAACAAGAAAGATTCCACCAGGAAAATGATCAACAGCCAGTCAGCAAGAGCTCACAATCACACATCTTTATCGGAAGATGGCCGAAGGCAAAGTGGAGTGTTTACATCCGGGCAGGCTGGCCTACCTGCCTGCCACACAGTAGTTACTGCCTAACCACGTTGTTCAAGAATTTAACGGCTGTAATTCCTTATGTAAAGGATCGAGGGTTTATATCTGTGTAGGAACAAACCTTTTGTTGCCTATATTGAAAGTATGAGATGTCTTATTCCTGGGGTCATGGTTTGAACTGAAATTCAGTTTTACCTTGTAATTGGTGGTTTTGTACATGAACTTTCCTGTCAGATATATACTTAGCTTTAGTCTCCGACGTTCCCGACAGAATTTCAAATCTCGTGGCACACGCGACAGGTAGGTCAGGTGGTCTACCCTTCCCGCCGCTGGGAGGCGGGTGTATGAACCAATCCCGTTTTCTAATCAGATTTTCTGTCGCTGGGACCGGCAACAACTATTGTGGGTTCCTCCTGATAGTCGATTTCAATCTCGCTTGCCTGGGATCTTTTTGGACGGATTTTTGATGACGTACTGGATCTTTTTGGCTTGGCATACGCTTTTTTGTGGACTGTTTTGATTTTGCTCTGGATTTTTCTTTGAATATGTCTGATTTGGATTCTGTTACTAAGACACCTGCTATGTTTAGAGTATGTTCAGTGGATGTATGTAAGGTGAGGTTGCCGAAGGCTTCGGTTGACCCTCACACTGTATGTATGAGGTGTAGGGGGAATGATTGTTCATTTAATATGATATTGTTATTGTACAATAAAGTTTCATACATACTTACCTGGCAGATATATACGATTAAATGGCCCACCCAGCCTCCCCTCAGGAGACAGGTGGAAGAGAAAATCTGGTTCTAGAACGGTAATGATTCCTATTCCTGCCACCCAGCGTCAGGCCGGTAGATCACCTGACCTACCTGTAGCGTGTGCCGCGAAATTTGAATTTCTGTCGGGGACGACGGAGTCTATAGCTAAGTATATATCTGCCAGGTAAGTATGTATGAAACTTTATTGTACAATAACAATATCATTTTCATACATTCAACTTCCCTGTCAGATATATACTTAGCTGACTGGCACCTTTGGCGGAGGGTGAGAGACAGCTAATTACTGATTAGACAGGTAAACAACATACGTTGTAGGTAATAAACGATAAAAATACCCTGGTTCCTACCTGTTTTGGCGGAAGATTTCATAGCTAATGCTTAGAAGTCTGCTTCGCCTCAAGAGCCTCAGCGAGGATGTGACCTATGGCTAAGAGCTCTTGTGAGGACTGTCGATGGGGTCTTATCCACTTACTCGACAGAACCTGATGGCCTTTGTCAATGGGGTCTTATCCACTTTCATGACAATACACCTATGCCTAATGGCGTAACAAAGGAGTACAACACCGATCCCGATCACCCGATCCTAACCGTGGATTAGTACTAAGATTGAAAGGAGTTATTCCCAACCACCTTTCAAACAACCTTAAAATTCAACACCAAATTATTTTAAAATGAAATTGTTAAGATACAATAAAGTTTTACACATACTTACCTGGCAGATATATATGTTTAATGGCCCACCCAGCCTCCCCTCAGGAGATAGGGGGAAGAAAAAATTCTGTCAGAAAACGGGAATGATTCCTATTACCGCCACCCAGCGGCGGTGGGGGGTGATCACCTGACCTACCTGTAGCGTGTGCCGCGAGTTTTGAATTCTGTCGGACGTCAGAGACATTAGCTAAGTATATATCTGCCAGGTAAGTATGTGTAAAACTTTATTGTATCTTAACAACTTCATTTTTACACATGCAACTTACCCGGCAGATATATACTTAGCTGATTGGCACCCTTGGAGGAGGGTAAGAGATAGTTACTCAATATAAATAGCAATTCAAAAAACAGGGAAAACAGCTTTTGTTGTAGGTACTATAAATAAACTTAAATACCTTGATTCCTACTTTATTGGGCAGAAGACTTCATGAATACTGTCTATGAGTCTGCTTGCCTCAAGAGTTCCAGTGAGGATGAGACCTGTCACTGAGAACTCTTCTGGATCATGTCAATGGGGGGCTAGCCCGCTTACTTGACAGAGCCTTATTTCGGATCGTACCAATGGGGCCTATCCCACTTACATGGTAGAGCCTTCACCTTCGTCATATCAACGGGGACTAACCCTCTTACAAGACAGAGCCTAGGTCCAAACCATTACAAGGAGCATGAAACAACCAATCTCGACCACCTGACCACACTACTTTGTTATAAACTACGATTTGAAAGTGGTACTTTTCCCTGACCACTTCAATCGATCATAAAAAACACACCACAAGATTAAAATTCCTAATCTATCTAAACTAAGCAAGATTGGTTTTCAGCCCCCTGTCCCAGCACCGAATCCGCAGACAACGTAAGGTCCGAGAGAGAAGCACTTATCATAAGTCACACGTACATCTCTCAAATAGAGATGCAAACACAGAATTGCATCTCCAATATGTGGATCCAATTAAGTCTGTAACGACATATTCTTGTGAAAAGCTAAGGAGGTTGCCACGGCTCTGACCTCATGTGCTTTAACTCTCATCTGTCCGAGATGCTCCTCTTCACAGGAAGTATGTGCTTCCGTAATAATATCTCTGATAAAGAATGCCTGTGCATTCTTCGACATAGTTCTTCTCGGCTCTCTTACTGAGCACCAAAGGCTCTCTGAGTTTCCTCCCATTTGCTTTTTCCTCTCTAGATAGAACTTGAGACTCCTTACCGGACACAAGGTTCTCTCTATCTCTCTCCCTACTAGGGAAGTCAATCCTTAACTTCAAACATCCTTGGCCAAGGCTTAGAAGGATTCTCATTTTGGCTAAAAATAGGGGGTTAAATGAATACACTGCAGAATCCTTCCTGAAGCCCCACTGTGCCTTTCTAAAGCCTGGAGTTCACTTATTCTTTTTAGCTGATGCTAATGCAAAGAGGAAAATAGATTTCCTAGTCAAATCCCTAAACGATGAGTTATTGGGAGGTTCAAATTTATGTGACATAAGAAATCTTAACACCACATCCAGGTTCCAACTGGGTGGTCTAGCTGTTTGGACTTCGAAGTTCGAATGATTTAATCAATCGTGTAGGTCCTTGTCCTCCGTGATGTTTGTCCTGTATGTCTAAACACCAAGGAAAGCATACTTTTATAACCTTTTATAGTCGAGACTGCAAGGTTACATTTCCGTCTCAAATACAACAGGAAATCTGCTATTTCCGTCACAGAGGTACTGGAAGAGGATACATTCTGATTCCTGGCCCACCTTCAGAATACTTCCCACTTCGACTGGTACACGCGTATAGTTGAGGGTCTCCTGGCTCTTGCAATTGCCTTTGCAGCCGCGCGTGAAAACCCCTTCGCTCTGACGAGTCCTTCGACAGTCTGAAGGCAGTCAGACCGAGCGCGGGGAGGTTTTTGTGGTATCTGTCGAAGTGGGGCTGTCTGAGAAGATCGTTCCGTAAAGGAAGGTACCTTGGAAAATCTATCATCCATTCCAGTACCTCTGTGAACCACTCTTGAGCTGGCCAAATTGGGGCGATTAGGGTCAATTTCACTCCTTTCGTCAAAATAAACTTCCTTATGACGTCTCCTATGATCTTGAAAGGAGGAAAAGCGTAGCCGTCTATTCCTTCCCAATTTAGGAGGAGACCGTCTATTGCTACTGCCCTTGGATCCGAAATCGGAGAGCAGTAGTTCTCCAGCCTGGCATTCCAATGTGTTGCAAACAGGTCTATGTTTGACCTTCCCCATAGGCTCCAAATCTGATTGCAGACCTCTGAGTGCAGGGTCACTCCTGGAAATGACTTGATCTTTCCTGCTCAACAAGTCTGCTCTTACGTTCTTCTCGCCTTGGATAAACCTCGTTAAGAGCGTGATGTTCCACTCCTTTGACCATAGAAGAAGCTCCTTCGCCTTCTTGTACAGTGAGAGGGAGTGAGTCCCCCCATGTTTTCTTATGTAGGCTAGAGCTGCGTGTTATCTGAATTTACCTGACACTCGAGTTCGCGACTTGGGATTCCCACTGCTGAGAGCTAGACTGCCACTAACTCTTTCTCGTTGATGTGCCAGGACACCTGTTCCCCACTCCAGGTGCCTGACACTTCTCTCGAGCCCAACGTCGCCCCCCAACCCATTTCCGAAGCGTCTGTAAACAACACTAGGGAGGGGTTCGGTAACTGCTGCGATAGTCCTTCGTTTAGTCTGCCTGGTTCTAACCACCAGCTGAGGTTTTACTTTATTTCTCTGGACAGAGGAAAAAAGTCCCACAGATCCTGATTCCTCTGGTCCCAATTCTCCTTCAAGAAGAATTGAAGTGGTCTTATGTGAAGCCTCCCTAGAGAAACGAACTGTTCCAACGAGGAGAGGGTCCCAAAGAAGACTCATCCATTCCCCTAGCGGAACATTGTTCTTTCTCTAAGAAGGTCTTCACTTTTAGAATACACCGTTCCTGTCTTTCTATGGACGGAAACACTTGAAAACCCCGAGAATACATCAGAATCCCCAGATAGACAATGCTTTGCTGGGGATCCATCTGGGATTTCCCGAGGTTCACTAACAGTCCCAGGGACTGAGTCAGATCCAACGTCGATCTTAGGTCCTCCAGACACTGATCCCTGGATTGAGAGCGAATCAGCCAATCGTCGAGATACAGAGATATCCTTATTCCTTTTAAATGTAGCCAATGGGCTACGTTTTTCATCAATCCCGTGAAAACTTGGGGAGCTGTGGAAAGACCGAAACAAAGGGCGCGAAACTGAAATACTTGGCCCTGTACCATAAATCTTAGGTACTTTCTGGACGAGGGATGAATGGGTACATGAAAGTAGGCATCTTGCAGATCCAATGACACCATTCAATCCCCTTGTCTTAGCGCTGAGAGAACTGAAGACGTCGTCTCCATTGTGAACGTTGTTTTGATCACAAAGTGATTCAGGGCGCTTACGTCCAGCACTGGCCTCCACTCCCCCGAGGCTTTTGGTACCAGAAAGAGGCCGAATTGTAAAAGAACCTGGAGATTGAAGGTCTAATACTTTTCTATAGCCTTCTTTTCTAACATCTGTTGTACCAGATGTATTAATGCTTGGTTCTTTAAAGGATCTCTGTATCTTGCCGCTAACTCCCTTGGAGTGGTGGTTAAGGGAGGTTTTTCCCTGAAGGGGATCAGATATCCTCTCTTGAGGATAGAGAGGGACCAGTTGTCCGCCCCTCTCTGAGCCCAGACCTTCGCGAACCTCAAAAGTCTGGCTCCTACTGGAGTCTGGAGGACTCCTGTCTCACTGCGGCTTTGAGAATGGTCTTCGAGAAGATCGTCCTCTCTTAAACGGTCTTCTACTTTTAAGTGCGGGTCTCGAGGTTGTTCTTCCTCGAAAGGGCTGTTGGAAGGACACTTTATTCGCAGCTCCCTCTCTCTTAGCCATCGGTACAGCAGGTTTTAAGCCTCTTGGCGGAACTGGGCAAGAAGATCTTGCGTTAGCCTTCTCCGAAAGTGACCTAGAAATGTCCTTCACTGTCTCCTGAGGAAAAACAGGTATTCCGAGAGTGGGGAAAAGCAAAGAGAGGGCTCTCTGTAAGGGAGAAACAGACTTGGAGAGAAACGAGCTGTACACTGATCTCTTTTGAGCACTCCTGCTCCAAAAGAGAGAGGCCACTTCTGTGGATCCATCCATGACTGCCTTGTCCACGCACAAAAGGACACTGGATAACACCTCCATCGTCACAAACTCCGGATCCTGCGCTCTTTTTGCTAGAGCTCCTAAAGCCCAATCCATGAAGTTGAAGACTTCTAATGTGCGAAATAGACCCTTGAGTAAATGGTCCATCTCGCACATTCCCCAAGACGCTTTAGCTGACAGTAGAGAGCGTCTTCTAGATGAGTCCACCAATGCAGA
Source organism: Macrobrachium nipponense (assembly GCF_015104395.2). Lineage (NCBI taxonomy): Eukaryota > Metazoa > Arthropoda > Malacostraca > Decapoda > Palaemonidae > Macrobrachium > Macrobrachium nipponense. Next base: position 50,771,537 of record NC_061110.1, on the reverse strand, counting down.
AAAATCCGCGTTTGCAGAAGCGGAAGGCCTAACCCCATGGGTTCCTTCGTGTCGTACCAGACACCAGGCTTACCTGTTAATCTAGACGGAGGGCACAAAAAAAACACCGTCTTACCTGCCTCTTCTTAAACCAGGAGCCAGTTCTCTAAATTCTTAATGGCCTTTCTCATAGAGAGAGTTGGCCGCATCTTGACAAAAGAGGGGGATTTTGCCAACTTAGTACTTGACAGCAGAGATCCTGGAGAAGGAGGATCAGCCGAACACAGCGAGTCCCCAAACTCCTGAAGTAGCAGTGACGAAAGTCTCTTATAATAAGAGATTCCTATTTCTTTCGTTTCTTCCTCCTCCGAGACTCCTCCAAGGTTACGTTCGGAGAGGGAGGATCTTAGGAGAAGAAGTCCTGGCAGCTATGCGACTCTTATCTTCAAGAGTTTCGCCAGATGAAGCCGCCAGTTCAAAAAACCCTGGATATGTTTTCCTCGGCAAAGAAACATCCTCCGCTTTCTGCCACTCCACAGGTTCTTGATACCTGATAGGAGAGGATCTAGAGCCTACCTTCCCAGGCTCTTGGCGCCTATCCGGTGAAACACTTGTTTCCACTCTCGAGCGCCTACTATGAGTAGGGCGCGAATCCAGAGTCAGGATCCTTTCAGGCTCTTGGCGCCTGTGAGGAGAGGCGCTTGCGCCTACTCTTCTGTGACTCCCAGGAGTAGGGTGCGAGTCTGAAAAGAGGCTCCTTTCAGGCTCTTGAAGCCTACGAGGAGAGGCGTAAGAGCCTACTCCTGAGCCTCTTCCAGGAGTAGGGCGCGAATCCCTGGCAAGGCTCTTCTTAGGCTCTTGCTGCCTTTGAGGAGAGGAGCTTGCGCCTACTCTTGCTCGTCTTACAGGCGTAGAGCGCGAATCCAAGGTTAGGCTCCTTTCAGGCTCTTGACGCCTGCTAGGAGATTGGTAAGCGTCCACTCTAGATACTCTTCCAGGAGTAGGGCGCGAACCCGTGTTTAGGTTCTTTCCAAAATCTTGGAACCTGCTAGGAGAGGCGCTTGACTCCCTTGAGGAAAGCCTATCACGAGCTACCGGTCTCGAGTAACTTAAAGGGCTTCTATTCTCCAGGCGTCCTATCGAACGTTGGCGCCTTCTAGAAAAGTCATCATGCGAAGGAGAGCCCTTCTCGCTTCTATCCCTCTGGGCAGAGCGTACCCTCTCTCGTTCCTTCCTTCCACTTGAAGAGGAGATCCTACTCCTAGGAGATCGTTCGACAGATACAAATCGATCACTACCCTCTCGCATGAAGACTTTCTCCTTACTCCTACCAGGAGAGGATCTAGAGCCTACTTCTTGGCGTTTTGCGCTATGAGTCTTCTTAGCATCCGAGCTTCTGCGCGGGGAATACCATCTTCCCTGTCTAGACGAAGCATAAAAGGAGTCGTCTACTCTCGGGGGAGAAGAAGTTCTTACTGGTGAAGATCGCCTACTATACTCCTCCTTCCTACTAGGAGAAGGCCTCCTAACAGAACTCTTAACTGGAAGAGAGGAGTCCTTCCTGCGAGAAGGCTCCTTGCGCCTACTAGTCGAAAGAGAGCCTACTAAAGATGATATATTCGCTTGAAGGTCCAACAGGAATTTCTTAGTAGAGGACCGAATCCCTTCTGGTGAAGATTCAGGAGACTTCATAACCTTCTTAGGCGCAGGAGAATACTCCGGAAAAGGCTCCGGGCTGGAGTCAAGAGCGCCTTCTCCTGACGGTTTCCAGGCTCTCTTGAGAGGGCGCGATTTGGAAGATGAGCTCCATCCTCGCTTAGGTGAGGACGAATCAGAATCGGAAAAACACTTCCTTAGGAGGCTTTTCCTATAGCTCTCCAAAGCAGCCTGGGACGAGCCTACAGGATCTGTTGAAGGGACGCCTGACCGTTGGGGATACTTCTACATCCCCCTTGGGCTTTTCGACATTCCTCCTCCCTGGGCATGGGAGTCTGAAAGAGGTCTAGGCCTAGGAGCGATGCGGAGTCGGTCAGACGCCCCCTCCACTGCACTGGGGACACTGCACACGTCACTACACACTTCACCCTTACCTTGGTCTATATCTCGCAATTGCTGTTGCAAATTGCGAATTGACGCTTCCACAGCGGCTCTCTCAGCAGACGCATCTACGAGTTCGCTGCGGGGGAAGGAGGTGAAACCAAAAAGGAAGATGGCGAAGCTACTGCAGGGTTAGAAATACTATCCTGTTCTGCAGAACAGGATCTACTTGAACTTCTAGCCGAAGCTTTCCTAATCCTATTCCTTCTCTAATTTTTTCACGTATGCAGTTAGATCTTTCCATTGCACTTCAGTTAAAACTCTCGCATGCATCACTGTATCCTTAACTGAACAATCCCTTCCCCTACATTTTAAACAAACAGTGTGAGGGTCCAAAGTAGCCTTTAGGTAACCTCACCTTGCATCCTTCATTTATACTACTCTAAACAGAGTTCCAGGTGTTAAATCAGACATATTATCCAACTAAATCCAAAAAACAGCGTATGCCAACAACCAAAGATCAAATACTTCCCAAATAATCCTCTGGCGAAGCAGGCAAGAAATTCTAAGCAGGAGCTACCAACAAAGTTTGTTGTCAGCACCGGCGACAGAAAAATTCTGTCAGAAAACGGAATGATTCCTATTACCGCCACCCAGCGGCGATGGGGGGTGATCACCTGACCTACCTGTAGCGTGTGCTGCGAGTTTTGATTCTGTCGGACGTCAGAGACATTAGCTAAGTATA
>NC_061110.1:50761066-50768276 GCF_015104395.2 Macrobrachium nipponense | reverse complement strand
GGCACTAGACTACTAAACTGGCTGTTAAGAGACAGACCTACTCAAACTTTGGAAGAGGCTTTTGTCTAGCCCTATCCCTTTCCAATTTTCTCAAATATGAGTTAAGAACCTTCCATTCCTCCTCATTTAAATTCTTACATTCATCACATGTATTCGATTGTGAACATTCATTCCCTCTACATCTCTTACAAGTAGTGTGAGGGTCTACCGAAGCTTTCAGTAGTCTCACATTACAACTTTCATCCACACACACACTGAACGAAAAACTAGAGTCAGACATTGAGAAAAATCCAAATCCAAATCCAAAAAACAGTCCACAAAAGCGTATGCCAGACCAGAGATCCAATACGTCACCAAAATATCAGTCTAGAAGATCAACGGCGATGAAACACGAAAGTCAAAGTCAGGAGGAACTAGCAACGATGTTACTAGTACCAGCGACAGAGAAAATCTGGTTCTAGAACGGTAATGGTTCCTATTCCTGCCACCCAACGGCAGGCCGGTAGATCACCTGACCTACCTGTAGCGTGTACTGCGAAATTCGAATTTCTGTCGGTGACGACGGAGGCTATAGCTAAGTACTAGGGTAAAACACCACGGCAGGCCAAACAGGCCACCTACAATCAACGCTTGCCACCCTCCGAAAAAGTACATTATAACGCGTCCTGACACCGGAGATGGGCATCAGTCGCGACTTGTTGTTGGTGAGAAACGGAGCTAAAGACCTCTACTCTCCTTTCGAAGTAAGTATTTTCTCCAAAGTTAGAAATTAAGGCCAAATTTTTAAGAATTTAAACAGAGGGTACTGACGGTCTCAAACGTAGTGCAAATCTCACCAAAAAGCCGTTCAACATTTTTACTTACAACTCGAGGTATTTAGGAGATTGACGCCATCTCGATGTTTACGGAGTCGCTTGTGTCAATAAACTAACCCTTTCCTGTGATAAATCTGCAAACCACTTGTGCCCACAGACGCTGGGGCACTTTTATCACAACAAACGGAAAACTTTTCCTCACCGAGTAAACAACTGTTTTGTAGAAGACGACGACGAAGAGTGCACTTCGATAATTTTTTAAATAAATAGTAAAACATCAATATTTTACATATTTATGATGATGAATTTGAAAATATTCGTTATTGAAAAAGTAACTCGATTCTGACTCAAATTTAAGTAATTATTTTTTGGAATTAGAACGTTCTTTTAAGTCCTGTATTATGACGTCACGACATCTTGACTTTCGTACCTATTGTAAATAATTGCTTTACTCAACTTTCTTGCAGAACAGTTTACCAGTTATTCATGCAGATTATCAGCTCTTCATGTAATTGGTATAATCGTAATGCGCATATATATTCATTATTTACTTTTTGGATATATGAAGATGTTTTACTGCCGGATTATCGCCGTAGTGTGACGCAATCGTTTCCGGTCGATGCGCCTCTGTTTTCGCACCATAAGAAATTATGGGGTCCGGAATTTGCAATGACCAGAAAGTCGTTAGTTTAAAAGAGAAAAAAGTTAGCATTGAGGGGAATATGTTTCAGGATTGAGAAAAATACAAATTTATTTAATAGCTAGCTTGTAAAAAATACTTGATTACAAAAAACTTGATGACAACTAAGCAGCATACCTACTATGGGTTTCAGAGACAGTGCAAGCACGTTTTTGGGCAATACCTATTTCTGTAACGAACACTCGTATCAGAACGAGATTTTCCTATAGTGCATTACACCCAGTGCCATAATTTATAAGGGTATCGTGAATCACTAATCGTAAAGAATAACGACACTTGTCCTTATACCAAGAGACAAAAACTCCATTATGCAGAAATGGATACGAACACGCGTATAAAGCTCCACCTACCCTCTCCCCCCCCCCCTCCACCGCCACCCCTTTCCTTCGTTCCTTCGCCTTCCTTTCTCTCTCTCTCTCTCTCTGTTGCCATTCGGTATGTGTTGACCCTCCAAACTGGGTATAAGACTACACACACGTTGAAATTGGTGAAATTAGGCTATGTATTGGAAGTATATATACAAATATTAAAGCAATTTTATCATTATTGCATTACTATGACAACTAGAATTCATGGAAACTGTTTATAATAATGAAAACAGCGTATGTGAAGCCTCACCTAATGTGGCAACGATGATTTTGCCATTCTTAGCATGCAAACATTAAAGGTTACATTTATTTCTGGCATACGGTTATTAAAGAAATTCAAATTAAAATACTAATACAGTAATACTTTGGGTTACGAACCGATTAGTATACGAATTTTTAACTTACGAAGTGACGACCCTTCATTCTGGGAATACGAATTTCACTTGGAATACGAATGCGCGAATTTCCATCATGGGATGGCCGCCTGATTTTGTTTTTTACATCGGATGAGCGTGGATCTGCGAACGCTTTTTTATTTTTTTTCGGCCAAAACTTAAGCGCCTGATTTGTTTACATCGGATGAGCGTGGGATCTGCGAAAATAACTTTGCGGACGCAAGTTTTTTCGGCCAAACTTAACGAGGGTCACGTGACTTCCTCCTACGCATCCCTTGACCCTTTTTAAACCATAACTCTTTCAATATCTCGCTGGCGGTAAGATTGAACGCATCTGTCGTGATACGCTCTCAAATTTGCTTAGTGATTTGCGCACGTGTTGTGTTTCCGTAATAGTGCTTATACATTACTATTACCCAAATACTAAAGACAATGGCTCCCAAGATGACGAAGGCAAGCAGCAAGAAGGAAAGCATAAGAAAGAAGGAGATGATTACAGTTGAAATGGAGAAGGAAATTATCCAAATGCATGATAAAGGCGAGTGCGTGAAAGACATTGCAGCATTCTTCAAGCGGTCGCAATCAACGATCTGCACTATTTTGAAGAAAAAGGAAGAAATCTAAAGCCAGTAAAGCATCAAAAGGTGTCACAGTATTGACGAAACAACGGCCTTATATTCTCGACGATGTTACGAAAAATTTGCCTCATAAGAAAAATATTTTTTTCAAAATTGTGAAAGACAACATAGTGTTGCGTAAGCGTAAAATTAGTGATCGTAGTGAACGGTGCTCTCTAGAGAAAGAACCAGAAAGTCTTCCAGAAGTGTTCACGGAGGGAGATTTCCCCCCAACCCCCCAAGCCCTAACCCTCTCCTCCTCACCCTTCCCCTCCTCCCGTCTCCGTCAAGCCAGCAGCCACACTCGCCAAAGGTAAAGTTCAGGTTTTACTGTGCATGCATATTAAATCTAGTGTTTTTATATTTAATTTCATTCTTCAATTTTATAATTTTATGTAATTCCTACACGAATTTTCAACCTTAGTGAACAAAAATAAATGGAAAATATTGAATTGAATGGTATTCATGGTCGGGTGGAACGCATTATTTTGCTTTTATAACATTCTTATGGGAAAATCCATTTGGGTTACGAATTTTTTAGGTTACGAAGCAGGTTCTGGAACGGATTAAATTCGTAACCCAAGGTATTACTGTATAGACTGAAATCTATGAAAAGTGCTAGCAAAAACAAAAAAAGCAAAAAAAAAAAAAAAAAAAAAAATGTATATCATTCACTTCTCCGTAGTCGTTCCTCTAGGCACTTATCCGTAATCGTTCCTCTATGGTTTTCGGCAGCCAGATGTACGAAAACGTTAGAAAAATTTGATTGTATCTACTTTAGAAATATCTGTAATTTTTCGGGGTAATTTGGTTGCAAAAAAGGGATAATATACATGAATTAAATCAAAAATTTTAATAAATAACAAAGTAAATTTAAACTAAATAACTTGTAAAGTAAACAGTTTAGGGAATAAAACTTTGCAGTTTCGTCGTCTGTCGTCGTCTGCTGTTCGAAATTGTGTTTATGGCGCGCGCGCTTAGAAACCAGGAACAGCAACGGGTTTAAAGTGCAACGTGGAGTGAACTGAGACCAAAATGTGTATAATAACAATCAAATAAGCACTGTGGAGTTTCAGTTGTGATGGCAGTAAGGATAAAAACCGCCAATTACAAGGTAAGAATGAATTCAGTTCCAACCATAACCCCGGGAATAACAAGTTTCATACTTTCACTAATATAGGCAACAAAATGTTGTTTTATTGTGCTGATTACAACTGCAATCTTGAGTAAGAAACTCCACAGTGCTTATTTGATTGTTATTATACACATTTTGGTCTCAGTTCACTCCACATTGCACTTTAAACCCGTTGCTGTTCCTGGTTTCTAAGCGCGCGCGCCATAAACACAATTACGAACAGCAGACGACGACAGACGACGAAACTGCAAAGTTTTATTTCCCTAAACTGTTTACTTTACTCGTTTAGTTTTAAATATACTTTGTTATTTAAAAATTTTGATTTAATTCATGTATATTATCCCTTTTTTGCAACCAAATTACCCCGAAAAATTACAGATATTTCTAAAGTAGATAAAATCAAATGTTTCTAACGTTTTCGTACATCTGGCTGCCGAAAACCATAGAGGAACGAATACGGAAAAGTGCATAGAGGAACGACTACGTTTTTTTTTTTTTTTGCTTTTTTGTTTTTGCTAGCACTTTTCATTGATTTCAGTCTTTATTAGTATTTTGAATTTCTTTAATAATCGTATGCCAGAAATAAATGTAACCTTTAATGTTTGCATGCTTTAATGTTTGCATGCTAAGAATGGCAAAATCATCGTTGCCACATTAGTGGAGGCTTCACACATACGCCGTTCCATTATTATAAACTGTTTCCATGAATTCTAGTTGTCATAGTAATGCAATAATGATAAAATTGCTTTAATATTTATGTATATATACTTCCAATACATAGCCTAATTTCACCAATTTCAACGTTTTGTGTGTAGTCTTATACCCAGTTTGGAGGGTCAACACATACCGAATGGCAACAGAGAGAGAGAGAAGAGAGAGAGATGGAGAGACGAGAGAGAGAGGAGAGAGAAAGGAAGGCGGAGGAACGAAGAAGAAAAGGTATGGCGGTGAGGGGGGGCAGAGGGTAGGTGGAGCTTTATACGCGTGTTCGTATCCATTTCTGCATAATGGAGTTTTTGTCTCTTGGTACAAGGACAAGTGTCGTTATTCTTTACGATTAGTGATTCAAGATACCCTTATAAATTACGGCACTGGGTGTAATGCACTATAGCAAAATCTCGTTCTGTTACGAGTGTTTGTTACAGAAATAGGTATTGCCCAAAAACGTGCTGCACTGTCTCTGAAAGCCATAGTAGACATGCTGCTTAGTTGTCAATCAAGTTTTTATAACCAAGTATTTTTTACAAGCTAGCTATTGAATAAATTTGTATTTTTCTCAGTCAAAACATATGCCCCTCAATGCTAACTTTCCTCTTTTAACGACTTTCTGGTCATTGCAAATTCGGCCCCATAATTTCTTATGGTGCGAAAACAGACAGAGGCCCATGGACCGAAAACGATTGCGTCACACTACAGCGATAATCCAGCAGTAAAACATCTTCATATATCCAAAAAGTAAATAATAAAGATATATATGCGCATTACGATTATAACAATTACATGTATAGCTGATAACAATCTGCATGAATAACTGGTAAACTGTTCTGCAATGACAGTTGAGTATAGCAATTATTTACAATAGGTACGAAAGTCAAGATGTCGTGACGTCATAATACAGAACTTAAAAGAACGTTCTAATTCAGAAAAATAATTACTTAAATTTGAGTCAGAGTCGAGTTACTTTTTCAATAACGAATATTTTCAAATTAATCATCATAAATATGTAAAATATTGATGTTTTACTACTTATTTAAAAATTAGCTAAGAGCACGCTTCTCGTCATCTTCTACCAAAACAGCTGTTTACTCCTGGCTTGTTTGTTGGTGAGAAATCATGTTTCGATTGTTGTGATAAAAGTGCTCCAGCGTCTGTGGGTACAAGTGGTGTGCGGATTTATCACAGGAAATGGAAAGTTTGTTGACACAAGCGACTCCGTAAACATCGAGATGGCGTCAATCTTCGAAACATTTTTAGTTGTAAGTAAAAGTTTCTAAAGCGTTTTGGTGAGATTTCCACTGCCGTGGGCGCCATTTTCAGTACCCTCTGTTTAAATCTTAAAATTTGGCCTTAATTTCTAACTTTGGAGAAAATACTTCGAAAGGAGAGTAGAGGTCTTTAGCTCCATTTTTCACCAACAAGAAGTCGCGACTGATGCCCATCTCCGGTGTCAGGACGCGTTATAATGTACTTTTTCGGAGGGTGGCTAGCGTTGATTGTAGGTGGCCTGCTGTGATATTTTACCCTATATAGAAATACCTAGCCTAATACAAAAGACGGTAAATATAGACACAAACAAAAGGTAAACTGAAACAAAACGCAAAAGGCGGTCAATATCTAGGTGGCCGACCGGCGAGAACCAGGCCGCGGGAGCTTAGTAGCTTCCTAGTAGTCTTCTGTTTGCCTACTGCCTAGGTAATGCCTGCTTCTTGATACCACCATATTTTACGGATAGTAATGACCAAAACTTTAAAACAATGTCCTCAACTGTCTTACCATGAAGAAGGTTTGTGTGACGCCAAGCGACCTTACCTATGGTGGTAGGCTAGGTAAATTGCCTCGAAATTTGTAAAACTAAACAGCGAACCTAATATAGGTTATATATACGATAAATTACCTTGCGTTGATAATCCAAAAGTGGTCAGTCTAGCCTTTAAGTCGGTAACTTTCAGTTTTGAAAGTTCCTCGTGCGTTATCGACATGATTACAACGCATTTGCTATTAGCCCGGCAGTTTTCAGAGCATCGCTGTTCGACTTCGCTGTAGAACTTGTTGACAAACGTAGTATGAAGGCAGCATAAAAAGGTACCTTGCAGGATATGGCTACCATTGAGTAGGCTATAACACATTTTAAATGTTTTCTTGGCTATATCTGAATAATAAATAGCTAAAATATATAATTTATTTATTTCAACCAATTATTTATACTTCATAAGTTGAAAATTCAAGCCAGTATGAGTATAAATGGATAGTAATGCGGTCATAAAACTACAATACACTAAGTTTTTTAACTCATGCCACGGGGTAGATGTTCGTCACCGCGAATCTCCGACTATAAGAAAGAGGCTTTCTCTGTAGTCTATATGATGGCTTGTACAGTAAGTTCCAGAAGTGAAGCGACAAATCTCAGAATTGATCGTACTTCTATAGAAACTCATGGGGTTGCCAGTTAGTATATTTTAT
>NC_061110.1:50623566-50758566 GCF_015104395.2 Macrobrachium nipponense | reverse complement strand
TTCGTATTGCACTTCCTACATATGGGAGAGATGTTATTTCCGTCTATCGTTCTTTGAACATATCTGGTTCTTAGGGCCTGATCTTCTTTAGCTCTCCCCTCAGTAGCCATTGCCATGTATCATCGCTGGCTAGTTCTTTAGTCTGTCTCATGTATTGTCCGTGCATTGGTTTGTTGTGCCAGTCCTCTGTTCTGTCTGTCATTCTCCTGTCTCTGTATATTTCTGGGTCTTCGTCTACTTTTATTAGTCCTTCTTCCCATGCACTCTTCAGCCACTCGTTTTCGCTGGTTTTCAGATATTGCCCCAGTGCTCTGTTTTCGATGTTGACGCAGTCCTCTATACTTAGTAGTCCTCTCCCTCCTTCCTTTCGTGTTATGTATAGTCTGTCCGTATTTGCTCTTGGGTGTAGTGCTTTGTGTATTGTCATATGTTTCCTGGTTTTCTGATCTATGCTGCGGATTTCTGCCTTCGGCCATTCCACTATTCCTGCGCTGTATCTGATTACTGGCTCTGCCCATGTGTTTATGGCTTTTATCATATTTCCGGCGTTGAGTTTTGACTTGAGTATCGCCTTGAGTCTCTGCATATATTCTTTGCTGATCGTGTCCTTCATCTCTTGGTGTTTTATATCCCCTCCTTCCATTATTGCCAGGTATTTGTATCCTGTCTCATCTATGTGTTTGATGTTGCTCCCATCTGGTAGCTTTATCCCTTCAGTTCTCGTTACTTTGCCTTTTTGTATGTTGACTAAGGCGCATTTTTCTATTCCAAACTCCATCCTGATGTCCCCAGATACAATCCTCACAGCCTGGATTAGGGTATCTATTTCCTTGATGCTCTTACCATACAGCTTGATGCCGTCCATGAACATCAGATGGTTGATTCTGTTGCCTCTTGTCTTGAGTTGGTACCCGGCATCCATCTTCTGCAGTACTTTTGTCATGGGAATCATGGCTACTACGAAGAGTAGTGGGGACAGTGAGTCGCCCTGGAAGATCCCTCTCCTGATATTAACCTCTGCTAGTCTTATTCTAGTGCTTGTGAGTATTGTATTCCAGTGCACATTGTATTCTTGAGGAAGCTGATGGTGTTTTCCTCTGCCCCATATATTTTCAGGCATTCTATTAGCCATGTGTGTGGTATCATGTCGAAGGCTTTCTTATAGTCTATCCATGCCATGCTTAGGTTGGTTTTCCTTCTCCTACTGTTCTTCATTACCATTTTGTCTATCAGGAGCTGGTCTTTTGTGCCCCTACACTTCCTTCTGCAGCCTTTCTTTTGGTGGGGGATGGTGTTTGTCTCCTCTATTATTATTATTATTATTATTATTATTATTATTATTATTATTATTATTATTATTATTATTATTATTATTATTATTATTATTATTATTATTATTATTATTATTATTATTATTATTATATTATTATTATTATTATTATTATTATTTCCCACTGAATATCCTAGGCTTATTTGTAGCTCATTATCCCACTCCCTATTCCCAACTCCTTATTTAACATTCAACCGCTTGTTGTTATACACAGTGTTTGATTAAAGCTGCCACCTTCACCTCCACTACTAGAAGAGGCTGCTCCTCATTCTTTCTGTTCCGTTTTGCTGGTGAGCAGCGGTGATGTTCGTCAAAAGCATTGCGTGTACTTGTGTGCGTGGTTGTGGAAATATGGCTGACTGTCTGTGTGAGTGTGTATGTGTGTGAATGTGTACTAAAAATGGCTGTCTAGCTGTATGTCTTCAATATGAATATGTGTGTATATATACTTTGTGTATATATATGTATATATGTGTGTGTGTATTTGCAAATATAATATATACATATAAATATATATATATATATATATATATATATATATATATATATATATATATATATATATATATATATATATTATATATATATATATATATATATATATATATATATATATATATATATATATATACATTTACACATATTTATGTGTGTATTATATATGATATATCACATATATATATATATATACATATATATATATATAATTATGGGCCTTTAGCGATCGGAAGCGATCTCATCCCTGGCGCATCCTTGCCAATGGAGTGTCATCGAATGGGGTTTTATTTTTGCCAGGGATGGACCCTTCCCCATTCTCAGCTCCAATAGCTAGCCAAGAGAGATGGAATCTTCCCTCCTGCCACACCAGCATCAAATATTTTGCATGTACTGTATGAGGCATTGAACTTATGGGTTTTTATGCCACGCAAAAGGTTGCCACGAACTTACGGGTTTTTACGCCACGCCAGAGGTTGCCATAGTAGTATAATGCAAGTATTCAAACCCATATATGCATTGCAATAAGCCATACTTTGCAATACATAAAAGGCATTGAACTTACGAGTTTTACGCCGCCCAGAGGTTTGGCCACAGTAGTATAGTTTGCAAGTATTCATTTCAACCCATTAATGCATTGCATAAGCCATACTTTGCAATACATAAAACAAAAGGCATTGAACTTACTGGTTTTTTACGCCACGCCAGAGGTGCCACAGTAGGTAATATCAAGTATTCAACCCATTATGCATTGCATAAGCCATACTTTGCATACATGAAAGGCATTGAACTTACAGGTTTTTACGCCACGCCAGAGGTTGCCACGTTAGTATATGCAAGTATTCAACCCATTATGCATTGCATAATCCATACTTTGCATACATAAGAGGCATTGAACTTACGGGTTTTTATGCCGCGCCAGAGGTTGCCACAGTAGTATATGCAAGTATTCAACCCATTACGCATTGCATAAGCCATACTTTGCATACATAAAAGGCATTGAACTTACGAGTTTTACGCCGCGCCAGAGGTTTGCCACAGTAGTATATGCAAGTATTCAACCCATTATGCATTGCATAAGCCATACTTTGCATACATAAAAGGCATTGAACTTATGGGTTGCCACAGTAGTTATATGCAAGTATTCAACACCCATTTATGCATTGCATAAGCCATACTTTGTATAACTTAAAAGGCATTGAACTTACGGGTTTGTACGCGCTCCAGAGGTTTACCCAGTAGTATATGCAAGTATTCAACCCATTTTGCATTGCATAAGCCATACTGTTTTGCCTACATAAGGCATTGAAGCTTACAGGTTTTACGCCGCGCAGAGGGTTGCCACAGTATATATGCAAGTATTCAACACCATGTATCCATTGCCTAGCCAGACTTTGCATACATAAAAGGCTTGCACTTCGGGTTTTTTACGGCCGCGCCAAGGTTTGCCACAGTTAGTAATATGCAAGTTTCAACCCATGTATGCATTGCATAAGCCATACCTTTGGCCATACAAAAAGGCATTGAACTTAACGGGTTTTTTAACGCCGCCCGCCAAGAGTTTGCCACAGTTAAGTTTATATTGGCAGTTGGTTTTTCCACCCAGTATGCTTGCTAAGCCCATACTTTGGCATACATAAAGGGAATTAAACTTACGGGTTTTTTACCGCTTCGCCCAGAAGGTTTGCGCACATTTTAGGTACTGGGCAAGTATTCCAAACCCATTATCCATTTGCATAAAAGCCATACTTATTTTGCCATTTACATACATCCCATTGAACTTACGGTTTTTTAACGCCACGCAGAGGTTGCCACGGGTAAGTTATATTGCAAGTTTATTCAAAACCCAATTTATTTTTTGCATTTTTGCAGTTAAGCCAATTACTTGCATACATAAAGCATATTGAACTTACGGGTTTTTAACGCCGCCGCCAGAGTGCCACAAGTAGTTATTTTTTAGATGCAAGTATTCTACCCATTATGCATTGCATAAGCCATCAACTTTGCATACATAAAAGGCATTGAACTTAGCTGGGTTTTTAAGGCGCCCAGCGCCAGAAGGTTTCACCACAGTAGTATATTGCCAAGTATTCAACCCCATTATGCATTGCAATAAGCCATACTTTTGCATACAGAAAACGGCATTGAACTTACGGGAGGTTTTTACGCCGCGGCCAGGAGGTTGCCACAGTAAGTTATGCCAAGTATTCAACCCCTTAAATGCTTGCATTAAGCAAATAACTTTGCATTACATAAGTCATTGAACTTACGGGTTTTTTTAACGCCGCGCCAGAAGGTTTCCACAGTAGTATTTAGTCAAATATTCAACCCATTTGGCATTTGCAAAATAAGGCCATACTTTGGCATAAACATTACGGCATGGATTGAACTTTTTGAGCGGGTTTTTACCGCCGCGCCAGAGGTTTTGGCCCAGCAGTATATATGCAAGTATTCAACCCTTAGCTTGCATAAGTCTACTAAAAACATAAGGCTTAACTTACGGGTTTTTTTTACGCCGCGCCAAGGTTTGCCACAGTAATTAGCGTATCAACCCATTATGCTTGCATAAGCCATATTTGCATACATAAAAGGCATTGACTTACGGGTTTTTTTACTCCGCGCCGAGGTTCCACAGTATATGCAAGTGTTCAACCCATTATCATTGCTAACCATACTTTGCATAAACTAAAAGCATTGAACTTACGGGTTTTTACGCCGCGCCAGAGGTTTGCCACAGTAGTACATGCAAGTATTCAACCCATTATGCATTGCATAAGCCATACTTTGCATACATAAAAGGCATTGAACTTACGGGTTTTTACGCCACGCCAGAGGTTGCCACGGTAGTATATGCAAGTATTCAACCCATTATGCATTGCATAAGCCATACTTTGCATACATAAAAGCATTGAACTTACGGGTTTTTACGCCGCGCCAGAGGTTGCCACAGTAGTATATGCAAGTATTCAACCCATTATGCATTGCATAAGCCATACTTTGCATATATAAAAGGCATTGAACTTACGGGTTTTTACGCCGCGCCAGAGGTTGCCACAGTAGTATATGCAAGTATTCAACCAATTATGCATTGCATAAGCCATACTTTGCATATATAAAAGGCATTGAACTTACAGGTTTTTACGCCGCGCCAGAGGTTGGGCCTCCTGCCTCCATCAGGGAGATGAGCGAATCGTCAAGGATGCCTGATGAAAAACCTTTTCACAAGACTTGTCTTTACTGCTACAAAGAAACAACCCATGTGAAGAATTTTGACTGGTCATCAGTTGATGATGTTGCGTCGTGTTCCAGAGGCATTGCGATTTTCATGGCCCATTGATGGTTTTGATTGCAGGATTGGTGTGTAGGAGGTGGGGGGACCTCCCATTGTTGTTTGCTGCCGGGGGGAGCAGCAGAACACCCATCTTGCAGTCAAGCTCATCGAATGGACCAAGAAGATCGCAGGGCCTCTAGAACACGACGCAGCAGCATCACCTGGTGACAAGACAAAATCATTCACAATTTTGGTTAATCACAGGCTGTTTCTTCTGTTTGTTTCTTTCTGGTTTCCTTTAGTTTTCTTCCTCTTCGTTGTCCTTCCAGGTTTCTTCTTCTTTGCTTTCATTGTCTTCTGAGGATCTTCAAACACACTATCTGCCAGGTCCTTGATGAATTCCCTGACTGCGTTGTATTTTCTTCTTTCATCAGTATCACATAGGAGATCATTAGCATAGTTGACCTTGTGCATGATATCCATTCTGCGTTGTCGCTCGTCTTTAGACCCTTGGCAGTTATCAGGGTTAAACTTGAGTGTCCGCTTCCTGTAGGCCCACTTTATTTCCTTCAAATTAGCATCCTCTGCAATACCTAGGATGTAGTATGGGCAGCCATGACGTTGCATTCTTTGCAAGGTTCTGGCGGCTGCAACCAAATCTTCTCGGTCATCTAATTTCTCAAGCTGCGTCATAGCTTGGCTGTGTCTGCCAAGCAACAAGAGACATAATCCCAGTCTTCGCATGCAGTCCACTTGATCGTCGTCCATATCCAAGACTCTGAGGAAACATTCACTTGCTTCTTCCAGTCGTCCTAGCTTATAGAACATGTTTCCTTTGACCTTGTTTTCTTCAATCAGAGCATCATTCTTATTCTTTTGATTTGCCATAGAATTGTATACCACGGTAACTGGTGGTTCTCGTTCCTCTAATTCCTCATTAATTTTTTCATTCTCCTGTGGAAGCGACTGAACTGTGGTTTCCTGGATATGTACTTTCTTCTGATCGCCTAGATCCTTTCGTGCGAGAACAGATGATACTTCTCTCTGTGAGGCTTGCAATCTCTCCTCGAGTTGTGCCGTCGCCTGGAACAGCCTCTTTCTTTCAGCCTCATGGGCCTTGACCTTCTCTTCAAGGTACCCACAGTAGAAGTCATTATCCACAGCTTGCTTCTGGAGTTCTTCCAGTTTTTCTCGATGGTTCTCACATTCTTTCTCCTTCCGTGCTAGTTGTTCGTTTATATTTTCAACATCCTTGGCCTTCTGGAAAAATGCGTCTTCCAACTCTTCTATTTTCTTCTTTAGGAGTTTATTTTCCTCTTCAGCGTTATGCTTTTCATCCATGAACTCGTCAAGTAAATCTTGATTCGTTCTCATCAGAGCAGCCTCGTTGAAATTCATATCTTCGAGTTCATCTAGGAGGAAAAAGTTCTCCGACGTTGCATCCTTCCAATCTTCTTTCAAAAGCGAGATCATTTCCGTTGCGTAGTAAAGGTCGTCGTCGTTTTTCTGCGCAGTAGCATCTTGACCAATCTGGAGAGCCTTCTGGTCTTCAATGCTCTGATGTGCTCGGCCAAAAAGTGCTCCCAGAACAAGAGCTACTGCTTGTTTACTAATAAATAATCCGAGGTTTCGGATCCAATTTCCATTTATGAAAGGTACCACTGATCCGGTTGGGATCAGAGCCAATAAGTTTTTCACAACAAAGTTAAATTTACCAAGGGCAAACATGGTTACCTTTCTTTTCACCTGATCAAATATTTCGAATTGGAAAATGCCACTAGAGCTCCAGGAATTCCCCAGATCTTCATTTTGGCTCCGAGGCCAATTTTCTTGCTTCGGGAGATTCCACACGGAGCCTTCGGAAGGGCTTGGAGTAACTGAAGGCTCCTGAAGACTGCGACGGCTTCAGAAACCATGCAAATGGAGACGACTTTAAAAATGAACCAGTAAATAATGTCTTCCTCGAGAAAGTAACTAAAAAGAGAGCTGGACATTTTAACATTTTAGTCACAGATGATTATGAAACAAAATAAATTATACAAAATTGAGAATTGAAAAAAATTTTGTTAAGGTTTTTTTTTAATGAGAGAAGATAAAATTCTTTGGCACTTCCGCTCTCGTTCTCTCATCTCTCTCTCGCTCTCCCTCTCTCTCTCTCTCTCACACACACACACGTACATATATGTATACATGTATGGCCATATACATATACGATATAATATATATATATATATATATATATCTATATATATTTATACACACAAGTATATATTCATATATATATATATATATATATATATATATATATATATATATGATAAAAGGCCCATAAAGCACCATTTCACGTTCCAACAATAGATTTCAGACGCTTTCGTCTGTGCCTCTTTTCACTGGTAAAATATTTTACCAGTGAAGCGCCTTGAATTGCATTGTTGCAACGTAATTATTAAATAAATGTGGTTTATGGGCCTTCTATCTTCATATTGTACCACTGTATTAGAGTAATCTATATATATATATATATATATATATATATATATATATATATATATATATATATATATATATTACTCTAATACAGTGGTACAATATGAAGATAGAAGGCCCATAAACACTATTTATATATATATATATATATATATATATATATATATATATATATATATATATATATATATATATATATATATATATATATATATATATATATATATATATATATATATATATATATATATATATATATATATATATATATATGTGTGTGTGTGTGTGTGTGTGTGTGTGTGATTTATATATTTAGTTGTTCTTACATAATAATGAGGCTATGCTGAACATATTGCTTCTGTATTTGGCATATACTGGCTGCCGATGAGTGCAATTCTATCTCATTGTATATCATTCCTTATACTCTTTTTCTCATGCCAGAGGTTGTAGTTTTCTGTAAAAGAATACTATTGAGATGGGTATGTGTCTGTCCATTCGCATTTTCTCTCTCCGCCCTCAGATCTTAGAAACTATTGAGGCTAGAGGGCTGCAAATTTGCATGTTGATCATTCACCCTACAGTCATCAAACATACCAAATTGCAGCCCTTTGTCCTCAGTAGTTTTTTATTTTATTCAAGTGTTATGAGTAATGTATAGTTTTTCCATATTATTATTATTATTATTATTATTATTATTATTATTATTATTATTATTATTATTATTATTATTATTATTAGAGTTATGAAAAGTCGGTTTTGCTATTTCAATTTAATAAATTCATGTTTAATACTTTACTATATGGAATTGAAGTGTTGAGCTTTTATTTTTTATTTTATTTTTTTTTTTGAAATATCGTAGGTTACCAAAATGGATTTAACTTTGTGGAATTCACTTTTGTTATTTAGCTTTTGTTTATTTATAAACTAAGGTTTTCTATGTTGGGTATTTAAAACAGCCTAATGCGTAAATTCATTGAACTAAAGCTTGAAGTTTTACTTTTTAAAACCAAGGCAATGCTAAGAGAGAGAGAGAGAGAGAGAGAGAGAGAGAGAGAGAGAGAGAGAGAGAGATGGCGTGTGTAGCATTAAAACATAAATTTTGGCGGTTTGGTTGCAATAAAACCATGCTTGATATTTCTCTTGAAGAAATTCATGGTTTGTATTTTGATGAAACCAGTCTTTTTACTTATTATTTTGGTTACGTTGAGTCCACAGTTGGCAATCCGGTTTAATAAAACTCAGCTCATGATTTAGATTTAATTGACCTTCTATTGTTGTTTCCCTTTGAAAAATGCAAACTTTATTTTTTTATGTTCCAAACTTAAAAGCTTGACCTACTGAGCTGAGTTTCTAAACCTCATCGCAATAGTTTGATTTTATAAATGTAGATACAAGTTTACTGAACCCAGGCTTGTACTTTCAGTTTACTGAGCCTCAGCATGTTTCGCTTTACTAATCCCAAGCTTAATTCCGGTTGACTGAATCTTAGCTTGAGTTGACTGAACTCTAGGTTGATATCTCTACTTAAACCTAACGGTTTCAGTTTGGTATTTCGTTTTACTAAACCCGGACAGGATATATTGGTACACTTAACCCAAGCTTGAAATATCAGTTTACAGAACTTCAGCTTGATACTTCTGCTAATTAAACCCGGTCTTGATAGTTGTTTACTGAACCCAAGCTTATATTTCGGTTTAATATGTCAGGTAATTAAACCCAAGCTTGAAATGATGATTTATTTATTTATTAAATAAAAGCTTAGTATGTCGCTGTACCAAACCAAATCTTGACATTTCAATTCACTGTGCCAAGACCTCTTTTTAATATATATATTTTTTATCAGCTTCTGGTTGGTTTTTCACCTGTGGGGCCAAGGGTAACATTACTTTAGGAATGGCAGGAATAAGAGACTGGGAATTGGCGTTGGATCGGAGAACACACGCGTTTCAGGGGGAATTGACGAACATTGCAGCGGCAGAGAGAAAGCTCCCAAATTGGGCATGAGCACCAAAAAAAAAAAAAAAAAAAAAAAAAAATCGCTTGGGCGGGGGTTGGGGGTGGGATGACGGTGGGCATTGGGCAAAAACAGACGTGAGACAGGATGCAACTCCGTATGATCTGAGAGCGAGGGGATGGGCATATGGATCAAAATTAAAGCAGATGTTCGAAGAATTCTTAAAGGAAAAACAGACTTCCAAAATTACCGAGAAAAGCAAAATCGAAAGAGGATGAGGCTTTTTTGGAAATAGGAAGAGGTGGAGGAGAAATAGGAGAAGGAGGAGGAGGAGAAAGAAGAGGTGGAGGAGACAACCAAAGTAAATGGGAAATAACCAATAAATATACCGATAGATATATGGATGGATAACTGAAAAAAAAAAGTTAAGGCGATGGGGCGTTGCTTTGAAGTATTCCTGCAGTCTTTGTAAAGTAGTATTACAAATCTTTTAAAATATTATTGAAGCCTTATGAAAACTTGAGATTATCAACTTTCAAAACACTGCCGGGAGGATCTTTCCATATTTTATTGTAAAGGAAAAAAAAAAAAAAAAAAAAAAAAAACCAAAAAAAAAAAAAAAAAAAAAAAAAAAAAAAATCTGAGACTACTTGTGGCACCCTGGCGTCTCAACAGAATGTTGATGATGGACAAAACGAGTTACACCCCCGTAGCGGGGTGTAACTCGTAAGGCTCTTTGCAACGTCCTTTTGTCCCCTAGCTGCATCCCCTTTCATTTTTTTTACTGTACTTCCTTTCATCTCACTTTCTACCCTCTGCTAACAATTGTTTCCTAATGCAACAACGAAGTTTTCCTCATGTTACACCTTTCAAACATTTCTACTCTGAACTCCCTTTCCATCGCTGAATGACCTCATAGGTCCCAGTGTTTGGTCTTTGGCCTAAACGTCATATGCCATTCCTATTGACCACCATTGTTTGGAAGAAGAAAACCACCACTTCCAGCAGTTTTATGGAGACAATAAGGACCCTTGGAGGATTTTAGCTTCCGCTCAAAAGGTACCAGAATGAGAAGAGGCTTCTTTGTAGCGTCCATTCGGTCCCCAGCTTCAACCCCTTTAATTCCTTTTACTGTAGCTCCATTCATATTCTCTTTCTTCTGTCTTGCTATCCACCCCCTAACAATTATTTCGTCGTGCGACTGCGAGGCTTTCCTCCTGTTGCATTTTTCAAACCTTTCCATTTTCAATTTCCCTGTCAGCACTGAATGACTTCATAAGTCCCAGCGCTTGGCCTTCCTTACCATTATTTATATCCTACAAAATCTATATATATATTTCTTGTTTTTTCCTTCACGACTCTTCACTTGCAGTGTTTCAATGCGCAAGTTAAGAGACAGTGGCCATCACCAGTGCTAATTTGGAAAAGAAATTTTTAACATTTTCATTCTGCCTTTTGTAAATAATTTTTCTGGTTTAATATCACCCGGCAGTGTCCGTCACAAATTCGTGGTCTTTTGTCTCTTTATGAAAGCATTCATCATCTCTCAGAGTTCTCGGTATTTACGCACATTTATTCCCTCAACGTCCAGGTTATATAGATGTACGTACAGTAAGTTCCAGAAGTGAAGCGACAAATCTCAGAATTGATCGTACTTCTAAAGAAACTCATGGGGTTGCCAGTTAGTATATTTTATTCCAATTATTGTCATCCTATTTATCTGATAATAGGTATCAGTGATTAACTGTATAAGCACGCAAAGTATTTCCCCAGTGAATGATCAATGTTAGTTCAGTAATTGTTTATTAATAGAAAAAAAAAAGAATTTCCCCAAAAAAACATCTGCGGCTTCCAAAGTGTGATATGAAGTGTTCACCATAGAGTGGCAGCAGGAACCGTATGCATAAGCATTGGCCTAATATTTGTAAATTAACTTTCTACTTTTATAGCGTTATATCGAAAGTTATTATGATTTCTTTTGATAAAGCACAGAGAAGTATAGCATCTGATTAAATGAAATATAAATAAGACAAGTTAGTGTAAAAGAAAAAAAAAACGAAATCCAAGTTATGTGCGCGTTTAGCGTTGGTTACATGGTTAGGCCCAAGGTCCTTTAAATATACACGGAGAGGTCGGCTCATCAGTGAGCTACGCGCATGTGGGCGGAGCTTTTTTGACGTCAAGTTTCGGAGACGGTGGCCGAGGTTTGACCTGACTAGAGGTAGTCTTACTTGATCTGTGTCACGTTTATTAACTTCCAGCAGCCATGCTGCATTTGGATGCCATAATAATAGCAAAAAGACCATTAATATGGGTAATCCATATTTTAGTTTCCCAAAAGAAGAAAAAACGTAGAAGAAATGGATGCATGCTTGCAAACGTGCAGACGATGTTAACTGGAACCGTGCTCTAATTTGTTCAGTCCATTTTAAAGCAGAGGACTATGCTGATGACTTGAAGTACCGACTCCTGGGAATTGAAAAACCCAAAAATCAACGTGCACTGAAGGAAAAGGCTGTGCCATCCTTTTTTTTTTTTTTTTTTTTTTTTTTTTTACAAGTTGAGCAATTTGCCAAAAACCTGCATGATACATTTCTTCCCTTCGACTCTATTTTCCTAAAATATTTTACCGTCTGTGACACCTAGATTACGAAAAGTAAATTGCATTAGACTATCAAATTAAAGTTCTCTGCCGCTGTCTTTAAGTAACCATTAAATATATAAAAAAATATTCAGTTTTTTGCTCTTCAAGTATAGGAATTGTTGTGATTTCATAAAATCTGAAATGCAACACTGCCTTTTCAGGTAGCAGTGTATCTGAAAAGGAAGAGGATAGATGTGCACGAGCCATAAAGCGAGGACTCAAGAGGACAGCCCAGGAAATGTTATGTGAAGTGGAGAACATTCAGAGACTAATGAAGTTTCTCCAGAAGTCTCTGTTCAAGAAATTATTGCACAGCCGGAAGAGAGTTCTGAACAAAATACAATTAAACAAGTAGAGGAAATGGAAGAGATAAAGAAAAAAATAGAGCATTTGGAAAAGACCAATCAAGAACTCATGAAACTGGTTAGTTTGGAAATGGAGGTTACAGAACCCAAGTTCACATTAACTGAAATAAACAAGTTATTTCAACCTGTGCTAAGTACAACACAGATAGATGCTCTCATAACTAATAAGCCTGTCAGTCAATGGAGCGATGAAGACATATCGTCAGCTTTCACTTTCAGAAGCATGAGCACCAAATGCTATTCATATTTGCGAACTAAGAGAGGATTTCCTCTGCCATCAAAAAGTATACTGAACAAACGAGCGCAAAATCTGAAATGTGAGCCGGGTATCTTGCATTCGGTTCTGTCACTGATGAAGGCAAAATCAGAAACAATGACGGAAATAGAAAAACTTGCAAATTATTTCATTTGATGAAATGAATATTGCTAGAAAGTGGAGTTATGACAAAGGGGACGTTTTGTATGAACCTCATGATAAAGTTCAAGTGGTTATGTTAAGAGGTTTGATGGGAAGCTGGAAGCAACCCATATACTACCAATATGATGACTAATGTGCATAAAAAACCGACTGATATTATTATAAATGTTGAAAAAGCTGGCTTTGCCGTTGTGGCAATTGTCCATGATCTTGATCCTCTTAACCCTGAGAAAGTCTTTTTTAAAAACCCATGTGCTGATAGGAATGTCATTTTCTGGACCACGGTTTTCTTTTGGAAAATGGAAATAGTGTATCTGATGCCTGTGTCCGTGAAATGCTAATGAAAACCGTATCAGAGTATGCCTTAGCATATAAAATTAATAAAACACATATCAATGTAAGTGGCTTACAAAGAGCGTGTAAAGTATGCTGTACAGCTACTTTTAAAGTCATGTGTTAAGGCATTGTATTTTTTAGGAGAAAGGGGCTTACTAGAGAGCAAAAATTGGAAGGAAACTGCAGATTTTATAGCTACAGTGAATGAATGGTTCGATGTCATGAATTCCTCTATGATGTTCGGTGACATAAAAGCCCGCAATGAAAACAACTTAGTTTTTCCCCTCGGGGTCCACACCTGACTCGGTGACAAACAAACTCATGCATATCTCAATTCAATCACCATTAAACTGTCATCTCTGTTCTGTTAAATGTTAAGATTAAAATGAAAGCTCATTGTACCAAAACAACTTTCTCTGTTAATCCTTAACTCATTGTGTAGGATTTAGTACCAAGGACAACTTTTTTTTACGTTAATCCATACCTCTTTGGTTAGGGATAAGTGATAGACGATACATTACAGTATTTGTGTTCCCTTGAAAGGTACTCTATACCCTATGACTTTTTGTTTAGAAGCATCAGATTATAATGAAACTGATGTATGGTCTGCAATAAGGAAAATCTGTAATCCAAGTAAAACAAACAAACTATTTATACCTTAAAATATATATATTATATATATATATATATATTATATATATATATATATATATATTTTTTTTTGGAAAGGTATCCTTGCATCGTGTTACTACGTATACCTGTCAGAGTCAGTGCTGTCAGGAGAGACTGTTCGTAGTGTGACGTCATGCGCAGAGGGCACGTATTTTCGCTCGCTGGTGAGCCGACCTCTCCGAGTATATTTAAAGGACCTTGGTTAGGCCTATTTCAAGAATCAAGGAAATATATTTTCCAGCTTGTTAGTTAATAATTTCATGGAATTTTTCGATTGTGCAAATTTTTGCATGCAGAATTGCGTTCAGGGTCGCACCAAACAAGTATTTTCGTAGGTTTCCACTTTTTTCTTTTTCAGTGCATAAGTGAGACCATTCTTGTCCATACGATCCAGAGTGTGAATATGCTTGGTGAGCATTATTTTAACTCGAGTATCCCCTGTTATGCTCTCTCTCTCTCTCTCTCTCTCTCTCTCTCTCTCTCTCTCTCTCTCTCTCTCTCAGGACGTTTTTATCTATCAGGAATAACCAGAGGTCTGTTTTAAGAATCGAGCACTAGTGTAAGGACAACGCTTTTTCCCTATTTTCATCGAACTCAATCATCAAGTCGCGTTGTTCTTACTTCCGTCTGATAGAGCGTTCCGCGGCCTTTTCGCCGATGCATAACACATGCAATTCCATTATTTGTACGCCTAATTATATCTAAATGTATGTCTGTAAGAAAACACAAATTTACTGTCTCAGAGTCATTTCTGTTTGCGGTGCGAGACTGCACTACATATCCGTCCGCACCTGTCTATGTCAACCCAGTTTGTCTGTAAATAAATCATCAGTACCCAGCTACCTGTCTTAATCTCTGGTCCTCACACTAGGCCTATTGGTCATGCTCGGGTGCTTCTTTCATATATATATTATATATATATATATATATATATATATAAGATATATAGATCTATATATTTATATATATTATATATATATCCCCAAAAACTCATAAATTTTCTGGTTATGCAATAACACTTTGGAACTGGATCGAACTGATTACTGGTTGTCAGTGGAAATATGAATTTGGGTGATATCACTCCCTTATGATATGCCCACTTACGCAAATTCCGTCTTTAAATTTCACGGTTGGGATATGATTCGAAGATTTGAGGTAATAGGTTGAAGTGAAAAAGGTGGAGTTAGTATTGTGGGTAGAGGTAGAGGTAGAGGGGGGAAGGGGCGGTTGGGGTCTGTCGTCTCCCTACTTAACCAGATGGTGATTTTACGGGTGTTCTGGTTGCTTGCGACCGACTTTCTTATTTTTTATATAGCGCGTCTGTTTCCCAGGTGCAAGGACAGGTCCTGGTGTCGGTCCTGATGGTTCTATCTTTGCCTAAATAACAGACAGTGGCCCTGCATTATTAGCCTTGCAATGCCCGGAACTAGGCCTAGTCACCTGAAGGTAGCAGCAGAGGTTAGAGCCTTTCTCGAAGATGGTGTTTTATGCCCGGTCCTAGAAGCAAGAATCAGAACTACCAACCACCCCTAACTTCTAATTGAATCTAGGTGCATTCATGGTTGATTATGTTTAATGTCGCAGAGATTTTCCCTTCACATTCTATTAATACTTGCATGGTTTTATGCATCACGCTAAAATAATTGATAATACACTATAATATTAAATATTTCTTTCCACATTGCTCGAAATATACATTGGTAACGTTGGTAATCCTGTGTTGAACGAGAATTTCAAATTGTTTCGTTTCTATAGTTTGAAGTAATTGCTATACTTTAAAATAATTACTATTACCGTAATTTTTTCTTATGATTGTTATAAATATCATAGATTTAATATTTGTGCATCATATGTTAGCTATATTTTGCTTGATAGAGCTTTCACTGTAGAAAAAAAAATATTTTTCAGCTACGAGTTGTAGTTGCCAGTTAGTGAATTTTGAACGAAATTCTCTGAAATTTGTCGCTTCAGTTTTGGAACTTACTGTACATACCTGGATCATAAGTTGTACTGAGCAATACCAGTACCAATACTGACCACTAGCTATAGTCATCTTGGCCATCTCAAAGTCACTAATGCTCCTCAATTAACTTTGGTTTTATGTACTGCCCTCCACAGGGATGAGTCCCTCTCTGGCGAGCTCTTGTACTTTTCTAAATAAGTTGCTTCTCATATTTTATAAATTGGAGAATCTTTAGTTCTTTTTGAAATTTTCTCTCCTTTCATCTTGTATGATCTCCACTTAAAGCGGTATTTTGTTGTATTGTGAGGACTAGACAAAGAGGTAGGTAAGCAGTACTAACTTTATTACGTTGTTGTTGTTTGAGATTGTAAGGACGACATTTCCACCGAAATGTCCGTCCTCCCAATGTATATACCTCTTTTTTACATATACCAAAATGTAGAGCAGATTGCGGCCTTTCCGCCAATATATGTATCATAAATTACACATCCTATACTAGTAGGTGCGAGAAAGCACAATCACAGCGGGGGTCCGCTCCCTTTTTTCGTATGTACGCGTGACGGTAGTGAGGACCAGAGATTAAGACAGGTAGCTGGGTACTGATGATTTATTTGTGTTGTTTAAGATTAAGCTGGCTTTATGACAGCACGGGCTCTTGCTCAAGAGTAGCCCGTAGGATTTATTTACAGACGAACTGGGTTGACATAGACAGGTGCGGACGGACAAGTAGACAGACTCCTACCAAGAGCAGAAATGACTCTGAGACTGTAGATTTGTGTTTTCTTACAAACATACTTTTAAAGATAATAAGGCATACAAATAATGGAATTACGTGTGCTATACATCGGCGGAAAGGCCGCGGAACTTTCTATCGGATGGAAGTAAGAACAACGCGACTTGATGATTAGATACAATAAAAAATAGAGAAAAGCATTGTCCTTACAAATACTCACCCCCAAGACAATGATTATGGAATATTTATTGGATGAAAACATATCTTGGAGGCAGGAGGCGACCCCGGTCCTCGTGACACTTGTTGTGGGGCGTCATTGAGTGTAGAGTCCTTCGGTGTTGCTGGCTAACAGGATGCCTCCCCTGGCGGTTGCGGAGAGAGCTGCATTGTGTGTGGTGGCGGCCTGGGACAGGCCATGGGGACCCCCAGGTGCGGCGGCGGCGTAGGTTGGGCTGAGGAAGTCCCCAGCGCGGCAGCAGCGTCCCACAGGCAGAGCGGAACCACAGGTGAGCAGCGGTGTCAGCAGGTCGAGGAAACTCACAGGTATCAGTGTCGGCAGGCAGGGGAGGCCCACAGGTGTGGCAGCGGTGTTGGTGGGCCGAGGAGGACTACAGGTGACGCCATCGGAAGGGTGAGCAGGTCCACAGGTGTGACAGCGACATCAGGCAGACCGAGCGAACCCCAGGAGCGACAGCAACGTAGAGGGTTTGAGGATGCCCACAGGCAGCGATGTCAGGGGGGCCGAGGAGGCCCACATGTGCGGCAGTGACGTCGGGTGGGTAAAGCAGAATCCTGGGTGTAGCAGCGGCGTCGGGAGGTTGCCTGGGGACTCACAGGTGTGGCAATGGCGCCGGGGGAAGAACCGAGGAGGCCCGCAGGTTCAGCGGGTCAAGAAGATATCTGGCATCCCCCGGGTGAGGCAAAGGAGGCCGCGACGTTGGATGGATGTTTCTGGACCACCGCCTGAATTTTGTGTTGGCTGACCAGCACCCAGCTACCCATCCTCGAAATAAACGACAAAACACGCTGGGAAGCTGTGCCGTGATTAGTCCGTTAATGGAATTGGTGTTGTCCTCACAATGGAGTTTTCAGAGACCTAAACTGTGGCGCCATATTGAGTCCGCTAAAGGTTCTCTGAAGGTGAGTGGCCGTAATTAGTCCATTGAAGGCTGGGCCTAAACTGGTGTGTCACCAACTCCGGGAGGTCACCAGTTGTGAGGACCAGAGATTAAGACAGGTAGCTGGGTACTGATGATTTATTTACAGATGAACTGGGTTGACATAAACAGGTGCGGACGGATAAGTAGCACAGACTCACACCGAGAGCAGAAATGACTCTGAGACAGTAAATTTGTGTTTTCTTACAAACATACATTTAAAGATAATAAGGTGTACAAATAATGGAATTACATGTGTTATACATTGGCGGAAAGGCCACGGAACACTCTGTCAGATGGAAGTAAGAACAATGCGACTTGATGATTAGATATAATAAGAAATAGAGAAAAGCGTTGTCCTTACACGGTCACTACAATTCCGTTCGCACAGCTTCCTTATATATGTCCGTTTCTGACCAATAAACCTCTGCAGCCTGCTCTAGGAGCAAGAGCCCGTGCTGGCTTAGAGCCAGCTTAATCTCAAAGAACAACCGATAAATCAGTATGCATCTCGCCTTGTCTCAGTCCAGTCCTCACAACTGGTGACCTCCCAGAATTAGGAAGGTGAGTCAATGGTCTTGGCTCAGCCATTAAGGGACTAATTACCACCGCTCACCTTCAGACCTTTAGCGGACTTATTACGGCGCCTTAGTTTAGGTCTCTGAATGCTCCTATCTGTTGACTGGAATGCCATTAGTGGACTCAAAACGACACATCCCCTACAGGAGTGTTTTGGCATATTTGGAGAACTTGAGTCGAGTGTGAGGGTGTGAACAAAGAGGCAGGTAGAAGTGTATTGACTTTATTACAGGTAAGGGAAATTCATATATACAACATGCAGGCAGAAATGTGGTGCGAGAGAGTAGAAATGGGTCGGCAACTGCCGATTTGTGTTTCTTTGAAGACTTATAATTATAAATATAAAAGCATACAGAGAATGATGTTGCACGATTTATACATTGGTGGAAAACCCGCTGAATGCTCTTTCAAGCGGATGTGAGAACAACGCAACTGTAGGAACACGTACAATAAATTTGGAGATAAAGCGTTGTCCTTACACAAGAATGGGAAGCTTACCAGTGCCGCCCCCCCCTCCCCCCGCCCAACCCATGTGCAGTTCCTCAACGCCCTGACCTGCGCCCTGATCCATGCCCTTGCGAGCTACCACCACACCACCTGAACCCCACTCCGTCAAACTGCTGCCCTTCTCCCAGCAGAACATTGCAGCCTGGCTCCAACACACGAATATCCAGTTTTGGCTCCACAGGATTACCACAGAGGGCACCAAATCAGACCCGGTTGCCTCAGCTCTCCCGGAGAACATATTCAACCGTCTTACCCCATGGATGTCCACCCTATCCGGAGAGATCCCCTATGATGACGTCAAGATGCAGCTGATCTGGATCTTCTCCCTCCATTTCCCAAATTTTCGACCTGGTGGACAACCCCATGATCACTGAGGACCTGAGGTTAGCCTGGCAAAAGCTACAGGCCCTGGTATTGCTGCTGGAGAGAGACTCCCAGGGGTATAGAAAAGAGGTAAGCATCCTGAAGCAGCTCTTCCTCCCCCAACTCGCCCCTCAAGTATGTGGCCAGATCGAGGACACCGACGACATGGAAATGGAGAGCCTGGTAGAACAAGCGCACAAGCTCTACAACGCCACCCGGGCTGCAAAACTCACCTCCCCACCATCGGCCAACAGCCTGCAGCAGGAAGACCCCGAAGAAGTTGAGATCGACGCAGCCCCACCAGAACGTCGACTGGTGTATCTACCACCAGAGATATGGGAAAAAAGCAAGGAGGTGCGTGCTCCCCTGCTCCTTCGTGCCCCCAAAAAATGAGGAAGGCGGTGCCCAAAACCACCCTCCTTGGCGGTGACAGTAGCCAGGTCCCACCCCAGAGGGTTCTACATCAAAGAAGCAATCTTCGGCCACAGGATGCTGGTCGACACTGGGGCCATGCAATTGGTATTCCTGCCATCAGCAGAGGACCACAACCGCGCCCCTGATGCCCCAACCACCCTCGTAGCTGCCAACAGGACCCCATTTGCTCCTATGGCACCAAGACCCAGACCATCGCATTCCTGGGTCGGACCTACACTTGGCCCCTCGTCATTGCAGGTGTCAGAACCCCCCTCCTCAGAGCAGACTTCCTGGCCCACCACAGGCTCCTAGTGGACATAGCCTGCCAATGCCTCCTGGACAAGGAAACTTGCCTCTCTCGCCCTCTCACCACGGACCCCAGGGCTTCCGCCATCTGCTCCGTCCTCCCCCACAAGTACGGCTCCCTCCTATAGGAGTTCCCGGATGTCTTCCAACACGAACTTCACCAGGCAGCAGGGGCCGTGCCCAAGCATGATGTGTACCACCACATCAAAACCAAGGGCCCCCTGACTCACACAAAGTTCCGCCGCCTCCTGCCAAAACTTCTCCAGGAAGCCAAGAATGCGTTCGCAGAGATGGAGCAGATGGGTATCTGCAAGAAGGCTGCAAGCCCCTGGGCATCCCACCTCCACATGGTGAGGAAGGCAGACAGCACCTGGAAGCCTTGTGGGGACTACCATCACCTCGACCTTGTCACCACGCCCGGCAGCTACCCCCTGCCGAATATACAGGACCTCACCAGTTCCTTCCACGGGGCAAAGATATTTTCAAAGGTGGACCTCCTAAAGTCGTACTTCCAAGTCCCCGTCCATCCCAATGACATCCCAACGACGGCAGTCATCATGCCCTTTGGGTCCTTCATCTTCGCCTTCTCCACCTTCGGCCTACAGAACACTGGAGCTACCTTCCAGCACCTGATGGACAGCATCCTTAGCAATTTACCCTTCTGTGTCTGCTACGTGGACGACACCCTCATATTTTTCAGATCACCGGAGGAACACCTGAACCATGTCCCGACCTTCCTCAAGTGCCTGCAGGAGAATGGGTTCGTCGTCCAGTTTGATAAGTGTACCTTCTGTGCGGAGAAGGTGGATTTCCTGGGCCACGAAATCACCCCAGCAGAGTATGCCCCATAGCATCGAAGGTAGCCGCAGTGGAGAAGTTTGACACTAACGACAGTCAAGGTCCTACAGGAGTTCATTGGGATGGTGAACTACTACAGTAGGTTCATCCCAGACGTCGCCCGCACCATGTGCCCTTTGACCGAGGTCCTGAAGGGCAAGCTAAAGAGGCTGGTATGGGAGGAGGCTCAGCAGTGTGCCTTCAATCGTATCAAGGTGGCCCCTCAGCTGAGCCACAACCTTGGCTCGCCACTCTCACAACTGATGCCAGCAACATTGCCTGTGGCGCCGTCCTGGAACACCTAACCAACGGAGTCCCTACACTGCTGGCCTTCTTCAGCAGGAAGCTGAAACCTGCTACAGCACCTTTCAACTGTGAGCTCCTTGGTGTCTACCAAGCTGTCCACCACTTCAAGTACCTCCTGGAAGGCGTCCCGTTCACCATAAGGATGGACCACCAGCCGCTGGTCCACGCCTTTGTCAAAGTGGGAGACGCTTGGTTTGCAAGACAGCAGTGACACCTCATGGCCGTATCCGAGTTCGGATGCTCCATCGAGTATGTCCCCGGTGGGAGGAACCCTGTAGCCGACGCCCTCTCAAGAATCTAAATAAATTCCCTGTACCTTGGCGTGGACTACGAGGACCTAGCATGGGAGCAAACCAATGATCCCGAAGTACCAGCCTACCGCACCGCCATCACCTCCCTCCGGTGGGAAGACATCCCCTTTGGTCCTTCCAAAACTACGCTCCTCAGCGACACTAGCACTGGCCGCCTGCACCCCTTGGTCCCTGCCTCCCAGCAGAAGCTGGTATTTGACTTGATACACGGCCTCTCGCTTCTGTTGCCACGCACGACAACCAGGCTCCTGACGGAGAAGTTCGTGTGTCATGGCATCAAGAAGTACTCCCGGGAGTGGGCCAAGAACTGTATCGAGTGCCAGAGCAGCAAGACAGGAAGGCACACCGAATAAGGAGTAGGCATCCCCCCAACCCAGGTGGAGATTCGGGCACATACACATAGACGTTGTCAGGCCGCTTCCCCCATCCGATGGTGCCAGATACCTCCTGACAGTGGTCAACCAGTTCACCAGGTGGCCAGAAGCCACCCCGATGTCGGGAGCCACTGCTGACACCTGCGCCAAAGCCCTCCTCTCCAGCTGTTTCAGAGTGCCAGACAACGTCACGACGGACCAAGGAACCATCTTCATCTCAGAACTCTGGACCGCCCTGGCACACCTGTTGGGGATGAAGCACCACACCACCATGGCCTACAACCCCACAGTAAACGGCATGGTGGAAAGAACTCACCACTCCCTCAAGGCCTCCCGGATGGCACTCTGCACTGGCCAAGACTGGAAGGCACAACTACCCTGGGTCCTCCTCGACCTCCGCACCACCCCAAGAGCCAACGGCGACCCATCACCTGCAGAGAAGGTCTATGGGGAAACCTTGACAGTGCCAGGAGAATTCTTCCTGGTCAACAGCCAAGACTCCGTGCAGCCATCTGGAAATTCATCCCCTGCCGCGAGAACTTCTCTGACAAAACGAAGCAGTTCCAACCAAAAACCTTGAATACCTGCGTTCATGTCTTCATCAGGAATGACGCCACCTGCCCGCCCCTTACGAGACCCTATCAAGGACCGTATCGAGTCGTCTACTGAGTGGAGAAGGTGTTCCTCATTGCAATCAATGCCCGTGAGGACTGGGTCTCCATCAACCGGCTAAAACCAACCTCCATTCCTGACGAAGATGACACTGCAGAAGTACCTCGCAGGCCTTTCCCTCAGAACATCGTTCCACCGGGACCCGCCAGCGCCCCCAGACGTCGCCAAGGCGCCGCCCAAGGACAGCAGTCGACCCCCCAGGTCTACCACCAGGGGTGGCATCCTGCTGTCCAACTCGTCTGAAGACAAGGAGCCGGATGACATGCCCTGACAGATGGAATCACGAACCCGTGGACTCCTCCACCCTCTAGCAAGATACCCATGACCAATCATCCAATGATTTTTACCATAATCATTGTCTTGGGGAGGGAGTATCTATAAGGACGACATTTCCACCGAAATGTCCGTCCTCCCAATGTACATACCTCTTTACATAAACCAAAATGTAGAGCAGTTTGTGGCCTTTCTGCCAATATATGTATCATAAATTTACACATCCTGTACGCTTAATTATATGTATATTTGTAGGTGTGAGAAAGCACAATCACAGCAGGGGTCTGTCCTTTTTTCGTATGTACACATGATGAACACTACAATTCCATCCTCACAGCCTCCGTTTCTGACCAATAAATCAGTAAGCATCTCTCCTTGTCTTAGTCTAGTCCTAACAAGATTAAGCTGGCCTTATGCCAGCCTGGGCTCTTGCTCATAGGTTTATAAGTACAGTGTGCAGACAGATATAAAGTACCTGACCAGCAAGAGAGAGAAAACTGGGTCGGAGCAAACCGATTTGTGTTTTGTCAGCAACATACATATACCGATAACATTGGCTACAAAAATCACAATTTTTGAAAGTAAATTGTATTTTTCCTAATTATACAAACCTGAGGCCCTTTACATAAGGAATTACTTTCACTGTAGGCTGGAATTACGGCTGTTAAATTCTTGAACAAGGTGGTTAGGCAGTAACTTCTGTCTGGTAGGCGGGTAGGGACACCTGCCCGGATGCAAACACTCCACTTTTCCTTTCGGCCCAGGTTCAGATTGAAGGGTGGCATTAGTTGGGCATAAATGTAAAGGACCTCAGGTTTGTATAGGGATTGCTTCTATGATTCTGATAAGAACAATAGAAAGGAAGCTCGATGTGTAAGCTTACTGCATCAATTGCCTGACCAGCCAGTGTAAGTTTGAGTCCTATCCTCAACCTGAATGAAGAGGAGTAGAAGGACAAGGAGGGGAAGGTGGAGAGGTCAGTCACTCTCTCATCCTTCTTACCTCTAGAACTGCACACCATAGGCAAGGTGCAACTTGTCTTCTTGAAGGAGCCGGGTAAGCAAACACAACCTGCAAGCATCCACCACCGGTCCAAGGAAAAGAGGTTCCAAGGACCTGTGGGCAGACCCAAAGGAAGAAAGATATAAATGTGGTCACAATGAGACCTCATCTATCTTCCAGTTCAACATATTCTTCGGAGTGATGAAATGTACCCATCCAACTGCAGAAAAGTCTCTCACGATCTCTAGAACTCAGGGAAAGACGTGTCACTGGACACTTCTGCATTGGCAGTCTGCAGTCGATAAAGGCATTGACAATGAAGGAAATGTATATTAGAAGACAATCTCATATTGTCTGAAGCATATCATTCTGCATCATCGCAGTGGCTGATGGGGCAGGTGCGATGAAGCAGACTAGGCTACAGACTTCTGTTATACAGTGGGGTAAACAGAAAGATGATAACGAGTCTAATGAGATATATCTCTGTCTGAAAATTCTCGCAAGGGCAAATGTGGTGCAGAAGAGATGGGCATACATGTATGCAAGAATTCCAGCCAACCAGAGACCTAAGTGTGATTACCGGGCAGAGATTCAAATTGGTAGTCAATTCTCAACAGAGGAGAAACAATACCAGACTGAAAAGAATCTCAGGGAGCAAGCAGTACTGAGGCAGAGCCATACACTGCTCACTCAACTTGTTGTCATCCTGAATGGCCAGGTAGAGTTGTAGCGGGATCACAAGCTTAAAAAAACAAGTGGCAAATCCCCCCACTCCCACTACACATAAACCTAATCAATCCAGCTGCCAAGCTCACCCTCTGTAAAACTTTCCTCTTTACACTACAAAATACACGCAGGACAATTGACCTATACCTACACAAAAACAAAAAATTACAAAACACATGTACTTACAAACCACTCCAGATACCCAGGCTATGCTATGCTGTCCGCCGGTCGAGGTCATGGAGATACCAACAACAACAAAGACCCCAACCAAGAACCACAACCCACAACACAATAACAAGACAACACCCAAGGACCACAACCCCACAACTCAACAACAACACAACAACAAAAAAGGAAAACAAAAAAGAAACACAACCACAACCCAAGACCACTGCACAAACAATCCCCCCCAAAAAACAACAAAACAAAAAAGCAATACACACACCCACCAACAACAACCCTCAACCATAACAACTCACATATAATACAAGGAACTCACATACAACTCAACAAAAACCTCATAGCACAACAACTCTTAAGCAACCAATATCAAACCCAACAACAATCAGCAACAAACCAATAACACACTACTTAAATAACTTCAATGCCCTTAATACTTTCCACAGACTGCTGCCTACACTACTGATTATCACAGCTTCTGACCAAAGACTCACCTAAGACTCACTCAAAACACAGAACTCTAAACTTCAACAGCACTAGCAGACAACCCAGAACTCACCAACAGCCAATCCAATTGTTAACCATCCAACCACCAATTACTTTCTCTCTCTCTCTCTCTCTCTCTCTCTCTCTCTAGGACACAGAGACGTTGTCAAATGGAACTCCATAATTCCTCCATAGAGTATTCCATGAAGGAATGCATTCGGCTGGAAAAAATATACAATCGAGCATCTGCATTTTAACCGAAAGGGAGGGAAGAAACACCTCTTATTCGGTGATAGTGCAAATGCTTTGGTGTTGTTGGGAAACAATACCTCTAGTTATCTCAAAATCAAAACTGGTAACTCTTGGGCAGCCCAAAAGGCTGTCCTGAGTTCCAGGTTAATTAGGAGAAGGTACTATTTGTCTTGGTCACATACCAGAAGAGTTAACTTACAGGTATGTGCCCACTACTCGGACAATGCAACTGATAACAGAAGCATGTCACGAGAGAAATATACTAGTATATTTGTAGATTTCTGTAAATCGCACGCCATCCTAATTCTTCTTCATTCGAGGGACAAGAATAAGGACTGGAAGCAGTACTCCTTCATTCTCTAATGAAGAGTGAGAAGGTGAAGTTTTCCCAAAGGGAGACTTCTATGGTGATAACAGGATACTGAAGACAGTAGCACTGGAGAGGCGTTCAAACCTCTCAGTGCTATCCATCCTGAACGGATTGACGTATGTTCGGTAAGATCCTAAGATTGAACCAAAAACATTGTCTCTTGGGTTTGAATTCCGAGGAGTAGACTCCACAGAATTCCTCTTATTCCTTGGTCATTCCGGTATAACCAGGAAGTAGAGGGAAAAAAGAGAGGAGGGTTTACTGTTCTCGTCTGCTCTTCCCTGAACTTATGATGTTCTCACTCTGTTAAACAAAGCATTCATTCCTACAACCGTTTCATTCACGCAAATGCAAGCAAAAGTTGACCAGAGTTAAATGCAGTAAAAGCTGGCGAGAACTTGCCACGTCTTGCTACGCATCTATCTTCTCCGTGATCGAACCTCATGAAGAGGACTACATAGATGACCTCCTCCTATCTCCTTCAGATGCCTTGTCCCGAGGGACAGCGACATCGATCTTGGCACCTGAAGAATAGCCACACCTGGCTTTCACAGGTGGGTCCGAGTCACCAACGCAGCTCAGTTCCTTCTCTTGTCCTGCACCACTATTGTGATGGGGAGAAGACTACCTATCACTGACTGTGGATGTACAACTCCCTTTGGAGGTTGTACACTCGAACACACCCATACACGAGTATACCTGATGCAGCCCCAGTTTCATGAGCACCGCCCTTGGAACCAAAGACAGGAGAACGAACCTGGGTTCGAACTCCTGGGCTCCCGAGACACCATATTTGAGGATAGTGTCCAGGTTCCCACTCTGGAAGGAGCAGGTGAGCTAAAGAGACACCCAAATACTTCCTCTCCATGGAAAGGGTGCAGACCTTTAGAAGTCTTGAAGCGAGACTTCATAAGGGGTGGCGAATACCTTCCTCTTCTTAGGATGTGGAAACCTTTGAAGAGGAAGGTTAGGAGGTGTCAGATGACGAAGACAAAAGACGATGACCTCTTGAAAGCTCGCTGCAACACAGGAAGGGAGGGTGCTATGTCATGGCAAGGAACAGCATTGATCAAGAGCAATAAGTTCATTTGTTAAAGTCAAACACTCAGATCGACTGAGCTGTCTGGTCGAGCTGAGCTGAGCCGAGCCGAGTGAGCTGAGCCGATTACCGCTACATAATCATGAGTGGTAATCGTCAACGAAGAACTATTGCTTCTTCCCAATTAACTGTTCTCTTTCAAGGCCGAAGCTCCAAGAAGAAGATCAGGAGGGATTCTGTGTCTGCTGTCCTATATGTTCGGACCCTAAGGTCCAATACTTGATGACGGTACTTAACCATTCATCCAGAAGGTGTTTCATGCAGTTCCAAGCTCTACATAACTCCAAACCAGACTGAGGAGTGGACTAATCTGTAATGGTGAAGACTCGTTTTGCCATCCAAGCACTTGTAATGCTAAGTGTTCGGCGAGTGTTAAAATTTGTAAGAATTCTAAGGCTCGGCGAGAAAAACCCAATTCCTGTATGACAATAATTGGGTGAGCTTTTTCTTGCCCTGGTACTCGTCAATATGACGAAGCCGAACACTTTGGCAAACGCCAACAAAACCAAGGGATCCAGGTTCTCGGCGACTCTTGATTATTTTAATAATCATCGGGAATGCCTGTTGCCCGAGTGTTTAAAAATCTCAGAATACCAAATCACCCTGCGAACATTAGAAATTCAAAGGAATTTAATGGCTTAGCGAGCCTCCGATTTTTGTAATAACAATTACCGGGAATGTCTGTCTCACCTGAGTGTTTGGAAATTGCAGAAAAACCATAACACTCTGAGAATGCCAGAAATTCCAAGAAATCTGAGCATTGAACAAGATTCTCGGGTATCGCAGTAACAATTGTCAAGAATTCTTGTCTTGCCCGTTTGCAGATTGTAGAAGACCAAAACACTCAGAGAGTGCTAGAAATTAAAAGAATTTTAGGTGCTCGGCGAGACCACTGAATTTCATCAAACAATCATTGGGGTGGGGCCCCTCTTCAACTCCCGTAGAAATTGAGGAGGAATGGACACAAAAACCAGTCCTAAATGCGAGCATTTAAGACTGAAATGAGAGTACAATTCAATAGATTATATAATCAAAGCTGCCAAAACACAAGAACCCATAGGGGACTGTGAATTGAAATCCGTCCAAAGGACAGAAAAAGCCATGAAGAGTCCCAGTTTTGACATAAGATCCTTCCTCAACGACGTGGACGTACGTCTGGTAGGACCCTAAGGTCCCTCCAGGAATGTAGTACTCTGATGCTGAATCTTATGGAGAGCGCTCTGCAGGATCCCTCCTATTCACCTTGCCCTTCCCCGGGTAGCCATAGGTAGTAGAGGGAATAGGGGAGGAAGACTGGACACTCTTGCTCGCCTTGCTAGCAGAACTAGCAGGAGAAGCAAGTCACGGGCAGTCATCAACCAGTGGTGATGTCCACGATGCAAGCCTAGGAAAGTGTTATCGTCTGGATAAAACACTTTCCCGAGGAGGGTTACGACACTCTTGTACGGCAGGCTAAACGTTTGCCACCACTGAGACCAGTCGGTCACGCAAACGTGACCGTTGTCTGGGTGAGGCTGAGCGTGCACCTGACTGGAGAGAGCTGATATTGTCCTCCAACTGGTCCAAGTCCTTGTCGAGGCCGAAACCTCTCAAGAGGACTGGATGGGGGAGCCCCCAATGGTCTTTGCATGCACGGTCCCAGGGGACCGTCATGTCAACCCTGGGAACCGAGCAATCACCACAAGAGTGATTACAGCAAGGCGTGAGTCACTTGAGCGACTCGCTCCTTTCTTCCACTCCGTGCCCGAGTCATGCCGGTGAGCGGACTCAGGATACACGCACATCCAAAGATTTACATGCGCTCGGGGACTCGCAAATGAGCACCCAACACGGAACTAGTCTTAGGGGAAGAACCTCTAGGACTAGCAGCAGCAGCAGAAGTGCTAACCAAAGTTTGCACTTATGCGGCTCCCGACATGCTAGGCCCTGGGGACAGCGTGACAATTCCCATTCCTGAAGGAACGGGAGAGGTAGCAGAAGACCCAACTGCCTCCTCAGTTTGAGGAGGTGGACCCTTAGAAGTCCTGTGATGAGACTTCTTAGGGGGGGAGACTACTTTCCCCTTTTTCGGCAGGGAGCCTTAGAAGTTGAAGGGGTGGACGCTGATGAAAAATATGATGATTCTGAAGAGGAAGATGATGACACTAGACGAGCTCTCTTCCTCTTTGACTTCTCCAAATTCTGCGAGACCTCTTCTACAGGATAAGGTATATTTACCAGCAGTAATAGAGTTAATAATCACAGGGCAGCGGAGAATGCTTTGTCCAGTGATGTAACTCCAGTATAGCACGGTAAATGAATATGATTTCCTGCAGGGGATTAGTACACACACTCAAGAGCCAATATCACAGCATGCTACGGGTCACAGGTACAATTCCAAGGTTAGGATAACCAGCACGAAGAGATATCCAACCATTCACTGCTGTAATCACTATCACCACTGTTAGTCTGATTTAAAGTAATAAGGATACTCCTCTCACATCCAAGGGCACTGCATTCTGAAATGAGAGGAGATCCCCCAAACACCAACACCACATGCCCCCCTCTTCTACCTTCATCTGATAGCTAGCAAAAAGATGAAGGAGAAGAGGAATTACCATAAGAAACAAAGGACAAACCTCTGAAGTTCCCCTCTGTAATTTCCAAAGTGTAAGCATTAATTTCGGATGAATACATGCCTCGTCCTAACGTTAAAGGGCAAAAATTTGTACTGGTAAAGATGTTAGCATACCTTTGCCGCCGACCCTTAACACCAAGTAGAAAGGCGTCTGGCTATCAAGGCTATCACAAAAAATGGGTTTGTATATTGATTATTAAATTCAATTAATTATTAATATTAAACACAGTATATACATATTTATTCAAAAAATAGAAATTAAAGATCCTATGGAGGAGTTATGGAGTTCCATTTGACAACGTCTGTGTGTCCTAGAGAGATAAAGAGAGGGGGGGGGGGGGGCTGTAATTGGTGGTTGGATGGTTAACGACTGAATTGGCTGTTGGTAAGTCCTGGGTTGTCTGCTGGTGCTGTTGGAGTTTAGAGTTGTGTTTTGAGTGACTCTTTAGGCTTTGGTGAGAGCTGGTGATAGACAGTAGTGTTGGCAGCAGTCTAGTGAAGGCATTGAAATTCGTTTGAGTTGTGTTTTGTTGATTTGTTGTTAGTTATTGTTAAGTTTGGTGTTGTTAGTGGGTGTGTATGTGTGTTGCCTTTTTGTGTTGTTTTTTTGTTAGTGATTGTTTGTGCAGTGGTCTTTTGTTGTGGTTGTGTTCATAGTTTCTTGTTGAGTTCCTTGTTGTTTGCTGTGTTGTTGAGTTGTGGTTGTGTTCCTTGTTTTTGTGTTGTTGTTGAGTTGTGGGGTTGTAGTCCTTGGGTGTTGTGCTGTTGAGTTGTGGGGCTGGGGTCCTAGGGTGTTGTGTTGTTGGGTTGTGGTGTAATGGTTCTTGGTTTTTGGCTTGTGGTTGTGAGTGTCTCAGCGGCATCGACCAGCGGACAGCACAGCATAGCCTGGAGTATCTGCAGTTGGGTGAGTACATGTGTTTGTGTTTTTTGTTCTGTGTGTAGGTATAGGTTAATTGTCCTGCATGTATTCTGTAGTGTAAGGAGGAAAGTGTGACTGAAGGTGAGTTTGGCAGCTGGATTGATTAGGTTTATGTTGGGGGGGGGTTGCGGGCGGAGATTTGCCGCTTGCTTTTGAGCTTGTGATCCCGCCACATTATTTTTTGGTGCCTGAACAGGGACTGTTGGTGCGGCAGCTGCAGGACGATTGGGTGGTGAGTTTTGTGATTGGTAGAGAAAGTGAGGATGGAAGGGTTGAAGGAGATAGAGAGGCTGAAGAAGGAGCTGAGGTTGGCAAGGGAAGCTAAGGAAAGGTTGAAAGTGGAGAATGAGAGGTTGAGGGTAGAGTGTGAGAGCTGAGGAGCGAGTTAGAGGAAATAAGAGGAATGCTAAGGAGTGCGAAAGTGGAAATGAAGAGGTGAAAAGAGCGGAAGAGAGAACGCTTGAGAAAATGGACGAAAGATTCGGGGTAATGGTGAATGCAGTGCGAGAGATGATGCAGGAAATGATGAAGGGATTCATGGGAGAGGGAGCTGTAGGAGGTAGGCCTACTGGGTCTTGTGACGGGCCAGGAGTGGTAAGGAAAGTGAAAGAGCGAGTGGATGAGAGTATGAGTGGCGAAAGTGATTTGGTTGTGATAGGTAAGGGAAAGAAGGGGAAGACACAGGATAAGGATAAATTGAGGACAAGAATAAGAAGGGGGCTGAGGAAAAGAAGAAGACTAAGGGAAAGAAGGTTGGTAAGGGTGACAGACAGGATGAGACTAGGACTGAATACATTGGGGAAAGGGCTGAGAGTGATTTAGATAGCATTGAGTGGGAACAGGTAGGTAGAAAGAAGGGTAAGAAGAGTGTAGTTAAGAGTATGGACGTGAGTATGGAAGTGGATTCGCTGTATTTGGAAGAGGGAAAGAAGGGTCAGAATGGAAGTAGCAAAAGTGAGAGTGAGAGTGAGCAGGAAGTACGAAAGGCTGTGTATATGAAAGAGGTATCCTGATGTGCACAATACGAGGAATATGGTAGTAGGGACATAAGGGACTTTTTTGAGGAATATGAGAAGTATTGTGAGGCAAAGTATGGGGATAACAAGAGAGTCTGGGCAAGAGAATTAGGTAACGTTTTGACAGGATTTTTGTTGAGTATGTATGGGGTAATGATGAGCGTAGGGAATGTGCCTTATGAGAGTGTGAAGGTTAGGATTGTAGAACAGGCAAAGAGGATAAAGAGTAGCATTAGATATAGGAGAAAGCAAGATTTTAAAGAGGCAAGAATGAATGTTGGTTAGTTGTTGTCGATGTATGTGAGCAGGTTGGAAACATTAGCTAGGAAAAATTTTGGGGACGAAGGGATAAATGAGTGTAAAGAGTTAGTGCAAAAGTTGTTGGCGACTGTACCAGAGAGTGTATATGAGTTTATGAATCTAAAATGTAAGGAGAAAATGTGGTGGACGAATGAAAGGTTGACATGGAACGACATTTTAGAAATAGTGGAAGATTACGAGTTAGATGGGTGTATGGAAGAGAGTAAGAATGTTAGTGTTAGGACTGAAGTAGCTGAGGTTGTACCGTTCAAAAGCTATAGGGAGGCAGTTTTGGAAGGGCCGAGGCGAATGGCAGAGTGAGTGGTAGATAGGAGTGTTAGGGGAAGTAACGTGAGTGTAGTTAGCCCTAAAAGAGATAGGAGTGCGAGTGTTGGAAGAGTAGGGTCAGTTAGTTGTGAACGAGAGCAGCAGTGTTATAGATGTTGTAAGCCAGGACACAGGAAGAATGAATGTCAGTAGGCGTTATGAGCATGGTTCGGGTGTGGGCAAACGAGGCATTTAGTGAGTGAGTGTAAGAAAGATAGGGATATTAAATGTTATAGGTATGGACAGGCAGGGCACATGGCTAGTGGATGTCGGGGTACCCATATGAATGTAGTTTGTGGCAACTGCGGGAAGAACAGGCATTATGCTAGGATGTGTAAAGAACAGCGTGCGAAGTGGGTTGAATGTGGAATGGAAGGTCATGTGGCGAGTGTGTGTAGGCGAAAGAGGATGAGTCTAGTTGGGAATTCGGGAAACTAAGTGAAAAGGGGATTCAGTTGGGTGGGTCCTCTGGTATGCAACCGTATGTTCGGGAGAATGTGATGAGAGAGTGGTTTGGGATGAATAAGTGTGGGCCGAACATCAGTGAACAAATGGGTCTAGGAGATCGGCAGTTAGTGTTGGTTGAGTATAGTAGAAAGCGGAAGAAGGTGAGGAAAGGGAATGAATGGGAAAAATGTGAGCTGCATGATAGAGGGGCTAGTGTGAGGCTAAAAATGGTGGATAAGGCATATAATACGGATGACTTTGAGGGGAGGAATAATACATATAGCGTGTGTGGGTTTGAATTGTCAGGGTTTAGTGAAGTTTCACTAGGAAGGGAATCAGGTGGTAAGGATGTAGTTGGCAGTATGAATGAGTCTCTTCGGGAGTTTGGCAGGAGTGTAAATGAGGTAAGTGATTTGGTGGCAGAGTTACGAGAGATATTCGGACAAGAGTTAGAAGAGGTAGATGAGATAGTGAATGGGATTTGGGAGGATGGTAGTGAGGGAGATGGTAATGGTAGTCTGACTGGAAGTGGTCTGGGAGAAGTTGATGGTGGTGTAACTGAGAGTGCGTATGAGGGCCCTCAAACAAGATCCAGGGGTCCTGCGTCCATGCAATTCTGGGTGTTGCGGAAGGCTATTTAGTGTGGGTGTTGTGAGTGTAAGGAGACGTTGTCGAATGTAATGGGGGAGGAAATATGGAGGAGTTATGGAGTTCCATTTGACAACGTCTGTGTGTCCTAGAGAGAGAGAGAGAGAGGGTAATTGGTGGTTGGATGGTTGAAGACTGAATTGACTGTTGGTGAGTTCTGGGTTGTCTGCTGGTGCTGTTGGAGTTTAGAGTTCTGTGTTTTGAGTGAGTCTTTAGTCTTTGGTGAGTGCTGGTGATAGACAGTAGTGTTGGCAGCAGTCTAGTGAAGGCATTGAAATTCGTTTGAGTTGTGTTTTGTTGATTTGTTGTTAGTTATTGTTAAGTTTGGTGTTGTTAGCGGGTGTGTGTGTTGCCTTTTTTTGTTGTTTTTTGTTAGTGATTGTTTGTGTAGTGGTCTTTTGTTGTGATTGTGGTCTTTGCTTTTTGTTATGTTGTTGAGTTCCTTGTTGTTTGCTGTGTTGTTGAGTTGTGGTTGTGTTCCTTGTTTTTGTGTTGTTGTTGAGTTGTGGGGTTGTAGTCCTTGGGTGTTGTGCTGTTGAGTTGTGGGGTTGTGGTCCTTGGGTGTTGTGTTGTTGGGTTTTGGTGTTATGGTTCTTGGTTTTTGGCTTGTGGTTTTTAGTGTCTTAGCGACATCAACCAACAGACAGCACAGCATAGCCTGGAGTATCTGCTGTTGGGTGAGTACATGTGTTTGTGTTTTTTGTTCTGTGTGTAGGTATAGGTCAATTGTCCTGCGCGTATTCTGTAGTGTAAAGAGGAAAGTGTAACTGAAGGTAGGTTTGGCAGCTGGATTGATTGGGTTTATGTGGGGGCGGGATTTGCCGCTTGCTTTTAAGCTTGTGATCCCGCCACAATCCCACTGGGAAAATGATTAACGGTGAGTCAGCAGGAGCTCACAAACATACATCTTCATCGGAAGATGGCTGAAAGCAAAGTGGAGTGTTTACATCCGGGCAGGTGGTCCTACCCGCCTACCAGATGGTAGTTACTGCCTTACCACCTCATTCAAAAATTTAATGGCCGTAATTCCAGCCTATGCTGAAAGTAATTCCTTATATAAAGGACTGAGGGTTTGTATATCGTGTAGGAACAAATGTGATTTTCATCGATATTTTAAATCAATACTCTTAAGTTCTGGACTGCAGCTACAATGTTTATGCATGACGAGCCAATAGTTATTCTTTTGAAGTGTTCATATTTTTGTAGTGCACTATAAGATCCAAATAACATAAACTTAGTTTTGTCTTTTTGAGTGTTAGTTTCTTCGCCGACATCCACTTTTCTATCTCTTTCATTGTTGCATCAGTTTTACTAATGG
The DNA here is from genome assembly GCF_015104395.2 of Macrobrachium nipponense. Classification (NCBI taxonomy): domain Eukaryota; kingdom Metazoa; phylum Arthropoda; class Malacostraca; order Decapoda; family Palaemonidae; genus Macrobrachium; species Macrobrachium nipponense. The sequence continues at coordinate 50,724,089 of NC_061110.1, read as the reverse complement.
CATCTCCCATTTTGAAAGGAAAATAGAACTGAGTATCGTCAACATACGGTTTATAACTTATATTGTGCTTGTTTAGGATTCTAGATAATTCAGTTGTGTAAATGCCAAATAGCAGTGGACCCAGGACGCTGCCTTGAGGCACTCCTCTAGTTAGGCCTTTCTTTTCTGATTTTACATTTGATATACACTAACCTTCCTGTTATCTAAGTAGCTTTTGTACCATTTGAGTGCATCATCTTCAATAGCTACTGCCCTCAGTAGTCATTGTTTCTGGCTAGGGTTGGAATGTCCTCTAGAGATGGGAGGTATTCAGGATTTAAGCCAGAACCAACTAATATAATTTCTTTTAGAAGGAAATCCAAACATTTATAAGTTGCCCTTCCTCACGAGTCTACCGTTTTCTTTGAGTGTCCTGCGACTCTCCTTTTCTGGTTCAGAAGTCACATAAAGCCGTTGGTCCCGTTGTTGAATAACCACTGGTTCCATGCAATGTAAAAACACCATACAAACAAACAAACAAACCTTCAATCCAGTAGTCCTTTGTGCAGGCCTGTTCCCCTGTCCAACCTACTGCTCTTGAAATTATCTCCACAGATACCAGCTGGACCTTGGGCAGAGCACATGCTGGACAGGGGAACAGGCCTGCACAAAGGACTACTGGATTGAAGGTTTGTTTGTATGTTTGTATGGTGTTTTTACATTGCATGGAACTAGTGGTTATTCAACAATGGGACCAACGGCTTTATGTGACTTCTGAACTATGTTGAGGGTGAACTGCTATCACCAGAAATACACATCTCTGACCCCTGAATGGCATGCCTGAGAATTGAACGTGTGGCCTCTGAGGTGGCAGGCCAAGACCAAACCGACCACACCACTGAGACGCCTACTGGAACAAAGGTGATAAAACGAGAAGACAACGGTCTTAGAATTTCTCCAGCTGTCCCAGCATTCACACCTCTCACCGGGGAACCCTCCCCCACCTTTGCTTTCCCTCTCCTCTGGAGGCCACCACGTGTTTGATTATTTTCCATGGTACAACCCCATCTCCATCGTCTACACCATTTGGAAGAAGTCAAGACCAGCCCAGCTAACCAGGTACTGCAATGGAGTGATTTTGAATGCAGTCAATTACTGATTTTGCCTCTTGTCTGTACCTGCTTTCATTTTCCAAGGCAATGTTTCCCTTGTCAGTTCACCATCACATTCACTATTTTAGTTACTGTAACTGCTACTTTCGATGCTGTAAATATTCTCCTTGCATTGTTACTAGTGATAATAAATCTAATTGTGATATTCCCATTTACACTAGAGTCTGCTACATCACAAAGTAATGTTTGTTGTTTCATGCTAAGCATCCCTTATTAATAAAGCAACGTAGTATTCTCTTCTGTGTAAACCCCAGTAATTCTATATCCCTATGAGTGGACCTTGATATGAAATCGTAAGAGAATAATATTTACTGTTTCCCCACGTGTCAATTGCCTTAGTGATGCAATCTATTTGCAGATGTAAATATCGCCTGCCTAACTGTGAGGAATCTGGAACCCTTGGAAGTGACGCCAGAAACCATTAATTAATTCAGTGCTCAAGTCTTATTTCCGTGCCCAGACCCTTTTCCAACCACATGTACAGGTTGACTGTTGCGAATTATTCCCTCACAACTGAGATTACTGGTTTGCCAGGTGATATTGGCAAGATAGCCTACCCTTTGGCACAGACTTCAATCCCCAACTCACATGGTTAATGAAGATGGTGGCAAAATTTTTATAATTTTTATTACAAAAATAAATGATCTCATGTCTACCCTTACTATACATTCAAAACAATTCGTCCCATTTACACTTCAAAGATACTCGACTAATGCCTCTATGATATAGCTGACCACGTGATCCTTATGGGAAAACTGGCCTAATCAGCAATTACACAATTCACAATTAATCAAGATAATGACAAGAGTCGGGGAACGCGAAGGAAATACACTTCAGTAGACTTATGGCCTTAACCAAGCTCAGCTTAACGAATTCAGAATACTAACATTGTAACTTACAAGCCCATGGGGTAATGATCTGCTGGCAAAATGAGATTAATCAAGATAGGTCTTACCTCTAACACGCTCTGGAAGGGAAGTGAAGCCAGCTCATGGTAGTGATGCTATCTTGGAAACCAGTTAGGTATTTTGTCAGTCAAGGTTTTACTTAATTTAGCGTTACTCTGGCAATCCCAATACAGAGCATATTTCAATTGGAAATGTAGAACAAATTCCCACGACTTCAATTGCCAACCCAAAACCCTGAAACAAATACATTAATCAGAGAAGGAACCTTTGTTCCTGCCGTCTGCTTTCTTCTTCCATATTTTGTGCTCTGAACAAAATGGAATCAAGTTGAGAGATGTTGCAATAATTTTTCATGACATTCTCCGTGCCTCAGGAAGTGAGGAACTGATTAAAGGGAAGGTCTAGACAAGTGAGGCAGGACGAATTGGTCTTCCCAGCCGTGGCCTTGGCTCATTTGCAGTGCTACAATCGAGTCTAGCTCATGACAACGACACAATTTCCTATTGAGTGATCACTCGTTCCAATGCTAATCTCAATAAACCAACACAGGTAATAATCAATGGAAAAATTTGCATCAATCATCAATGCAAGGCAGCGTAAGCAATAATCAATAGTAAATGAATACCAATGCAATCATCAATGTAAGCAATACAGGTCAATGCTCTCATCAAGGCATTATCAAGGTCAACGCAATAGCAATTGGACACTAACGGGTGTCACTATCAATGTAATTAATGGAACATAGAAATCAATGTGTGTAGTTATGCAAGTAATCCAAGCCATAATCAATAGCATGGAATTTTGCTACAAAATCGACTGATTAAAGTAAGAATTGCAACAATAAGGAATTATTTCTAAGTCGACCAATGAAGGTAAACTTAGCAACAAGGAGAATATATATAGATGGAAATGAATCATTACAATCAGTAAAAACATAACACAAGACATGCAAAAGGCATCAACCAGGAAATAAGGCAATACTTCATTTTAACAGACTGCAATGTACAAAATGTAGCAATAAGGTAACACATCAGCAAATGAAGTAGGCAATGATCAAAATCATGTAATAAGTTAATGCTTTTGTAAACAAGAATAGGCAACACATAAAATTATGCAGCAATGGAACTTCACCAACTAACATGCAATACTCCAATCACGTAATAAAGCAATATCATCAATCAAATATTCAGCAGCATAAATCATGGAAGAATCAGCATGTTATGGATCAGAAATGTAATGTTCCCTTCAGGAATTGTAACGGAAAAATGAATTTCCACTACGAGCATCATACAAGGCATGGCATAAGATTGCAGTAAAGTGGAAAATAGCAGTGTTCATCAAACTGACTAAAGGTGATTTCACTATGGAAATAAGTTCCATCAATGGGTGAGACTATGCAATCATAGCAATAGCAAGAGATTCTCTGTGCAAAAAAGAAGTGTGAATTCGCCAATGTTCATGTAGACATGCATTGCATTGTCATATTTATCAGACAACAGAACACTCCATTTGGAGACATGAAGGATAAGGTCTTATCCCGAGCAGATCATGAGTTACACATTGAAATAAGAAGCACAAATTTACATCAGTTTACATATTCACAGTTTTAATAATGCAGCTGGCATCCGCCCTTATTGAACACATAAGACGAAAAACTCTTAAACTAATCCTACGCCTTCGAGCATCCTCTCAAAACACCACTCTTCAAGAGTTTACCTCTTCAGTAATCACTAACAAAAACAGTTATCGTACGTATCACATACGAAAATGGTCAACACATTACGTATATCAAAACATTGAATATTACACATCTCCCAATCATCGAATATATATCATTGTCTTTGCCCACCTCAACAATTTCTGTCTCTGGGCGCCAGCCTCTCACCTTCTTTAGAATGCTGTTCATCTCAAACGCTTTCCTACTCTGTTACACCTCACTCGAGATCATCAGTCTCTCGAAAAACAAACTCACATTTGACGCAACTCACTTTGAGCTGTGTTCTCGGGCCCTTCTCCATTATCATAGCCTAAGTCTGCTGCTTACTCATCATCCTCTCCATCGTCGTCTGCTTCCTCATGGGTATCCATCGATTCTCAGGCTTTCCTCACCCTGGGAGAATCTTGACTGACCTCATGGCTCCTTGCTCACCAGGATAGACTTCGATGTTAACTAAAAAAATTATATCCTCGACCTGTAAGGCAACTGCCAGGCTCACCTAAAATGTATTACATGTGTCGCTCTTGAAGCAACCTCAGGTGACCTCGCTGCCAATGGCGTTTGAAGTAGGATAGACTGCACGGCTGTCCATGCACGTTATGATCATTATTTATCCCTCTCCTCCTTTCTCTTGAGTGGTCCCAGGGCAGTTGGTTCTGACATCTGACATCATTGCAGGTGTAACATTCGGGTTCGAGCAGTCAGGAGGCGGGAGATGGTGTTCATCCTTGAAAAGGCTTGAAGATGCTGGTGCGAGTCATCACTCGCCTTGCAATATCCCTCAGTTCTGGGCTCCAACATTCCTGTCAGAAAATAGTTATCAGAGTTTTTGCCCCATAATGCATCTGGGCTACATGTAAATGTAAATAATGTTGGACTAACACTCCCTTGGAGGGTAACAATAGGAACTGAGGTTGACTCCTTATATTATACAACCTTCTAGTATGAATCTGACTAGCTATAACCAATCCTAATTGATTTCTAAAACTATGGACAGGATTGGGCTCTTCGACCCCATACTCTAAATTATTATAACAAAATGAAAATAAATGATGTCCTAGTTTTAGACAGGCAAGCTTTTGAAAAGGATTTGCTGTACTGTGCACATATTCCAGCGTGTTTCATAACATTGATCTAAGTAACGAAATGAACATTACTCCCCCTTAAATTCCATAGTTTGGCAGCTGGAGTCAATGCTGTCCCTTTCCCAGTCTCTAGGAGGGTTGCAATGACGTGAGGGCTTTAGTCTGTCTCCCCATCAAACTTAACCATGCAATGGCAATGCAGGAGGAATCATCTTCGTTCTTAGACCTATGTAAGGGTGTACCCATTTGGTACCCTTCGTCCATGTCGGTTAAAAAAGGCTTCGTCCTCTCCCCTAATTCGTGTTCTGTTCACGTGAATTGCTCATGTAAGGCTATACAGATATCATCTACGTCTGTGTTAGATTCAAGTACCCGACAAACATGTAGTGTTCAGACAGTTAAGGATAGTCTCCAGTTTGTAGGGGTGCCGATCGTAAAAATATTTGCCAAAAATACACTAATCAAGACAGGCTAATGAAATTATCAGGCATTATTAGCACTATAATAACACATATTCTCTGTGAGTTTTATCATCCTACAGGGAAAATAAATGATTTTATGAAAAAAAATGTGAAACTCAGTGTCCCTTGTACAAGGGACACTGGTGGTCGGTGAGAAAACTACAGTCTTGAATAGAAATTCGGTCTTACAGAATGTTGGTATATCCACCTGGAACATGCACATAAATCATTATCAAAATAGAACAAGCACGTAATAACAAAAAAAAGAGCAACAACTAAAGCGAATGCCCCGCCAATAAATATGGAAATCGAAAATATTATAGTATATCTCTCAAAAACTGGTCGATGTCATTTTCTACATTTCCTAAGATTAGTTTCATCACAGAAAACAACTTTAGGGGTATCTAAACTGATTTTTCAAGTTTCTTGTCCTAAGAAAAAATTGCTTTTTCTCTGGTTTGGTTTTTTTTCGGGAGGGGGGGGGCGTTATTTCTTTGATTGTCCTAAATAATATAATTTTTAGATGTTTTAGGCTATCAAGTGACATAATAACTACAAACTCTCAGAAGGTTTTGTCCCTAAATCGAGGTTTGAATTTTGGCACAGGATATAGGTACGGCAGCCGTATCCCGATCGTGGTAGATATTGGTACGGCAGTGAATTGCGCATGCGTCAATTTCAGACTTCCTGCCGTACAAATAATATAGTGCGGTGAGGGTACGGCAGATTCTGTCATTGGTGCCGTATTTGCGCTCTTGACTTGCTGTAGATACGCCAGTTAGCTGTATCCGTTTACCAGTTTGCTAATCATACTGTATTATGTAAACCAGAGTTCGGCTTTTAGGTGGGACAGTCACGCTTTTTGAACATCTGTTAGCAAAATGTCCCTCCCCCCTTTTTTAGTTTGTCTAGCTTTTGTGAATTTTGTCCCGCTTTTTTGTACTACAAAAACAACATTATCCCGATTTTAATGGAATAATGCTAAAATTTGGTTTAACTTTGCCATTTCACTACCTGGTAAATTATATTGTCTTCTCCGACAGCTGCAATATACCCAATGAAGTGAATTAAAAGAATATTGTAAAGTTTATAACGGCCCTTGCAACTGCCTATGTCGGGCAGAATAAAGGGCCGAGAGAGTCACCAAAGGTATGATGGTAGTGTATATTTATATATAATCCTCTTTGAATCTCCTCTTCGGAATTCTTTTCAGGGCCGATTCGATCGTTCGTGACCTACGTATATACCATGAATTACCCAATTTTTGAAAGTTTGAGTCTTCATAGATGTCTATGGCTTTCTTCAGCTCGTTAAAGCCTGAAAACATCTGTTTTTCAGCGAAAACTAATGTATTATTCCGCCGTTCATGCTGTTCCGTCACCATTTTTCTTGCTGTCACTGATATGCCCAAAGACTGTGTATATACTTCAGTATATAGTCTTTGGATATGCGTGAGGCGGTAAACAAGGGTTCGCGTATGCGCAATTCACTGCCGTACCAATATCTACCGAGATCGGGGTACGGCTGCCGTACCAATATCCAGTTCGTTGAATTTTTTTCTGAATATTTCTTCCTAGCTATTATCTCATTTATCGGCGGGGCTTTCGCTGAAGTTGCTCTTTTTTTTGTTATTACGTGCTTATTTACTGTTCTATTTTGATAATACTTTATGTGCATGTTCCAGGTGGATATACCAACATTCTTTAAGACCGAATTTCTATTCAAGACTGTAGTTTCTCACCGACCGCCAACTAAACTCTTGTACAATGGACACTAATTTTCACATTATTTTTCATAAAATCATTTATTTTACCTGTAGGATGATAAAACTCACAGAGAATATGCGTTATTATAGTGCTAATAATGCCTGAAAATCTCATTAGCCTGTCTTGATTAGTGTATTTTTGGCAAATATTTTTACGATCGGCACCCCTACAGACTGGTGCAAACTGGAGCTTACCCTCTTATAAGGTGCAACCCCATAATGAGTAATGAATAAAGTAATTCCATCGATTTTCTCCATCCCAACAACGAAAAGGTTAAAATAATCAGCCCACATCAGCAAATTAACATGTAATATATCTCCCTTGATTTCTGAATCTGGCATTTCGTACCCCTTGTCTTTCAAAAACTGACTCACTTTACTCAGACCTACAATGCAAATAGACGTATCTACATCATCGTGAATGACTAGCTTAGCTCTTACAACCCTCTTTCCCATATAACTCCTACAAGCTACAACATCACATTCCACATTAACTGTTGGCAAGCCAAAAGGTGCGATATTGAGTGAAACCCTCTGAACAACTAGCAACTTGAACTTCCGTGCCAACCAGCTAGAAATGAAACTCTGCTGGCTCCCAGTGTCTAGGAACATGCAAGTTTGAAAGGACTGTTTACATGTGTACAAAATGGCTGTGGCGGTGGGGAGTATGGTGGTGGCAATTCAGCAGAAGGTTTGTTCCTTACAATTCTTGGACTTACACAAGGTTTCTCTTTCTACCCCTTAGACTGTTTCTCCTAATTTACGTTACTATTTACATTTGAACTGACTGATGAATGGGTTTTATTTAGGTTTCTACCGGGTTTTGTTGTGACATGAGTAGGAGATTGGAAAAATAGAAGTTGGTGTGGGAGACAGACCTGACTTTGACTTGTTGCTGCTACTTTCACATATGAGGCTGTGATGCTGTCCATTGCATATCTTGCAGTTTCTCTTACTGCTGCATTGTTTGCTGTTGTGCCCCTGTGGAGGAGTGATGTAGTAGTTGCATTTGACACCGTTCGCAAGGGTCACTTGTAAGAGAGAGAGAGAGAGAGAGTGGCTGGTTGTTTTGGTTGTTGTCTCATTGTTGTCTTGTTTGTGTTCGTTGGAGGCAATAGGAAGGGTTTGGATGTTTTGTGTATTTGGTATATTGTGTTTTGTGATTATTTGTTGTTGTTAAGATAGTATGGGGAAGGTTTGTGTCTGTGGTTTCCCATTTTGAGAGAGAGAAAGAGAGAGAAAGAGAATGGTGTATGGGTAGTTAATGAGTGAATTGCTTGTTGGCGGGCGGTTGGGTTCGTCTGTGGACTCGGTCACAAAGCCTTGTGAGGAGTCTGTATTTGGCAGTCAGTCAAAGAAGGCATTCGAAGTGAGAGGTGGTTATAATGTGAACGCTACCAACACTGTATACAGTGTTTTATATATGAGCGAACACCACCAGTTTTAGAGATGGTCAACAAGTACAACATGGTGGTGGCAATTCAGCAGAAGGTTTGTTCCTTACAAGTCTTGGACTTACACAAGGTTTCTCTTTCTCCCCCTTAGACTGTTTCCCTTGATTTACGTTACTATTTACATTTGAATTAACTGATGAATGGGTTTTATTTAGGTTTTAACGGGTTTTGTTGTGGCATGAGTAGGAGATTGACCACGAGTTGGAAAAATAGAAGTTGGTGTGTGGTGTCCATTGCATATCTTGCAGTTTCTCTTACTGCTGCATTTGTTTGTTGTTGTGCCCCTGTGGAGGAGTGATGTAGTAGTTGCATTTGACACCGTTCGCAAAGGTCTCTTGTAAGAGAGAGAGAGGGAGAGAGAGAGAGAGAGAAGGTGAGAGTGGCTGGTTGTTTTGGTTGTTGTCTCGTTGTTGTCTTGTTTGTGTTCGTTTTGGAGGCAATAGGAAGGGTTTGGATGCTTTGTGTATTTGCTATATTGTGTTTTGTATTTATTTGTTGTTGTTAAGAAAGTATGGGGAAGGTTTGTGTCTGTGGTTTTCCATTTTGAGAGAGAGAGAGAGAGAGAGAGAGAGAGAGAGAGAGAGAGAGAGAGAGAGAGAGAATGGTGTATGGGTAGTTAATGAGTGAATTGCTTGTTGGCAGGCGGTTGGGTTCGTCTGTGGACTCGGTCGCAAAGCCTTGTGAGGAGTCTGTATTTGGCAGTCAGTCAAAGAAGGCATTCGAAGTGAGAAGTGGTTGTAATGTGAACGCTATCAACACTAAAGTGTTTTATGTATGAGCAAACACCACCAATTTTCGAGATAGTCAACAAGTACAACATGGCCTGCTAGTAACCTATAGAAATTGTAATAAGATTCCCTAATAAATTAGGTGCACCGGATGCATGCCTTTCCATACACCACCACCAAAAGAGGAAGTTAACATGGTGGCAGCTGCCCTCATCCCCTAAAAGGAGGTTATGAAGAGACAGTCGAAGAAAACGGCTCAGTGGAGGTTCTCAATAGGTGGATTGTCGTGGAAGGCAACTGTAAAAAGTAGACTATCCGAGGCTGAAACTCCCACCACCAACCTGTGCTCTGTGTGGAGTCCCTGGAGGTGAATCTCAAGAGTTTGTCAAATGATGAATTTCAAGGACTTGGCAGGTAAAATCTACGATTGTTCCATTAGCGACCAAAGTTATCACCCATTCCTGCAGCTACAAGCCGTGAAGAAAGAAAGTTAGCATGTTAGCAAACATTGCTGTTGCCATGTTTTGCCATAGGGCACACTTAAGTGGTTAACCGTGGCTAGGCTTATGCCAATGAGTTGTGAATTCAACCATTGTTATGCCTGCAGTGCAAGAAATTTATTTTATTTGAAAATATCTATTAAATGACATACCTACTGTTAGGCAGCTTATTTTATTCTAGCCTATAGTTCTGCTGTTATGCAAAATGCACTATATTTATGCTGAAAACTATCACAGTGTGCTACACATTAAATTTCTGCAGGAAATTAACAGAAACTTCACAAAGTACAATATGTGAAGCGCTGTATTTTTATGCAAGTACCTAGACTAGCATTCTTAGGGAAAGTGCCTAGGAACGGTAGTAGGTTATATCAGTGTGTTAGATAATCTAAAGAATGTTTTGTTTATTGTAAATGAAAATAGCCTGATTAACCTTTGTTAATATGCTTGATTTGGTAAATATATAGCCCAACGGGTTTTTTATATTAAACCCTTCTCAGAGAAGAAACTGTTGAAAGTGTTTGAAGCATAGGTACCTTTATGAGAGGTAGCTATTGGGCATATCCATGAAAGGTAATGTTATTCATTTCCTTACAGTAAGAAATATAGTACCTAACCCATGTGTTTTGTTCCTTTGTGAGAGGTGCACAAAAGCATCCATGTATGGTGTGTAAGCATTTGTTGGTAAAGGGTAATTTGGCACCTTTATACATGATGAAATGTATTTTGGTGATTTTTCTTATTTTCTAATTTTGTATTTAAAATTATTTATCTCATGAAAAGCAGATGTTTTTTCCTTTGCAGGAGACAACTATCTTGTGTGTAGTAGTTACTTTTTATACGAGTTAAAAAGAATAATTTGTTCTTTTTATAATTTTCTTTTGTGGAAAGATTGTCCCAGCCTATTTTGGTTAAAGAAAAAAGTTCCTTTGTAGTAAGCAGTCATGGCTATGAAATTTGCTGCAGATTATCCAACTTTTGATTGGTCATCAGCTAACCTGACAAGAGTCTTTTAAGCTTTTCAAACAACAGTGTAACGTAATGTTCGATGTGAAAGAAATTAAAAAAGAAAAGCAGGTGAGCCACATCTTGTTGTTAATAGGACAAGAAGGGTTGAAAATGTTTAATTCCTGGGTGATGTCAGCAGATGATGCTAAAGATCCTGGCAAAGTGTGGAAGAAATTAGAGGAACAGTTAGATCCGCAGAAAATTTTTGCATTGCTAGACTTTGCTTACAGAAGTATAGACAAGGTTAAAGTGAGAATATCACAATTTTTTAAAGTAAATTGTATTTTTCCTAACTATACAAACCTGAGGTCCTTTACATAAGGAATTACATTCAGTGCAGATCGGTCGTAAGAGAATAACAACAAGGTAGTTAGGCAGTAACTGCTTGTCCGATAGTCAGGAGTCCCGCCCAATTGGACATAAACATTCCACTTTGCTTTATGACCAGGAACAGATTGAGGGGTGGCATGAGGTGGGCCTGTATGTAAAGGACCTCAGGTTTGTAAAGTTAGGAAAAATACAACTTACTTTGAAAAACTGTGATTTGTTCCTACATGTAATACAAACCCTCAGTCTTTTACCTATGGGCAATATCCCTGAAGGTAGAAAGAGGTGAAGGTGGTCTGGTTGGACCACACCCCTGCCTTCAACACCTGTGAAACCGACAGGTTCTTGCGGAATGTGGGCTCTCGGACGAAAAGTACCGGTGTCGAACCTCCCTTCGGATGAGCACGCTTTCCTGATCACCTCACGAAGCCAGAAAGAGATAGTGTTCATGGACACCTCTTTCTTGGTCACCCAGGTGCTAACGAAGAGGCGTCGACACTCAGGCCAGAGATGACAAGTTCTCTTCAGATAGCGCTGTAGCACTCTAATGGGACAGAGTAGCTGCTTGTCTGCATCATTACCACTGAAGTCCTATAGGGAGGAGATCGTAAAGGACCCGAATATTTCTTCAGGGACCGAAGGATTCTGAGTCTTTGCTATGAAATAGAGCGTAATAGATCCCCATTCCCTCGAGTGTTTCACATCATAAGAGAGACCATGAAGTTCACCTACTCTCTTTGCCGATGCCAGGGCCAGCAGAAAGACGGTCTTGAGGGTCAGACTCCTGTCTGACGACTCTCGGAGAGGCTCATAGGGTTCATGAGTCAAGCTCCTTAAGACAAGAGTCACATCCCACTCAGGAGGACTGAGTTCCCTGGATGAGCAAGACCTCTCAAAGCTCCTCATAAGGAGGGAAATCTCCATAGAAGAGGAGATATCCACTCCTCGCAGCTTCAGGACCAAGGCCAAAGCAGACCTAAAGCCCTTAACTGCAGAAACGGAGAGGAGCTTCTGTCAGCGAAGAAAGACTAGGAAATCCACAACACCAACCACAGAAGACAGACCACTTTCCCTGGTACACTGCTGCAGAGGACTGTCTGAGGTATCCTGCCATCTCTGATACCATGTCTGTTGCTGCTCGGCGAGAAAACCCTCTTGCTCGCAAGAGATGGTGGATAACCGCTAGCCGTGAAGACCAGGGACTGTACTGCCGAGTGGTACCGTTCTGCGTGTGGCTGAGACAGAAGGTTGTGCTACGGGGGAATCTCTCACAGTGCATCGGAGAGAAGAACCAACAGATCAGGATACCAAATGGCCTGAGGCCATTTGGGAGCCACCAGAATCATCTGAAGATTGCTGGTGACCAGCAATCTGCTGATCACCTTGTGAATCAGACAGAACGGGGGAAAGGCATAAACTTAAAGGTTGTCCCACGGATGTTGGAACGCATCCTCTGCAGCTGCCCATGGGTCCGGCACGATGGAGAAGAAAACTGGAAGTTTTCTGCTGTGCCGGGTGGCGAACAGGTCCACCACTGGGCACCCACACAGGTCAAACAGCCTTTCCGCCACGTCTGGATGAAGAGACCATTATGTCCCAATCACCTGAATTTGGCAGCTGAGCTTGTCTGCCACTACATTCCTCTTGCCTGGAATGTATCTGGCCGACAGCTCTACCGAGTGAGGGACACTAGGCCCCCCTGTTTGTTGACATATGCCACTACTGAGGTGTTGTCAATCATCAACACCATGGAGTATTCCATCACTTGATCCTAAAACTCTTAGAGGGCTAAAAATTCCAGGACGTTGGTGTGAAGGTGCCTGTCGTGACGATTCCATACACCTGCAGTCGGCAACTCCTCCAGGTGTGCACCCCAACCCTTTTTCAATGGGTCTGAGAACAGAAGCATGTCCGGAGGGGGAGAGTGCAACTCCACTCCTATTAAGAGGTTCCTATCATCCAGCCACCAGGCTAAATCCTTCCTCACTTCCTCCGTGAGAGGTTGACAGAGACTGCAGTTGAAGACACCCATGAGGGACTAACTTCTCTAGGGACGACAGGTGACCAATCACGACCTGCCAAAGTTGAGCTGGCTGTTCCTGTCGCGATAGAAACAGTTGAGCTGCCTCCCTGAACTTGCTGGTCCTCAAGTCTCCTGTGAAGCACGTGCTGCTACTGTGTCAATCTGCTTGGGAACGAGATCCAACTTCTCGAAATTTATCACAATCTCTAGATTGTGACAAAGGTCGAGGAGACAATCCCTGTCCCATAGCAACTGCGAGAGAGAACTCGCCAGGACTAACCAATCGTCGAGATACCTCAAACTCACCAGGACTAACCAATCGTCGAGATACCTCAGAAGACGTATCTTGATTGAGTGGGCCCAAGCAGAGACCAGAGTGAACACTCACGTGAACACCTGTGGGGCAAAGCAAAGTGCCTTGAATTGGGACACAGTCCCCTCAAGGATAAAGTGAAGGTACTTCCAGGAGGACTGATGGATGGGTATCTGAAAATACGCATCCCTGATAGAGGCGAGCACGGAGCATGCCATCTCCATCGCACTCTCCATGGTTACCCCTCTTCACCTGCCTCCTCCCGGTGTATCCTGAGGAAGTTGAAGGGACAGTTGAGGAAGCTCTGACACTCCCGACCGGTCTGTTGGCAGAACCAACAGATGGAGCGGGCTGTGAGCAATCACCAACCTGTGGTGATGATCAGTTCACAGGTCTAGAGGGGTGTTCTCCCTGAGGAGAAGCACTATTCCGAGGACAGTAGCGATGCTCCCTCACGCTGGGGGAATTGCTACTCGAGGCCTGGACCGTACAGCCACGCTCGGCATTTAGTGCAAAGGGCATGAGGATCAACATCCACACTAGAGTGGAAACCTCCACATTTCCCGGCCCCCAATCCAGGGCAAACATTTTGCGTAAATGGGGGGGCAAGTAGGCTTATCTGAGCTTTAGGTTTGCATTATCTTAAATAATTCAAGCAAACAACAAAGCATTACATTTGCAATCAAAAATACAGAAAAAGAACACTCTCATGATCCGATGATAGTGGGCAGAGAGAACGTCAGCACACGATGGCGGTCAAAAGCAAAGTGGAATGTTTACATCTAGTTGAGCAGGACTCCCAACTATTAGACAAGCAATTACTGCCTGGTTGTAATTAACCTGCAATTTACCTTTGAACTCTATCGTACAGTAAGGGGACCGATGGGAATGTGGGGTTTTGGGTGGTTTGAAACACCTGGGAAAATTATGCCTTACAACTCTATTCTTCGGTAAGGGGGACCAATGGGAAAGTGGGGTTATTGGGGAAGGTTTTGCCATGTTATTTACTCTCATTTATTACATTTAAAACTCAAAATACAAGCTGAAATAAAGCAATAAATAAAATGCTAATGAAGCTGTTACATAGCCAAAATCCACCTTTTAGGTACTACACCGAATCCTACGACACATGCACCAATCCTACTGCGCAATCGCCATGTTATAGGGGAGCTTTTGTTTCAGATGGCCTTTCTTTCAGGGGGGCTACGGGGTCAGGTAACACGTTCTACTAGGTTAGGTTAGTATCATAACCTATATGTTACACTTCTAAGATTACCTTCCAGTTCCCCAACCCGTCCTCCCCTTACTGGACATATGGCTCCCTGGAGGTGATATATCCTACACCATCAACCAGAATGAAAATATGGCGGGTTGTTTACGTTTCTTGGTCCCGAACCAAAACTTTGAAGATTGTTCAGTCGAAGTAGACTATGGCAGCTGACGTTTTCCTATGTTACTTTACTTACTTTACATGAGTTTAAGGTAATATTTTGCCGTCGACTGTAACTAATCTGTTATGTACCTTTGAACTCGTACGTCAGTACTCCACACCCCTTGTACCGTCATGTAGTCTTCAAAGGCAAATTACGATTTAATTACAGTCAGCCGAATAAATATTACTTTAAATTCCTGTTCAGTAAGTAAAATAACATAGGAAAACGTCAACTGCCATAGTCTACTTTACCGCGGAATGCGGGCTTAGAATTACCAAACACATGCCTCCCCCGTGTGTGATTTTATTCTCGAACCTAATAACAAGACTCGCTTCAAAATGACGGCATGTGAAACAACAATAGGGACCTTCAGTATAAAAAGGTATCAATAATATAAAACATCATTCTTAGCAAAGTAAATGAATATAGCATCTCTCCTAAATATATTCTACAAGAAAATAATTAACTTCAGTTTACATCTTAACACGCCTCCCCCTTAAACTTAAATTAATTTGCCTCTAATCATGGCAAATTTCTTCAACTTCTGTTTAGACGCAGGCTTAGTAAACATAGCAACATTTTCATCTGAGGGCACATAACAAGATCCACAATCTTACTTTCAATTTGAGATCTTATAAAATGATACTTAATAGTATCAATATGCTTAGATCTTTGGTGGTGGACAGGATTTTTGGCTAATGCAATAGCTCCTTTATTGTCAGCATTCAGGATAATAGTTCCACGATTACAATTCATCATATCAGCATATAACTCTCAAAAAGTTCCCTTCCTGCATAGCATGGGTTATAGCTACATATTCAGCTTCACAAGCGGATCAAGATCTACTACCTTTTGTTTCTTTGTCTTCCACGAAATTAGTGGTCCACCTTCACATAGTTTACAACAATATCCTGTAATACTTCTTCTATCCTCAGATGCACCCCAATATGAATCACAGAAGAGGCTGATGATACGTTATAGTTCAGCAATTCTGTCAGTATGTAGATGCAGTTGTCGGTTGAGTGGTTTGCTTTAAATCTGAACTGGTTGTCACTGGTGTGTGGAAAGGGGAGAAGTCTCACTAGAAGAACCAACTTAAGTATCTTCAATGCGGTCGTTGTGATTGCAATCGGCTGTTAATTACCAGGGTCAGCTGCATTCTTTAGCTTGTTTTTGATTAATGGTATCAAGTGAACTAAGAGTAGGGAGTCTGGAAGAAACTGGTTAGTTATGCATGCATTGAATAGGGCAGCTAGGCAATTTATTATTAGGAAGGCTGTTTATGGCATTGCTAATTTTACCTGGTGTAATACGATCTGAATGGGTCATCTGACTTTTCAAAAGTCAAACAACAATGCAAAGTCCCTTTCAAAAACTTCAAAACATGCCTAGCTAAACTAAAATGTGCAATACTAGGGTTAGACATATACTGGGACAACTTAGTAACAACATAACTCAAATCAGGCCTTGTACCCCTCATAATGTAGATTAGGCTACCAACAATCTCCCTATACAGTCTAAGGTTACTTAATTCTTTAGAATCACTGGAAATCAACTTGTTACACTTTAATCACAAGGGATTGCTTTAGGGTTACACTCATTCATGTTGAATTTCTCAAAAATTTTCTCACAAAATTTCCTTTGGTTCATAACAATAGTCCCCCTTGAATAAAAAATAAATTCAATCCCTAAAAGATATGGAATTCTCCCAATATCTTTCATCTTAAACTTATTTTTGAGAGATTCCTTCATGACATGTAGTACATTATTGTTGTTAGCAGCAATTATCAAATCATCAACCCATATCATAATTATATCATTACCTTCATACTTAGTGTAGAAACATGCATCAGCAGCAGATTGCTTAAATTTCTGACTGACAAGAAATCTATGTAATAGACTATTCCAATTCCTTTCATTTTGTTTTAGTCCATACAAAGATTTGTTCAATTTATAAACTAAATATTCACCCTTTTCATTGGTTTTCTTGAACCCTTCTGGTTGTTCAAGATATATTTCAGTCTATATCAGCATTAAATAAGCAGTTTTCACATCCATTTACTGAATTCCCATTTCTTCTTACACTGCTACTTGCACCATCATCCTTATTGTACGTAGTATGGCATGCTGTCAGTGAGAAAGTCTCTTCATAATCCACGCCGTTCACTTGGGAATATCCTTTTGCTACACATCTTGCTTTAAATCTCTCTATGTTGTTTGGTTCATGCTTCACTGCATAAACCCATCTTCATCCAACAACTTTCGTCCTTCAGGAAGTTTCGCCAACTTGAAAGTATCATTTTCTTCCAAGGCTCTCATTTCCTTTTCTATAGCTTCCTTCCAATAATGGGATTCTGGAGATTCGAGGGCTTCTGTGTACATAGTTGGAACGTCAGCAACACGGCAACAATAATCAATAGAACACTAGTAATCTTTATTGTAATCCATCCACCTCATAGTCTTCTAAGTGCTTGGGCCAACTTCGTTGCCTCTGTGGATATCTACTCTCTTCTTGTTCCTTTTTATCTTCCTTCTTCTTTTTATCTTGTTCATTATCGTCTTCTTGAAAGTTTCCTCTTTCTTCATCTCTTCTTATCCTTGAACGTCTCATCGTCTTCATACACTGGATAAGGATAAGGATTTGCATATTCTTGCTGTACATCTTCTGGAAATTCTTCACTAAACTTCACACATCTTACCCTTTTCATGACCATCTTGCTCGGGGAAGTACACTAAATAGGCTGGACTCTCTGTATCATGGCCAACAAAAATTCCTCTTCTAGAACGTGCATCTTATTTCTTGTCCTGCTCATAAGCATAACAGACAGTTCCAAAGATATGCATGTCCTTTACATTTGGCTTTTGCCCAGTCACCACTTCAAATGGGGTCTTCTTCGTCCTTGAATTGTAGCACCTGTTCCAGATTTATGCTGTCATCTTTACAGCATAGGTCCACAATTTCTTATGCAATTTGCTTACCAACAATAAACATCTCGCCATATCGAAGATCGTCCTCCTGATCAAATAATTGGTGGCGCTCTCATCTTCTTTCATTCTCAGATTAATTCTTTATACATTTTTATTATTCGAGGCCTACTTGTGCCAATGTAATGGCTATGAAGTATTTCTAAGGCTTCCTTACCAGTATGCTTGGCATCATGCATCACGAGGGAGAAACTGGTCTCATCCAAATATTGTACCAGCACTGCGTAAACTTGCTTGCTCTTCGTGTATCTGGGCTGTCTGCTTCGTCGAGTTTTAATCTTACTGGATGGCTTTTAAACCTCTCTTCCCACATCTCATGCTTATCTGCATCTCCATTGTACATCAGGTGGCTCCTGGGCCCATAACCTGTTGCGTTAACGTCCACCATCATGGCAAATATAAGTAGAAATGTGAGGCTCAACTCAAACACATGCCTTCCCCGTGTGCATCTTTATTTTCGAATCTAATAACAAGACTTGCCTCAAAATGGCGGCATGTGAAACAACAACAGTATAAAAAGGTATCAATAATATAACACATCATTCTTAGCACAGTAAATTAATATAACATCTCTTCTAAATATATTCTACAAGAAAATAATTAATTTCAGTTTACATCTTAACAAGTCACAAGCATCTAATGAAAATAGAGAACCTCAGAGGTCAGTGCAAGACTTGATGGAACAGTATCCACAGCAGTTTGACAGAATAGGCAATTTTCCAGGGGAGTATCACATATGCACAGATCCATATATAGCCCCTGTGGTACACTCTCCTAGGAAAACCCGAATACAACTCAAAGATGAAATAAAAAATGAGCTTGATGAGATGGTAGCTCAATGTACAATTAGGCCTGTTAGTGAGCCATCTGAATGGGTTAGTTCTTTAGCCTACAGTAGAAAGAGTGATGGAAAGTTACGCATCTGTTTAGACCTTAGGGATCTCAACAGAGCAATCCTAAGGAATAACCACAAAGTTCCAATGCTCGAAAAAATCACACATCGTTTCAGTGGTTCAAAGATGTTTTCCAAATTGGATGCTAAAAATGGGTAGTACTGGTCTGTGAAACTTGACAAAGAATCCCAGTTATTGACAACTTTCAACTCAACAGGGGGAAGATATTACTTTTGTCGTATGCCATTTGGTTTGATGATGTCACAGGATGTTTTTCAAAGCCGTATGGACATGATCTTAGGTAGGTGAAAATGTAATAGGCATAATAGATGATGTAGCTGTAGTATTCTCAGAAACTGAAGAGCAACATGAACGTGTTACTTAGTACCTTGAAGCCTTATTGGTCTTTCAGGGGTAAACTTAGTGTAGAAAATGGATTGATTCTCAAGAGGGAACTATTCCTTATTTCCTCAAGCATGCAAAAGGAAATCTTAAATAAGATACACATGAGTCACCAAGGTGTCATTAAGTGTTAGTTGAGAGCAAAAACATTGTTTATTGGCGCAATATCAGTAAAGACATTGAGGAGATTGTTGCAAATTGGGATTTATTCCATTTTAGTCATTCAGAACATTTAGTTGTTGCTGGCTACTATTCCAAGTTGTGGCAGGATGTACTAAAGCAACCCCCTCACCCTTGATCCGTCTTACAGACAATAGTCTCCTCACTACACAACTTTCTACTCATGTTATCTGTAACCAGACTCTTGGATAAAAGGATATTTAAACCACTCAGATACCTTAACACCATATTTCATAATTCAAAACACTTACAAAACCTACTAACCAAAGTGAACCCACAACCTAACATGAACGAACTCAACCCAAGATTATACGATATGTATATATAGGTGGCCAACGGTATTTCCTCGTCAATCCGTATGATCCGCAGTCAATCTTTCAATCCAAATTCAATCCAGTCGTCAACTTCAGGAATATTTATCTTCAAAGAATGGTTCCACAAAGAATTTTAAGGTCCAACCATAGCCGTCGTTAGCAATATCAATACTTATATCCTTAGTACATCTTCCACAATCAAGGTTCGTTACGAGTCATCAACATCAATCGTACCAATCTTTAAAGAACAATCGAAGCTGTAATCCAGTTCCACGCAATAGTCCACAATCCTAGCAATCAATACTAACTGCTGAAAGATAAGGGGACAATTAATCCTTATCTACAGCTGAGCTGGCAAGCAATGTAGATAAGAGGGAAGTTAAGGAGGAACTGCGGTCCTGCAAAGAAACGTCAACTATCACTAACATTCAAAACTAAATAAATAAACAAAGAATTTGGCAAAAAAAAGTAAAAAAAAATAACAACAGAAAACTCAATCTTCCACAAAGTTTCCAGTTATTCGATATATCAAAGGTAAGTGTACAGCTTCTACTGCAGTTAGGTTAACAAAGCAAATATTTTCTGAGTATGGATGTCCTGAGCGTATTTTATCAGATAATGACCCTCAGTTTGACTCAGCCGAGTATAGACATTTTGCAAAAAAATGGCAAATTGAACATGTAACAAGTAGCCCTAGGTTTCCAAGATCTAATGGTTTCATTGAAAGGAACATTCAGATTATAAAGAACATCATGGCAAAAGCAAATGAAATGGGGGAAGATGCTGATTTGCTTTATTGTGTGTAAAAGCGACTCCAATTGACAGTAATCTCTCCAGCCCGGCAGAGCTTATGCTTAATAGAAAGGTTGTTGGTAATTTACCTGTTAAAGTTAAGGTTAATAATTAGCTAGTGTGTGATAAAGACAGTATAATACAACAACTCAATTACAGGCAGTCTAAGCAAATGTATCATGATAAATATGGTGTGAAAGATTTACCTCACCAGGTTTCAGGGTTAAGGAATCCCGCCGAGATTTTACAAAAGTGTAAGGAACCTAGATTTAGTTTAATCATCTGATAATGGTATTGTAAGAAGGAACTGTATCAATATCAAAGATGTACCAGATAAAAAGAAAGTTCATTTTGTGATGAATTGTGAGAGACTGAAATTGAACCACCTGTAGAAAAGTTGTCATGTAACTTCAATCCAACTGTAGATGGTACAAATAAACAGTGCGACTCAGGAGTACAGTATGCAATTCGAAGTGGGCGAGAAGTAAAAAGGCCCAAAAAGTTTAATGTATGTATTAATAACTATGAATGCTTATCTTAAAAAATGGCTCATTGATATTTTCTCATTTTTATTGGTGAGGGGGATGTAATGTGAATGCTACCAACACTACAGTGTTTTATGTATGAGCGAACACCATTGGTTGGAGATGGCCAACAAGTACAACATGGCCTGCTTGTAACCTGACCCTGTAGCAATTGCAATAAGATTTCCTAATAAATGAGGTGAACTGGTTGCATGCCTTTCCATACACTACCACTACGAGGAAGTTAACTGTGGTCAGTCAGTACATGCCTTTCCATACACCACCACCAAGAGGAAGTTAACTCTGGTCATTCAGTACATGCCTTTCCATACACCACCACCAAGAGGAAGGAAGTTAACCGTGGTCAGTCAGTAGAGTCATCTGTGTGTTTTTCACATAAGTTTGGTATTGAGTTCGTATGGTTGTCGAGCTGTGATTAATTTGTAGTGTTTGATGTTGTAGATTGTTGTAGGCAGTCCCCGGGTTACGACGGGTTTGGCTTACGACATTCCAAGGTTAAGGCGCTCTTCAATTATATTCATCACAAATTATTTCCAGGGTTACGTCGCATGTTCCAGGGTTATGACGCCTACAGCGCTCATCTGGCAGAGGAAATATGACACCAAACATACAAAATAATCAATATTTGAAGGTTTTTTTGATGAAAAATGCAATAAGAATGCAGTTTACATAGTTTTGAATGCACCCAAAGCATGAAAAGTAATGTTTTCTTAAGATTTTTGACGATGTTCCGGCTTACAACGATTTTCGGCTTACGATGCGTCTCAAGAACAGAACACCCGTCGTAACCTGGGGACTGCCTGTATAGTCTTGGTGATCGTTTGGTGTTTGTTTGTGTTAGTGATTTATCGTGCTTTGTATGGTCTTGGTTTGTTTGTTTTGTTTTTGTTTTTTAGTGTACAGTGGGAGTTGATGATAGTGGTTTGTTGTTTGATGTTTTGTTCGCTAGTAGCGGTGGAGTTGTTTTTTGATGGCCATATGACGCTGAAATTAAATGTGTTTGAGATTGTGTTTTTTGCCTTGCTGAAGCAAGTGTCCTGTTAGTAATTAAAGTAATGTAAAGGGGAAAGTGTGGCTGGGGGAGATTTGTAAACCAGGAGTGGTTAATGTAAATGTGGGAAGGTCTTGCTTGCTTTTGTTTTTTAAGCATGTGATCCCACCACACCCCAAAGCAAGACAGTTAAAACACTTACGAGCTAAAACAAGTAGGCGCTTTTAAACCACAGCATCTGGATATTTGGTGCAACTGAAGGTGGAGTGATCGCTGTTGCAAAACGGGTACGACGTTGATCGAGAGGTGCTAGATTCTAGGGCCTTCAATTGCGAGGGTCGTGACAGTTCTTCCCCCTTCTGCAACACGTCATCCTCTAAGTATCTTATAAGGAAATCCATTACCTCAAATAACTCATCTAAACTGTAGTCGCACTTACATAAATATTCAACAACTTTTTGATACACATGACACTTTGACAACTGGTTTATTAAGCTTAACAACTTGCCTTGATCCAACACAGATTTGCTTAGCCGTTTAATCTGTTCAATCAACACCGTGAGATCTATCCTGAATTCTCTATCTATCTATCTAACAAATTCAGGGCCATGCTATGTGTTTTGGTTTGTGTTACGTTGGTCAAAGCAATGATCCGGTTATTGAGCAGTGTGATTGCACGGCCAGCTCTGTCGAGTGTCTTTCTTATCGCAGTTTCTACTGACGACTCTATCTTAAGGTACTGTGTTCGCAACTGTTGCTCGTCAGCTCTAATCCTGTCTAATAGGTCTTGATTTCTGTTAAGTTGACTCTAAAGTAAGGTGACCAGATTTCTTAGACAAAATGCGGGGACATTTTAGGTTCAGAGGTGTTTTGTCAATAAAAAACTAAAACAGGTACACTGCAGCCCTTACCATTCATAAAGCAGCATTCAAAAGTTACTGTCTTCCTATTTATCCTAAAATGCAAAGGAACTGAATAAAAATTCAATTGATTAAATCAAGGCATGCTATAATTTAACAACTACTTACCAATGATTGAACAGTATTAAAATTATCTATGGGTGAAACACCGCTGGATGGCAGAGAGTGGTGATGGCTGGTAGCTGGAGGGAAGGCAAGAGGGGGGAATCCCTGGTTTGGCAGGGAATTCGGTTTTATGTTCTTGGAAGGAAATCTCGCAAATTAATTATGCTGTGCAAAGCTGTTTAACATTTCCCTAGTTATATGCACTGTACAGTGTGAGTTGTACGGTGTGCAACTATGCATAGTTTGGTCCACATTTCGTTTTTTTTCTGTATTCCAATTTCGGATCTTTCGGTCACAGTAAAAACTGGGGGCAGTAGTAGCCGGGGACAGGGCACTGAAGATAGGGACTGTCCCCGGAAACCAGGGACGTATTGTCACCCTACTCTAAAGGCACTTCACCATTTCATTTGTTTCAATATCATTTGTGAAGTAATGAGAGGAGTTCACTGGAGTGATTTGTGTTAAGTTGACTCTAAAGGTACTTCACCATTTCATTTGAGTTTCATTATCATTTGTGAAGTAATGAAAGGGGTACATTAGAGAGATTTGTATTAAATTGACACTCAAGGCGCTTCATCCTTGTTGTTTGTATTTACAAAGTGATCAGAGGGATATACTTGTATAAAGTGATTTGTGATAATCGGCTGTATTCAAATACAAACATTTTGATGCGAACATTTTTTGTCTTTAGTCCAAACCACTGAAACACCATTTCTGATCAAACTGGTGGATTCCCTGAATCCCCCCAAAAACCCAGAAAGTTTGCATTGATTAGTATTACCGGCCACACCATTAAGACGCCCGTTTCTAAGATGGTGAACAACAGCCATCTTGGATTTTTTGGCCAAAAGGAGGTCGAATCAATAAGAATACCAAAAATGAATTCCTTGACCCAAAAACCACCAGAAAGTATGTGTTGATCAATGCTGTAGCCCAAACCAGAGAAAAGGATATTTTTAAGATGGCCTCCTGTGTCCATTTTGGATTTTGACCCTTGCGAGGCTAGCCCACACTTTCGCGAGGGTCACCCTCGCTGATTTTTCAAAGTAACCATCAAAGATGACAAATCCATAGAGAAACCTTTGTTTGAACTCCGTGGTCACGGAAATGCCAGAAATGACCTAACTATCTCAGGATTTTGGGACAATTAGAAAATAATCCAGGGATTTCCTGGGAAATACAGTGATTTTTTAGACATATTTTCATTGTTAACCATTCAAAGTAAATGTTTTACACGGATTAAAAAATAAAATCTTAATAATGGGAATAAAAAAAACAGCATTAATTTTGGTATTTGATGCTTAAAATATCAAGAAATATAACTTTCAATGAGTTACATTGGCAAATTTGGTGTCATCTTGCAAAATATAAACATATAAACAATTGATTTGGATTTTTAGTTGACATGTATTTCTAGAAATACTAAATAGCTTTGCCAAACAAATAATGATAATTAATGATATCATGTAGAAAATACCCAGTCTCCATTTGTGATACTAATTAAAATCTATTTTGAAAGCTGCATGAGTGTAATCCAGAGGTTATAAAATGAAATTATATATATATATATATATATATATATATATATATATCTATATATATATATATATATATATATATATATACTATATATAGATATATATATATATATATACTATATATATTATATATATATATCTATATAATACTATATATATATATATATATATATATATAGTATATATATATATATATATTATATATATATAATATATATAGATATATATATATAAAAACATATATATATATATCATATATATATATATATACATATATAATATATTATAATAATATATATATATATATAATATATACTATTATATATATATATATATATATATATATATATATATATATATATATATATAGATATATATATATATAGATATATAATATATATAGATATCTATATATTATATAGATATATATTACCTTAATAGATATATAATATATATATAGCATATTATATAATAATAAGATATAAGAATATACTAATAATATATAGCTATAATATATATATATGATATAATATATAGATATATAGATAGATAGTAATTTATATATATATATATATATAGATATATATATAGATAATATATATATATCTTATATAGATATATATATAGATATAATATAGATATATATATAGATATATATATATATATATAGATATATATATAGATATATATATAGATTATATCTAAGATATATTATATATTGATATATATATATATATATAGATATACCTATATAGATATATAAGATATTGCATTATATAATTATATATATATATATAAATATATAATAGTGATGCAATCATTATATATAGATATAAAATTAATATATATATATATAATATATATATATTATTTTTTTTTATATATATAATAATTATATATATAATATTATTATATATTATATATATTAAATATATATATATATATATATATATATAGATATATATATATATAGATATTATAATATAATATATATAATATATATATATAATATATATAATAAGATATCTATATACGATCTATATAGATATATATATAGATATATATATCGATATATATATAGATATATGTATATATATATATATATATATATTAGCTATATATATATATTATATATAATATATATTATATATTAGATATATATAATCGAATAATTACTATGTGCTGCCGTCATTATATATATATATAATATATAGTAATATTATATATATATATATCTATTATCTGTATATTATATATATATATATATATATATATATATATATATTATATATATATATAGATATATAGATATATATATATATAGATTTATATATATATATATATATATATATAATATATATATATATATATATATATTTATATATATATTAAGAACTTGCAGCACATTAGTATTATTATAAAATGAATATTTTGCCATGTTATTTCTCTAACAATATTCATGTGCCTTTCTATTAGATTCCGTATTAACTTGTGTTTTATTTTTCAATACGTAAATCTTTTAATGGAGCCCCTATATTCATAATAGAAGCCTTTTCAGAATTATATTAATTCTCTTTGTTGGAACAAATACTTTTATGCACAGCAATGTTTAGTTTTTTGCTCAAGAAATAATTAGATCTCATTATCAATAAAAATAAAAATAAACTTGAAATTTTTAAAAACTGGATTTTAAATGCTTTACCTTTTTCTATACAATAGTAATTTAAACAATACTGTGCCTAAAAGTATTTCCAACAAAGACAAATAAAACTAAAATAATTCTGAAAAGGCTTCTGTTATAAATAGAGGGGTTCCATTAAAAGATTTATTGAAAAATAAAACACAAGTTAATACAGAATCAGATAGAAGAAAACCACATGAATATTGTTAGAGAAATAACATAGCAAAATATTTATTTACTAATAATTACTATGTGCTAAAGTTTGCAGTCATATAGTAACCATAAATCTATGTAACATGTCACAATCATACTGACTTGTAATTCAACATTTATTTACATTGTACAGTGTAAGGTAGGCTAGCCTGTAAAAATTACTTAGATTTCCATAGCTAGCCAAGACTTGAGCTGTATTTCATAGTCTGTATGCCAAATTAGGCTACCTTTGCTAAGCTAAGGTTAAGCTATGGTAGGCTACCCTTGTTATTTGATGATCAATCCTGGTAGACTGGTTAGTTGGTAAAGTTTACTTTAAAGCTATAATGTGGTATAAATTTGAAGTATAGGGTAAAAATGATAAATGGTAAAATTGAAGAATAGCCTATTACCTTTCTGTGTTCTGACAAATCAAATTCAGCTGAATCCTCTGCATACAATGAGGTTTGAGAACTTATTGATGACATTGTAAATAACATTTTAATTCTTCATTAACACTTACAACTGCAGCAGGCCCATGCTAGGCCTCATGATACTGTGTACATTCTAGTACTAGTAGTAGGGAAAATTATCAGACTTAACCATGGTTACATGGTCTGACAGTAACCCTTGGAATTTTTGTCTACAACTTTGGTATAAACCATGTTAGTCTAAGACACTCTGGGCTAAAGACACTTTTGGCTAGAAACAACTTGGTCTAAAGACACGTTAGATACGTTGGTCTAGACACTTTAGGCTAAAAATCTATTTTAAGCTGCCCTATCACCTTGATCAATTTAATTAATTCCTTTTCTAAGGGAATACATAAAAGGTAATTCACTCTCTCTCAAGACACTTTTGGCTAATAACTCTTCTTAACAAAGCGCTATCAGGAAATCGTTATTATGGTTCAAAGACAGTTTGATTGCGAATGTTTCCTCGTTAAGTTGTTCAGGTAAATCTCAATGTTTACAAGTTTTTAAGTTTATTGTTTCTTCTAAAATCCCAAAATGGACAGTACTTTACAATTTGTGAAAACAATCCAAGGAAAAGATAAACTTTGCTATAATGGTTACTATTATACAAAGAATAATTCAATTTCCGAAGCCTCCAACATCATTGGCTGATGTAGACGTTCAAGGCAGATTTAGAATAACCATTCGAGCAGAACACTGGCTGCGGCTAGTACAGTAAGTTCCAGAAGTGAAGCGACAAATTTTATAATTGATCGTACTTCTTTAGAAACTCTCGTAGGTTGCAATTATCGTCATCCTCTTTATCTAAGAATAATACGTATCAGTGATTAACTGTAGAAGCTCAGAAAGTATTTCCCCAGTGAATGATCAATGTTAGTTCAATAATTGTATATTAAAAGAAAAAAAAAAAAAATTCCCCATAGAGTGCATAAGCATTGGCCTAATATGATTTGCAAATAAACTTTCTACTTTTATAGCGCTATATCGAAAGTAATTAGATTTCTTTTGATAAAGCACGAAGGTTTAGCATCTGATTAAATGAAATGTAAATAAGACAAGATGGTGTGAAAAAAAAAAGAAGGAAATCCAAGTTATATGCGCGTTTAGCATTGGCTACATGGTTAAGCCTATTCAAGAATCAAGGAAATATATTTTCCAGCGTGTTAGTTAAAAATTTCAGAAAATTCCTCAATTGTGCAAGTTTTTGCATGTGGAATTGCGTTCAGGGTCGCATCAAACAATTATTTTCGTAGGTTTCCATCTTTTTTTTTTTCCAGTGCATAAATGAGACTATTATTGTTCATACGATCCGGAGTGTTAATATGCTTGGCGAGCATTATTTTAATTCGAGTATCTCCTGTTATGCTCTCTCTCTCTCTCTCTCTCAAGACCTTTTTATCTAGTCAGGAATGCAGAGGCCTGTTTTAAGAATCGAGCACTAGGCCTATTGGTCATGCTCGGGTGCCTTCTTTATATATATATATATATATTTAATATATATAATATATATATATATATATTTATATATAAATATTATATATATAATTATATATATTCCACAAAATACTCATAAATTTCTGTTATACAATAATGCTTGACTGAATCGAACTGATTACTGGTTGCCCGTGGAAATATGAATTTGGGTGATGTCATCCCCTTATGATACGCCCACTTACGCAAATTCAGTCTTAAATTTCACGGTTGGAATATGATGAGAAGATTTGTGGTAAAAGGTTGAAGTGAAAAAGGTGGAGTTAAGATTGTCAGTAGAGGTAGAGGTAGAGAAGGGGGGTGGGAGGGGTGGTTTGGGTCTGTCGTCTCCCTACTTAACCAGGTGGTGATTTTACAGGTGTTCTGGTTGCTAGCCACCGTCTTTCTTATTTTTTATTTAGCGAATCTGTTCCCCAGGTGCAACAACCGGTCCTGGTTTCGGTCCTAATGGTTCTACTTTTCCCTAAATAACTGACAGTGGCCCTTCATTGTAAGCCTTGCTATGCCCGGAACTAGGCCTAGTCACCTGAAGGTAGCAGCAGCAGTTAGAGCCTTTCTCGAAGATGGTGTTTTATGCTCGGTCCTTCTCTGTTGAATCTAGGTGCATTCATGGTTGGTTAAGTTTAATGTTGCGGAGATTTTCCCTTTACATTCTATTGATAATTGCATAGTTTTACGCATCTTCGCTAAAATAATTGATAATACACTATGATATTAAATATTTATTTCCACATTGCTCACAATATACATTGGTAATGTTGGTATTCCTGTGTTGAAAGAAAATTTAAAATTGTTTCGTTTCTATAGCTTGAAGTAATTACTATACATTAGAATAATTACTATTATCGTAATTTTGTCTTATGATTGTTATAATATCATAGATTTGATATTTGTGCATCATATGTTACCTTTATTTTGCTTGATAGGGCTTTCACTGTAGAAAAAAAAGTTTTTCAGCTACGTGTTGTAGTTGCCAGTTAGTGAATTTCGAACGAAATCTTCTGAAATTTGTCGCTTCACTTCTGGAACTTACTGTAAATGAGAGAATTTTGATTTTTGCAGGACCATTGTCTTTAAAACAGTTGGGTTCATCAAAGCATGTTCGGCGATGGAACTTTTGAAACATCCCAGAATTTTTTTTTACCAAATATCGCTCATTCATTTCAACAATGACATAACCCAAAAATTGAAGATTTTGAGTTATTTATACCACTGAATTTGCCATCTTCCATATTTATTTGTGGTAAGAACGCCATAACTCTAGTAGCAAAACTGGCCGCCAGATGTCGCTCAAGGCATAGTGACTCATTTAAATTCAAACTTATCGTTTGGTTGTCATAGTTCAATTGCGTCTTGACAATTGTAGAGAAAGCATCGTTATTGTTCCTGCAACAGTGACATATTTCTTATTATGACAGTGTTCTGAGAGGTTAGTAATTGTTTGATATCATAACTTTTTGTTGAACAGTGAATGATTTAGACTTGATGCGATTTTGACACAATATTTATTCAATTTCTTGCCTACATATATCAAAATATGACGTTATCGAGATTGCCCTAAAAATCAATATAATTTATCTTAATACAGGTAAATATGACTACTAACTATTTCAAGGCCCATAACACCCTCCTTTTTTAGTATAACTAATGAACTAGGCTTCTGATTAATGTGAAACCGAAACCACCATTGTTTGAGACACCGACCTAATTAAGAAAAATGAATTCAAGCATCTACTCCGCATTATTGTCTTACTTTATATAGAGAAATGTCATCTCAATTTTATGGGCATGGTGAGAACAGAAATTAAGACATGGCAACTAGGCTCAGAATGACGTGTGTCGACCATGACGTGGGACCCGTGACGATTACACCTGCCACGCCCCCCTTTCGGTATGGTTATCTTTATATCAGCACAAGACAATATATATATATTATATATAGATATATATATATATATATATATATATATATATATATATCTAATAAAAGGAGCCCATAAAAACACCAAAATGTAGAGAGAAAAGTACTATATTTCATAGACTGCTGTCTCTCTCTTCAGGTATATGAATGAGAAAAGTTTACAGAAAAGGTGGTATTTATACCAAGAGATTCGTCCACAAGTAAGCCAATTTAGGTCACCCCCGCTGATAATCTTCCTTTAATCTTCTTAAGCGTTGGTTGAATGAACACTGCGTCGACGATGTCCGATGTCCAATTCCCTTTTGAGATGTTCATTACCTGCTTCTCTTTTATTAAGGCCGATTCCATCATTTGACTCTTGTACCGGCAGTTGCTGCTATAAATTACACGTGACATATTCCAGTTTATTCTATGGTTATGTTCATTTATATGGTTGAAAATAGCCGAGTTCTGTTGTCCATACCTAACTGACCGTTTGTGTTGTGATTAACTCTGGGGAAGTGATTTACCTGTAAATCCGATGTAAGATTGGTCACAGTCCTGGCATGGGATCTCATATACCCAGAGTCTTTGGGCGATGTCTTTTGTTGGACGTTAATCAGGGATTTGGCCAAGGTATTTGGGTAGGTAAATGCAAAAGGGTTGGGTTGGATTTCCCAAGGGTGTGAGTTACTCTCTTAATCGTCTCCAGGTGGGGAATTTTTATTTTATTGTTGGGTGTGTCTCTGGTCTTGTCTTTAGGGGGTCGGTAGAAAATTACGTTTGCTTTTTGAATTGCTTTCTCAATTATATGGTCAGGATACTTTAAAGATGAAAGTTGCTTTTATGGTCTTCCCAAAACTCACAAAGACAATCTTCCATTCAGACCCATCGTTTCATGCGCCGGAGCTTTCAATTACAAAATTTCTAAATGGTTAGCTGGCCTCCTTTCTCCTTTTTTAGGCACTTTTTCTCCCAGTCACATCAAACATTCGGAAGACTTTTGTCACAGATTCAGAGAAGCACATATACCACTTCACAACATAAAACTTTTAAGCCTTGACGTAGACTCCCTATTCACAAAAGTACCAGTACAGGACGTTCTTCAGTTTTTAAGGGAAAAATTATCCCCCTATTCAGATCATTTCCCTTTGGCACTTGACAAAATAATAAAGTTAGTTGAATTATGTGCATCTAATAACGTATTTTCATTCGGGGAATCATTCTACAAGCAAAAATTCGGGTGTAGTATGGGTAGTCCTTTAAGTCCTATTTTAGCCAATCTGTACATGGAATACTTTGAAACTACAGTAATAAATGCAATAAAACCCAAAAACATGCTGTGGATGAGATACTTGGATGACATACTACATTTTGGGATATAAGTGGGGTAATTTTAATGAATTCCTCTCAAAATTAAACGCATTAGTGCCCAGCATCAAATTTAAAGTTGAATGGGCAACAGACAACAAAATTCCTTTTCTTGATGTTTTAATAATCAGAGACACGACAGAATACAAATTTACCATATACAGAAGACCAACGTTCTCACTTTACTATATTCACTACTTTAGCTATCATGACAATACTATCAAGATAGGTGTAGCTAGCAACCTATTCTTAAGAGCCTTACGAATTTGTTCCCCAGATTTCCTGGAAAAAGAATTTGAACTAATTCGCAAGCAACTTTCATCTTTAAAGTATCCTGACCATATAATTGAGAAAGCAATTCAAAAAGCAAACGTAATTTTCTACCGACCCCCTAAAGACAAGACCAGAGACACACCCAACAATAAAATAAAAATTCCCCACC
This sequence comes from Macrobrachium nipponense, assembly GCF_015104395.2. Taxonomy (NCBI): domain Eukaryota; kingdom Metazoa; phylum Arthropoda; class Malacostraca; order Decapoda; family Palaemonidae; genus Macrobrachium; species Macrobrachium nipponense. Next base: position 50,691,998 of record NC_061110.1, on the reverse strand, counting down.
TGGAGACGATTAAGAGAGTAACTCACACCCTTGGGAAATCCAACCCTTTTGCATTTACCTACCCAAATACCTAAGCCAAATCCCTGATTAACGTCCAACAAAAGACATCGCCCAAAGACTCTGGGGTATATGAGATCCCATGCCAGGACTGTGACCAATCTTACATCGGATTTACAGGTAAATCACTTCCCCAGAGATTAATACAACACAAACGGTCAGTTAGGTATGGACAACAGAACTCGGCTATTTTCAACCATATAAATGAACATAACCATAGAATAAACTGGAATATGTCACGTGTAATTTATAGCAGCAACTGCCGGTACAAGAGTCAAATGATGGAATCGCCCTTAATAAAAGAGAAGCAGGTAATGAACATCTCAAAAGGGAATTGGACATCGGACATCATCGACGCAGTGTTCATTCAACCAACGCTTAAGAAGATTAAAGGAAGATTATCAGCGGGGGTGACCTAAATTGGCTTACTTGTGGACGAATCTCTTGGTATAAATACCACCTTTTCTGTAAACTTTTCTCATTCATATACCTGAAGAGAGAGACAGCAGTCTCTGAAATATAGTACTTTTCTCTCTACATTTTGGTGTTTTTATGGGCTCCTTTTATTAGATGGAATTCTGTTGTTACAGAACATTTTTACCAGTCATATATATATATTACACCCCCTTTATTCCCTAAACTACACAAACTGGGAACTCTTACCTGTTGCCAACGGTGCCCTGTCTGTAAGATGTCACGAGGCTTATTAAGACTGTGTAAATATACAAAAATATCATTTATTTCCAAAGCAATTGGTTATAACAAAGAATAAAATGATTAACAAGTCATAATGGCATAAATACCCAAATCTGCCCATAAAGAAAACCAATAAGATAACATTCTACCTTCCGGACTAAGGTTACACTCTCAAACCCCAAACAAGTCACATTGTTTAGTATTAGTCAGTTAGAGAATCCCATTCCTAATCAACCATGGAATCGGACCCATCTGTAATAAAGATAATAGTTATATAGACACCCCATGTCACTCTTTTCAAAGTATTTACGTAAAGAGAATATTTCCACACTTCTCTCTCTTTCTCAAAAGGTAACAGATTTTCTAAGTTTTTAAAGAACGTGTCTTACCTTTTCGATGGGCGTTTTCTCCCGACACTTAGGGCAACCGCTTGTTCTCTCCTTTGCACAAAGAATGCGTCTTCCACAAGTACCCTGAACCAGTAGGCCTGTAATACGCGTACAAACGAATGCACATGCCTCGCAAACAGGGAACGACCTCTGAGACAAGTTGCTTGTTCAGCAAATACCATGCTCTCCCCTGTGAACTTTGCAGTGTACCACCCCTTGTCTCTAGGCAAGCAGAGCTATGTGACTTTATTATTATATAAAACACTTTAAACATATTATTAGCCATTCCCCTCTTTCACCTCTTAAGAGGAGCTCGGCTACCCCATGCTAGCACCCGCCTAGCTCTAGACACACAAGCGTCTTACAATATATATAAAACCAGAGGCTGGCTCAAAAAAGAAAATAATGCACTCCCGTCTCACACCATATCGGCAACTAATGCCCAATGTATCACTGTACCACATGACTTAGAGCCACCTCCGTTGCCGGAGCACTTGTGCTTCGTCGAATGCATAAAAGTTTAAGGACTCCAAGTACACAAATGGCGATCAGTATAGCGGCTAACATGATCATTACTATTGGTATAGTATAGCGGTCATCGAAAAAAAAAGGTTCATCTTCACCACTATCTTCGAGTGGCGGGACAGTAATGGACTCCACTGTAGGCGGGATTCGAACCGCCTTATGGCTTCCGTGAAGGTGTCGGTGAAACACCTTTATCGACGAGTTGTAGACACGCCGACTAAGTACCATGGAGAAGTCTGTAAGAATCCTGCAGGAACTGTCAAACAGCTGGGATCCCTGTAGAATGAGCGAATTGTTGTCTCCGTTGCACATAGTAGAAATCTTGCATCTGATGCAGAAGACCGCTGTCGTCATCTCCGTCGATATTACTTGGTATGAATCGGGGAATTCTCTAAAGTCACAATGAGTCGGTAAGTCCTCGTGAGCTAATTCTAGTTAGCAACCTGACAGGTCAATACGTCGAAGAGTAAATATCCGACTTTCACACACATATCTATCGTAAACTAACACACATCCCAGTTCATAGTCAACTGCTGAGGACTGGAATTCCTCACCTAATATATACATAACCTCTACCCCCGTCCAAACCACTACCGTCCCCTGGAAAGAACTAGGAAATGGCCTAAGTATATAACTGTGAAATGGTTTTTTATCGCTAACAGGTATGTCAACAAGTAACCCCTTATCAAATAACTGTACCTTTAAAACCCCATAGTATCTATGAAGTAATTCCCCCGTAAAAATTATATTTGATCCCCATTCATATGCTGCGTCTTTTAAGGTTGACTCCAAAGTTCCCAATGGCAACATTTCCCTCGAAATTTTCCCTTGTGAAGCTGCTATAATTGCTTCTACTTGACTTTTGATCTCATTCAACAAAGATTCTGTTTCTTTTCAATATTCAACAGTGTAGTGTGTATAGTGAAAAATGTTATGGTGACGTCTAGGTCTTCTCGGATCCCTTTTACTGTCGCGTTTAATATGTTACTTGATTTCCTCAACTCATTAAATCCGTTTTCTAATTTCTCATTTCTCCCTCTTAGAGAATTCAGAGCTTTCCCATGTTCGGCGAGTTCCGCCTCTAATATTCCAACCTTCACCAAACTCGCTATTGCCACTCTGCTATGGCTGCAATAGCTACACCCCCCGCCGCCAACAACTGCACTGCCCTTTTCTGTCTTCTAGGCGGGTCCCTCCCCCCAACTGGTTTTGTCTCTGGGACCCAAGTGAGTGTTTCCCCGATCTTGCCTTGGACCCTGTTTGCAGTTATTTTAATTTCCGTTAAGAGACGTCCCAGTGATGCAGACAAGTTTCTTGTAGTCTCAAGTTCGTCTAACGTGTTTATCAGTCCTTCGACTCTGCTTCGCGATCCTTCGAGTTCTAACCTGGCTGAACCCAAACTTTCGAACTCGATGCTCAGCGTAATTTTATCAGATGATAACCATACTAAGTGGTCTTCTTCAATTAGCACTCCGGGCACCCAGGCGTACTTTCGTCTTTGCAAGCGCCACTAATCCCAGGGCGACGATTAAACAATATTTCAGCATCTGACAGAACGAGAAAGAAAAGAAAAGGAAAGCTGTCAGTTGTTTAATCATCTCAGACGACGTTAAGAAAGAAAAAAAAAAAACATATATAATTCAACATCTTTTCCCAAAAAAGAATGTGTACCGTTACAGAATCTGCTAGCGCAGCAACCCTATCGACAAGAAAAAAAATCCCCTTATATGACACGTTCTCGTGAAATGTCATAATCGGCATCTCCGAAAACCGTGCAAATCCCCGACTCATTAATTCCAAAGGGAAGGTTCGCAACCGGACTCCTTACAGCAAACTTCAGCAAAAAAGAAAAACCCACCTATGAACACGTCAGGTGCTTCGCATTGCAGCATAATCAGACCCGCGACGCTAGAAACTCATGATTCTCAAAAAAAATGTTTAGTACTGATCTTCGTAAGCACACCCCCCAGAACAATGTCTTTTCTCGCCTAAAGCAAACATTTGCCGAAAAATATTAACCCCGAAATCTTACGCCAAAACGCCGCAGACTTACATACAATAAGAGAAAAACATTCGAAGGAAACAAAGGAGAAGGAAAAAAAAAATTGCAAAGCCATTCTGTCATCAAATTACAAAAACCGATAACAAGAAAAAAAAAAGGAAAAATGAATGCAATTGCGCTATCATATATTAATTGCCACAACCAATTCTTTTCAATTTCGAGGTATGTGTTAGCTTCGACTGACCTGTTCGTTCATTTAAAACTACAAACCTATTTCCAATTTTCTCTTCAATGACTTTAAAAGGACCTTCAAACTTTGGGCCTAGTTTGTAATTTAACTCATTTCTCACGTTAAGTTTTAAAAATACCTTATCACCGACATTGATCTTGGGATCAGATGATTTACTAATACTCTTTTGAACCATATCTCTGGTTGTGGACTCGAGATTACGGCTAAGACATGCGTGTCTCTCTCTCGTGTGGATATCAGCGCTTCAACTGTATCCTCCCCCTGGTGAGGCGTAGTTAACAAATCAAATGTGCCTCGCGCTGGATAACAAAAGGGGACATTTTAATTGAATCGCTAACCATGGTGTTAATGCTATGTCTAACAACGTTAATATATCTGTCCCAATTTCTATCATTACCACCTACCGTTTTTTCTGAGCGCTTCGAGCACTTTCCTGTTCGCTCGTTCGCACAACCCATTAGCCTCGGGTCTGTATGGAATAATTGTTACTTTCTGTATTCCCATGAATTCAGCTAAACACTCCAAGGTTTTGTTCACAAATTCCCTCCCATTGTCGGTTAATAGAACTTCGGGTGAACCGTATCTGCAAACGATACCATTGAAAAATGCTATTGCTACTTCTTCGGCTGTTTTATGCTTAAGTGGGAAAATTTCTACTATCCTTGTAAGTTCATCTATTATCACTAGCAAGTACTTGTTCGCGTATCTAGACTCACAAAAATTCCCTAAGACGTCCATATGTATTCTCTGAAAAGGTTTACTCGGTATAGGATACGATCCTAATTTGCATGACGTTGTCCTAGCAGGCTTACATGCGTTGCACACCGCACAATTCCTTACGAAATTTTCCACATCTTTACCCATATTTTTCCAAATGTATTTAGCCCGAACCTCATCATAAGTTTTTTCTATTCCCAAGTGAGGACTACCGAACCTGCAATGAACTATATCTAAAACCACTGGAATTAGGACTTTCGGAATTACGATCTGTGTCGTATCTCCTTTACTTTCACTGGTTCTCAACTTATATTTAATTTTCCTAACTAACAGATTTCCTTCTAACTCCAAACCCGAAAAAGGCAAGCTATAACGTTCTTGACTAATTCCCCTCGCAGAAATGCTTTCGCATCTGCTAAGACCTCGTCTTCATCTTGCTTTAGCTCTATGAGGGGTATATCCCATTGTATGGCTTCGTTGGTGACCTGCGCGACTTGGAAACCTTCCGCGTCATGAAAACTCCTGCTCAAAGCGTCCGCGACAAACATTAAATTTGCCCTCTATATATTTGAGCTTTGCATCAAAATCTCTGATAGTTTAAGAAAACCATCGAGCTCTTTTGGGAGACAAATCGGGTTTATTAAAAAGATCGAGTAACGGTTTGTGGTCTGTAAGGACTTCTACTTTATTCCCCATCAGCCAACATTTTAAAATGAACTAAGCTCGACACTATGGCAAAGGCTTCCTTATCTATGGTGGCCATGGACTTCTCGTTACTGCTTTTGTCCTGAACTTCCTGCTATAAAAAGCTATAGGATGAAATTTCCCATCAAACTTTTGCATAAGGCATGCACCTATGCCATTCCTGGCTTGCATCAGTCACTAATGTAAAAGGTTCCTTAAAATCTGGAAACTTCAAAACCGGGGGATTCATTAGCGCATCTTTAAGCTTTTGAAAACTCTCCGCCTGGGATTCCTTCCATTGAAATTGAACGTCTTCCCGCAACACATCAGTTAGGGGAGCTGCTATGTTAGAAAACCCTTTTACGAACCTCCTGAAGAAACCGGCGATACCCAGGAATGACTTAATCTCTTTCTTTGATCTGGGGATGCGAAAATTCGCTATTGCTTTGACTTTATCGTCATTACTCTAACCCCTTCCTTAGATATGACGTGACCCTAGATATGTGATCTGCTTTTTCAAGAACGAACACTTGGCTAGCTTGATTTTTCAAACCCGCTAATCTAAGCCTCCTAAGTACTTCTGTAAGCACTTCCAGGTGTTGCGCGATCGTGTCCGTTGCGATCAGGATGTCATCCATATACACACATTTTTGCCCAATAACCCGTGCAAAACTGTGTTCACCAACCTGGTAAAAGTCATCGGACTGCCCGATAAACCGAAAAGGCATTCGCGTAAATTCATAGTGTCCCTTGGGCACTGAAAAGGCGGTATATTCCTTGCTACTCTCGCTGAGAGGGACCTGTAAGAAACCTTGCGCCAAATCAATTGAACTATAAATATTATGTCCCCCAATTTCGAACAAAAAGATCTGGTATGCACGCAACTGGGTAGCGGTCAGGGATCGTTTTTCTCATTTAAACGTCTAAAATCGACGCATACACGGACCGAACCGTCTTTCTTAGGTACCGCTAACAAGGGAAAGTTGTAAGGAGACACACTGGGTCTAATGATTCCTTCTTCTTCCCATCTATTAACTTCTTTCTCTACCTGTTCTCTGATTTTGAAAGGTATGCGATATGCAGGAATATAAATAGGTTTTGTGTTGCTCTCCAAATTTACCTTATGCTCTAAGACATTAGTCAACCCCAGTTTATCACCTTGCAAGGCTACCGTATCCCCAAATTCCGCCAAGAGCCCACTTATCGCTTCAACGTGTTCGCTATAATCGGCATTAGCCAAATGTTCACTAAATGTTTGTTTCCTTGATTGTATTTCTGCCTCCGAAAACTCAGGTTTCCCCTCTACGATAGCCACAGAACCACTATCGCAGTTCCAATCATGGAAGTCTACTATATATGTATTTTTCTGGTATCTCCTAACTGTATCATTACAGTTTAATAGCTCCACCCACGTAACCCCATTCTTGGATACACTGTTCACCGATGCCGTGCTAACAACTCCCCTGAGCTTTTCACTGTTTTCAATAACACACACATCTGTGGGTTTTCTCATTTCCTTCAATTTAACTTTTACCATAACCTTTGAACCTGGTAGTAACATAATGTCTTCAAATAAAACACCTCTATATTTGTGGTTAGTATCTCCCCTTGCCACCGCCCCATACAAATTACCACCCTCAGTATTATCCCCAGCATTGTTAGTATCAGAAACAACATCCATATTAGTATCATCACCAGTATTGTTAGTATCATTGTTACCACTATGAACTCTGATAGAACTCCGTAATCATCTCCCAGATCACCAACGTGTGTTTTAACATTACCTTTCCCCATAACACTCGTATCACCGCAATTAATACCACCGAGCACCTCTCCTCTTTCAATAACCTCCATGTCCTCCATTCTATTCACGTCCTCATAAGGTATGAGGTAATTCATTTTCCCGATTGTTATCCCATTAGCACCCGCATGGACCGAAATCTTGTGTCTTCTACAAGCAGGATGACCCAACAAGATTTTATTACCTAAGGCAATTCCTTTTATTACCAAAAAGGTTCTGTTAACACTCTGTCACCGAGAGCAAACCTTATTTGTAACACAACCCAGGGTGTTTTAATCTATGGGCTTGCACATCACACACCGTCTCCGTAGAGGGCTGCAAAGGGTAATTGGAGAACATGGATTGATACAAATTATAGTCCATTAGATTTATTGATGCCCCAGTGTCTATGAAAACCGGGATATCCCACATCCCCTACTGTTCCATAGACTATGGGTTGGGCTCTGGGGCGTCCCCCACGAGACCACAATGGCATGTACCAATCACCTGTACCCTTTTTGTTGATCGGGCTTCCAAAAATTTCGCCGATCCCTTTGCCCTCTGGTTTGACCTGCTGGGAAGTTCTCACATTATAATTACCAGAACCTTGCGGTGCAGGCCTCGCCTCTCTCCGTATCTGAGACGGACAAGACTGCCAATAATGCTCAGTACTTTTTTACACATTCCCCGCAATATTTAACCCTACACAATTTCTTTGGATGTCCTGGTTTATTGCAGTTGAAACAACGCAACTGCTGTTGCTTTTGATCGAACGATCTCTTGTTATACTCAACTTTTGCACACAGACGATGAGAAGAGAGTTCCGTGTCTCTCTGTACTCTATCCCTCGGGCCTGTCCCGTTAAAAATTGTGCTATCTACGGTGGGACATTTAGACCTGTGTTTATCTATTTGGGTATAAAGTAATTCTTCGTCTGAGGTAGGCTCAACCTTTTCATCAAAGCTATCCACTATTGCATCGGGTACCTCGTGTAAGAGCAGGGAAAAAATAGATCAGTTTATGAACATTATTTAGAGGGAGATTATCCCCTGTAACCCATTTAGATGTTTTCAATTTTCCGCTACCCAATCTGCCACTGCGTCAAACAGCTTTGAAACTATGTTCTACAAGGCTATTAGTGCCTTTCCGTAGTTTATAAAGACCTCGAAGGTCTCTCACCATATCTCCGTGTTCCTTTGAGCCATATGCTGTTTTCAAAAATGTTTTTTTTTTTTTTTTCTGTGCAAGTCTGTCCAGGTACGACATTTCGTAAATTGGAAACTCCTTGACCTATGACTGAGGTCTCCCTTATTGAAATCTAGCAAAGCTTTCGCCTCTCTGAATGCCTCTACATCGTCTACTATATTCTTTCCCGCTAAATAGTTATTAACTCCCTCTATGAAAATATTCAAAGGTTGTGACAAAGCGCCATCCACGATCCCTTTGAACGGGCTGACCCCCGCAGAAATGTTCGTCACGTGATGTAGTAGCGTCGTCGGTTTGGTATCTGCCATTTTATCTTGTTTCCCAAGGCTGTTCCCCGATCTCAATAACATCAATGTACTTATATACACTAAACCCAATCAAGGAGAAAAAAATTTTCCAACAACAGATAACAAAAGGTAGGCGTGCCCCGTCCCCAATCACAAAATCAACCCCACGAAAATGACAATAAAAAAAAATAATAATAATAAGAAAGGGATAGGAAAAGTAAGAACGTAAGGTGTTTCCGAGCTAACTCGCCTCTCTCTCTCTCTCTCTCTCTCTCTCTCTGGCACGACTTGCCGCAAAAATCCCACTCAGGCAAGTTCGCCACACACAAACACAAGGAACATGAACAAGAACAAAAAGTTAAAGAAAATCCCCAACAAACAAAAAGAGGAAAAAAAAAAGAAAAAAAAGAAAAAAACAAAAACTCGAAAATACACTTACGTCTTCATATGACCGTTAAACCGAATTCACATACACCGCAAACATGCGCGAACTGCGAAACACTTTAATATGTCGAAAACTAAACTTTTCTTCCCCCCCCCCCCTTTTCTCTCTTTTTAAACACCTTTATTCCGTAATCTCAAGAAATCAACTGGCTTGGCTTGGGAGAGGAAGACTGTCTGAGGAACAGCTTCTCTCTGTCGAATCAGCAGTAATGACCCTGAGTTGCCTGTGACATGATTAATAAACCCAACCCTTCTCCTATCAAAATAAAAAACCGAAACCCCCTATTTCTAACTGGTCACCAGTCCCTTCGGAGCGTACCTACAGCTTGAAAATATATAAAAAGCCTTTACCGCTGGCACCACTATTACACCCCCTTGTTTTATTCCCAAAACTACACAAACTGGGAACTCTTACCTGTTGCCAACGGTGCCCTGTCTGTAAGATGTCACGAGGCTTATTAAGACTGCGTAAATATACAAAAATATCATTTATTTCCAAAGCAATTGGTTATAACAAAGAATAAAATGATTAACAAGTCATAATGGCATAAATACCCAAATCTAATCTGCCCATAAAGAAAACCAATAAGATAACATTCTACCTTCCGGACTAAGGTTACACTCTCAAACCCCAAAACAAGTCACATTGTTTAGTATTAGTCAGTTAGAGAATCCCATTCCTAATCAACCATGGAATCGGACCCATCTGTAATAAAGATAATAGTTTATATAGACACCCCACGTCACTCTTTTCAAAGTATTTACGTAAAGAGATATTTCCACACTTCTCTCTCTTTCTCAAAAGGTAACAGATTTTCTAAGTTTTTAAAGAACTTGTCTTACCTTTTCGATGGCGTTTTCTCCCGACACTTAGGGCAAACCACTTGTTCTCTCCTTTGCACAAAGAATGCGTCTTCCACAAGTACCCTGAACCAGTAGGCCTGTAATACGCGTACAAAACGAATGCACATGCCTCGCAAACGGGGAACGACCTCTGAGACAAGTTGCTTGTTCAGCAAATACCATGCTCTCCCCTGTGAACTTTGCAGTGTACCACCCCTTGTCTCTAGGCAAGCAGAGCTATGTGACTTTATTATTATATAAAACACTTTAAACATATTATTAGCCATTCCCCTCTTTTCACCTCTTAAGATATATATATATGATATATATATATATATATATATATATATATATATATATATATACCTTTGATAGAGATTAGGTGTTTTTATTTTTCAATACAGGTATGTAGTCATTAGTGGGTTGAAGTTATGGAATGAAAAAATGTTAGGTCTGGCAAAGTTGAAATTGGTCATATATTTATTATTCCCCCTGATTTCAATAACTTCACGAAGTAATTCTAGATAAAGGGTTTAATCGTGGCTATATGTGAATTGATTATTGGTGAATATGATTGGTTAAGGGTGCGCACATAGTATGATCATTATAAATATTTAATATGGCTGAGGACTGGATGGAGGTGGAAGGATAGTAATACTTTATTAACAATAAGTACATTGTACATAGATAGTAGTATAGCAGCTAAAATTTTAATGGGAATAAAGTTACAAGACTGAAGTAGAATATATATATACATATATAAGTAAATATATATTATATATATATATATATATATATATATATATATATATGTATGTATAACTGAATCACGAAAGTTAGGAACGTTGATAAATCCAAAAATAAAGATAAATGCCACGAAGGAAAAATAAACGAAGGAGGTCTGCAAGATCTTTCGACTTTAAAAGTCCTTTACTGAGCAGATACTGCATAAAATACGAGAAAAGACAATACAAGAAGGTTCGTATAAACTGACAGATAGGGATTATAAAGGGATTAGTACCTAGAATCCGACACACCTGGAAGATAAGAAACCTTCCCAAACAAGCATAAACAATGGGAGCAATTAAAGGTTTAAGACAATCATCTCAGATACAATTTCCAGACGATTAAAGGATTATAGGTGACAGCTATTCGGAACTTGGTAAACAAACCATATTCACAATATATGACAGACATACATTACACAAATTTAATAACTCTAAGGCAACTGAGTTTTTATTTAAGTCAGTAATTATATCTTTGAGGTCATTCTTAAACATGTTACAGATACAAGGGTCTAAATGAAAAAGGCCACGACTAACATTGAAATTACAATGAAAAGTAAGTTGTTTTAAAGCAGATTCTAAAAGATTTCGTGATAAGACATCTCTTGGACCATGCAATTACTGAACTAATCCAATCCAACTTAATTCGGTGGTTGTTTTTACTTAAATGAATGAATAATGCATTAGATTTTTGCCCAGTTTTTACAGAGTATTTATGCTGGCTTAGCATTACTTCTAAGCCTTTGCTGGACTGTCCGAGATAGAATGAGGGACAATCCATACATGGAATTTTATATATTATGTTGTTGCTTTCTCTAGGGCCATTTTTTATTAACATTCTTTTTAGTGTGTTATTATAGGAAAAAACAAGGTTGACATTAAAAGCTTTTAACAATGGTTTAATGGTTTCAAATCCGTTAAAATAAGGCAAACTGAGAATGTTCTTAGAATTTTCTTTCTGTGTGTTATTTATAGTATAAAACTTTTTGTGGGCTTTATTATTCATGCTGAGTTAGTTCATTACTAAGATATTCTAAAATCGAGTCTAAGTAAATTTGAAAAATATTGTGATCTTCCTCAAAATCATGTTGACATGATTAAAGGTATTGTTTACGGAGCTGCCAATGTTAAGCATGAAAGTAACTTCCCTGCTCGCTATAACGAAAAGTTTGACCGATCTTAAAAAGGACAATACTATCCACATTACAAAAGCTGATAAGTCAAATAGTATAGTAAAATTTTAGATCAAAGCTGACTACATATCACGTATGCAAGCCCTACTGGACGATGATGTGACTTATAAAAAACTAACAAAAATCCTCTTGATCAAGTCATAAAAAAAACTTCCAATAGCATAGTGAAAAGTATCCTTAAAGATAAAACAGAACTACTAGGCAAATTGTCAGTCAAATCTCCTTCCTTACCTTACTTGTACGGATTAGTCAAAACGCACAAAGAAAATAACCCTATGCGGCCTATTATCAGTACTGTTGGTTCAATTTCATATAAACTCTCGAAATATATCACTAAGATCTTGTCCCCGTTACTTGGAACCATCTCCGATTCTCATATATATAATTCTCTAGATTTAGTTGATAAATTAAACAAAATTGCTTTGCCCTACTGATAGATTCGTTAGTTTTGATGTATGTTCTATTTTCACTAAAGTCCCTATAGACTCGATTTTAGAATATCTTAGTAATGAACTAACTCAGCATGAATTACTTCTACCTATAAGTCACATTATTTCACTCACGAGTTTGTGCATTTGTGATTGTAAGTTTATATTCAATGGTGAATTTTATCAACAAATATTTGGCATGGCAATGGGAAATCCTTTATCACCATTACTCTCAAACCTGTATATGGAATTCTTTGAAAAACGCTACTTACCTAATATCATTCATATTCATGTAAAGTGGTATCGTTACGTTGATGATTGTTTAGCTGTTCTTCTGTCGTATTGATGTAAATGATTTACTCTCTAAATTAAATAACCAGGTACCATCGATTAAGTTTACTCTAGAATTAGAGACAATTGCCTCCCTTTCTTAGACGTTTTGAAACATAGAGAACCATTTCAATGTAAATTCAGTATTTATAGGAAACCGACTAACAACTTAACTTATGTTCATTTCTTCTCAGGCCACCATCTTAATATAAAAATATCAATTTTTTCCTCTATGTTTTTACGAGCATTGCGAATTGTCAGTCCACAATATTTGGATCAAGAAATTGAATACATAAGAAAAATAGGGAAAGATTTATGCTATCCTTCACATATATTAGACATTTGTTATAATAAAGCCCACAAAAAGTTTTATACTGTAAATAACACACAGAAAGAAAATTCTAAGAACATTCTCAGTTTGCCTTATTTTAATGGATTTGAAACCATTAAACCATTGTTAAAAGCTTTTAATGTCAACCTTGTTTTTTCCTATAATAACACACTAAAAAGAATGTTGATAAAAAAGGAAAAAAATGGCCCTAGAGAAAAGCAACAACATAATATATAAAATTCCATGTATGGATTGTCCTCATTCTATCTCGGACAGTCCAGCAAAGGCTTAGAAGTAATGCTAAGCCAGCCATAAAATAAAACTACCTCTGATAAAAACTGGGCATAAAATCTAATGCATTATTCATTCAATTTAAGATAAAACAACCACCGAATTAATTGGATTGATAGTTCAGTAATTGCATGGTCAAGAGATGTCTTATCACGAAATCTTTTAGAATCTGCTTTAATACAACTTACTTTTCATTGTAATTTCAATGTTAGTCGTGGCCTTTTTCATTTAGACCCTTGTATCTGTAACATGTTTAAGAATGACCTCAAAGATATAATTACTGACTTAAATAAAAATCAGTTGCCTTAGAGTTATTAAATTTTGTTGTAATGTATGTCTGTCATATATTGTGAATATGGTTTTGTTTACCAAGTTCCGAATAGCTGTCACCTATAATCCTTTAATCGTCTGGAAATTGTATCTGAGATGATTGTCTTAAACATTTAATTGCACCCATTGTTTATGCTTGTTTGGGAAGGTTTCTTATCTTCCAGGTGTGTCGGATTCTAGGTACTAATCCCTTTATAATCCCTATCTGTCAGTTATACGAACCTTCTTGTATTGTCTTTTCTCGTATTTATGTCAGTATCTGCTCAGTAAAGGACTTTTAAAGTCGAAAGATCTTGCAGACCTCCTTCGTTTATTTTTCCTTCGTGGCATTTATCTTTATAATATATAATATATATATAATATATATATATATTATATATTATATAATATATATATATAAAGAGAGAGAGAGAGAGAATCTGATAATGAATAATATATAACTATACATGTCAGTGATGGTACACCATTAAACATGACAACATGATACTAACCTTTACAATCCAATCTTCAGTTTATTGTTGTCTTGTTCCCTCTTGTAGTATGTTAAGAGTCGCAACACAAAAGCATTACGACAACCTTGTGGACAATGGTGAAGCATTCTAGACATGATATCAAATGTCAATAATAGGCAGTAAGCAAGGTGTCAGCAGGAGCCCTTGTCAATGCGTGTATCTAACAGACATGTACCTTCCCTAGCACGATCACCTCTCTGACTTCCATCCGATTATTTTTATTTTTTCTTCTTTTTCGTAAGAATTAACTATTGATTGAATGATAAACCCAAGTGAGGCTAAAAATGAGTTTATTCAGACATAATAACTAATCAGTATCTTTAGATTCCATCAAAGAGCAGTATAATTCACTACAACTTATATATTATTTGATAACCATACAGCAAGGGGACGTGGCAGGTGTAAACGTCATGGTCGACACACGTCATTCTGAGCCTAGTTGCTAGGTCTTAATTTCCGTTCTCACCATGCCCATAAAATTGAGATGACATTTCTCGATATAAAGTAAGACAATAATGCAGAGTAGACGCTTGAATCCATTTTTCTTAATTAGGTCGGTGTCTCAGACTCTGGTGGTTTCGGTTTCACATTAATCAGAAGCCTAGTTCATTAGTTATATTAAAAAAGGAGGGTGTTATGGGCCTTGAAATAGTTAGTAGTCGAGGTAAACAACTGTTACAGTTGGCATTGAAGTCGGTGGAAAAAACAAAAGAGGCATCATCGCAGGAGACTGAAGTGACTGAAAATGTCTCTGAGTCAGGTAAGCCGCTGAAGGATTAAGATTTGTCTATTATTTCATATAATTAAATCAACGATGATAGAAATTTTTTACCTTTAAAATATTTCCTATGTAATGCAAGTATGATAATTATAATTGACATCATTACTGTAGGGAATACATGTTACATAATAATTATGTTGCTTACATTGTTGCAGGAAAGAATGTCGAAGTCCTAGCAAACCAACACGAGACACCACCAAGTTCTTCCCAGAACACCAAGAGTGTAGAGATGCCGACAATGCAGTGCAGAAATTAAGGTGAAAGTTCATTATCAAGGCATAGTTCTACATCAAGCAGTACCTCTTTATCAAGCAGCAGTTCCTCATCATCCTCGTCATCATCATCAACTCATGCAGCATCACCAGATGTGCTTAGACTCTGATGATTCAGTTGCAGATAAGAACTATGAACCAAATTATGACGAAGATCCAGAAGGAGTTGATAGTAATGACGATGACTCTTCTCTAAATCAAACTTTTGACGCTTGTACACTTTGATTTGTGACGCTGCTACCCACTTGGAAATATGAGCTACATTACTTGGAAATAGTGACGCTGCTACACTTGGAAATAGTGACGCTGCTACACTTGGAAATATGATGCTGCTAGACTGGAAATAGAGCGCTGCTGACACTTGGAAATAGTGATGCTGCTAGACATGGAAATAGTATGCGACACGCTGTGTGTGCTACACTTGAAACATAGTGATGCTGCTCACTGGACATAGTGACGCTGCTAACATGGAAATAATTGGTCACCAAAGTAATTAGAAAGCAGCAGCTAAAAGGGGTCGAAAAAAGGAAAGAAACAAAAAAGACCTGAAAGTTGGGGCGGGGCGAAATGTTAAGTCTCCAGAAAAAAAACTACGAAATGAAGGAAAACGGTATGTAATGCATACCAAAGAGAGAAAAGAACGGGAAGAAAGAAAAGTAAAGCCGCCTTGCGGGGAAAAATGCAGGTTGAGGTGCTCAATGAAATTTACTGAAAAACAAAGAATGCCCATATTTGCATCCTACTGGGAATTGGGTGATATTGACAAACAAAGAGTTTATTGCTAATGCAATTGATCAAATTGTACCAAAGTACAGATTCGTGTCGGAGGTACAAGACAACAAAGAAAACGTAACAATGCTTTCTATTTCAAATTGAATGAAGGAAGAGTTAGGGTGTGTAAATTGTTTTTATAAACACATTAGATATCAATGACCTCCCTATCCGCACAGTCCTGGAAAAGAAGAATAAAGTTTGTGGAAATTTGATTGAAAATGATCTGAGAGGTAAGCACAGTAATCACCACACCGTTGATGAAGGTATCAAGGACGGAATGAAGGCTCATATTGATTCCATTCCAAAAATTGAGAGTCATTACCTCAGGGCTAATACATCGAGAGTTTTCATTGACGGAAGCAAGACTGTTGCTGATATCCATAGAGATTATGTTTCAAAATGCAAAGAGAATAATGCACCGTTTGGGAACTACTCTATGTTCTACAAGGTGTTCACTGAAGATTACAATATTTCTTTTTTCACCGCAAAAAAGATCAATGTGACACATGTGCAACCTTTGAAAATGCAAGCAAAACTGAAAAAAATAGTCTGCAAGAGAAGTATGATTAGCACCAAGTTAAAAAAAAATTGTCAAGATCTGAAAAAGCTAGTGATAAAGTATCATCAAATGCTGCTGTAGCTGTTTATGATTTGCAAGCTGTATTCCAACTGCCCAAAGGAGATGTATCCCTGTTTTACTACAAATCCAAGTTAAATGTTTTGAATTTTACGCTTTATGACTTTAAATCTAACAATTGTG
This sequence comes from Macrobrachium nipponense, assembly GCF_015104395.2. NCBI lineage: Eukaryota > Metazoa > Arthropoda > Malacostraca > Decapoda > Palaemonidae > Macrobrachium > Macrobrachium nipponense. The sequence continues at coordinate 50,675,331 of NC_061110.1, read as the reverse complement.
AGTGTTATGTCTGGGATGAATCCAATGGGCATCGTGGAGTAAATGAACTTGGTTCTTGTGCTCTTGACTATATCCATAAAGTTTGTGAAACTGGTAAGAAGGATATTTTTTATTCAGACAATTACGGTGGTCAGCAGAAAAACAAGTTTATGTTAGCTCTCTACTTATATGCAGTAAATAATATGGACCTTGATTCCATTACTCACAAGTTTCTCATTAAAGGACATTCCCAGAATGAGGGCGATTCAGCTCACTCATTGATTGAAAGGCAAGTCAAGCGACTCCTTAAGAGTGGACTAATCTATGTTCCAGAAACATTCATAACTGCTATTCGAATGGCAAGAAAAAAAGGAGAGCCTTTTAAGGTGAAAGAATGTGATTATGAATTCTTCTTGAACATTAAAGTTTTGGCTAACGAAATTGGTCCAATGATGAACATGAAGGAGCTGAAAATTTCTGAAGTGAAAATATTGAAAGCTACTAAAGAATCTCCAAATTCAGTATTCTACAAACATTCTTATAATGAAAATTTCGAGGAAGCAACTGTTCTCAAGAAAAAAATGTCAAAAGGAACCTTCACAATTCCACCATGCTTTGGTCACAAACCAGGTATAACATCCAAGAAGAAAGATCTTCTTGATTTGTGCAAGAGAAGCCTCATTCCTAATCCTTATAAGAGGTTTTATGAGAATCTGTAATTTTCTGACAATCTTCAAGAGAATATGGATTAATCTTTTTATTTTGATCATATAATAAAAAAAAAAGAACGCCTCAAATACAGGGGTACAACTGCTTTGTTATTTACTTTATATTATTCACACAGTTTGGGAACACCTCAAATACAGGGGTACAACAACTTTGTTATTTACTTTATTTTGTTCACACAGTTCATATTTTGTCAAAAAGGAGCGCCTCAAATACAGAGATACAACAGCTTTGTTATTTACTTTATTTTGTTCACACAGTTTATGATTATGTGAACTGTTACTTGTGTAATAACAGTTGTTTATTTCCTTTATTTATTTATCCTTTTGTTGTAATATAGTCATAACTTCATTTACAACAGTGGAAAATGCGTATATTTCTTGCAATAACGTCATAATTCCATATTTATTTTTCAAATAGGCACAAAGCATGTTTATAATAAATGTATTTTTTAATATGAGATGTCATGAAATAAAAATTCATTGCTAAATACCTCGTTTAAAGTTCCATGGGGGACTGTATTACATGATTAAAAGTTTATTTTGCTTCTCCTGAAAAGTAGCATTTTTTGAGTTATGTCAGTGTTGAAATGAATGAGCGAATATACAATTCATAGAAGTGAGCATTGACTTAGAACTGGCAGCTCAAAATGCATTTTTACGTGTTTTGGTGATGTGCGCAAATCTGTTTGTTCCATTTCTGCCAAACGACCTGGAGTAAAATTCAACAACTGGGGCTTGTAAGTCTATAATAATGACACAGACCTTTCTTTATTTTGTTGAAAAGTGAACGCTTTGGCCTTTTTACCTATTGCTGATGTCACGATAGGGATCTTCTTCTTCCTAGCTTAAACCCATTTTTATATGGGGTCGCCGCTGTGAATGAGTCGTCTCCATCGATTTCTGTCCTGTGCCTCGTTCTCATTTATACCTTTTGATACCATATCTTCCCCTACACAATCACGACATCTCTTTCTTGGTCTTCCCTTCTTCCTTCTACCCCGCCCTTCCATTCCATCGTATGTCTTCCAACATGACGTTCCTCCCTTCGTAACAGGTGTCCATACCATCGAAGCCTTCCCTCCTGTATTTTTTTTTCGATACTTCGACTACCTTTGTCAATCCTCTTATATACTCATTTCTAATCCTATCTTCTCTTGTTACTCCCGACATCCATCTTCTATGATGTCCCAATTGGTATGGATGCAGTGCTTAAAAGAAAATGCATCTGAAAATGCCTTGTTGTTTGTAGAGTACGTGGAAAGCAATTTTGTAAATGGAATGTTAAGACGAAATGGAAGACGTTCCAAGCCATTATTTCCAGCATCTGACTGGAATGTTTACTAGCTCACAAAGGATGGAAAATCACGTAAGATAAATTTGTTGAAGCATGGCGTAGGAGATTTAGTGTCCTAGTTAGATCTCATTTAAATCTATATAATGTTCTCGATGCTGTAATAAGAGAAGAACAACTTATACAATAAAAAAAATATCTCAACTTTCCGTAGGTGTAAGCCCCAAGAAAAAAAAAAAAAAAAAACAAGGAAGCAAGTAGAGAAACAAGAATACTAAAAATTCTTGCCGATTACCAGAATCGTTCAATGGAAAATTTTCTTCGCAGTTTTGCGTAACATCTATGCTCTTTATAAATTCTTACTACTATATAACAAGCATCCTGTATTTTTTGCATTTAAAATTGCATAAACAAAATACAACAATTATTATGCTATTAATCTTTTCAAATGTATAATTACATAAATAAATATGACAATTTCTTGTTTCCATTTCGTTACTTTTTTTCAAAATTGTCATTTTTACCAAAGTATCTTTAGACCAGAGCGTCATTCGACCAAAGTATCTTTAGACCAAATCGTCGTTAGACCAAGTTATTTTTAAACCAAAGTTCCTTAGCCTAAGTGCTTTAGATGAAAGTGCTTTAGGTGAAAGTACCATATCCCGCTAATTTATTAAGATACATGAATTTAATGTCAAATAGGCTTCAATAACAAGCTTATTATCACATTCATTATTTTATTACCTCAAAAAGCAGGCGTGTCGTTGACTGGGAGCTGAGTGTGATCTAGCACACATTTACTTGATGATGTTTCAACAGTTATAAAGTATTCATGAAATGTCACTATCTTGTAAAATATGATCCCCTGTACTTGTGTAATCCTGTTTCTGTATGGAACACAGTTGATGGCCAGAAGTGGCTTTGTTGCTGCTGGTCTATGCAGTTGCTGCCGATGCCATCTCTCGGAATCATTGCATAACAATGGTGCTTGCGTGCACGTGATCGTCACTTGTTTGTCCAATCTCTCCCCTCTTTTCTATGGTTGTGAGTCCTTGCCACCCTTACTCATGTAATTTGGTATGAATATACTTCAGTTAAACTAAATCTCTAGAGTTTTTATATCTATCTTTCCTCCATTGACACTGGCCTTCAGCCGCAGTGTTTATTATGATTCTGTTCTCTAACAGGGCCTTTCAGGAGTTTCAGTAAGTGGCTACCTCACTTTTCAGACACCGAGAACGAGAAATCATAATAATATATATCTTAAAAGCAGGTGTGGCAGTGAATTGTTAGATCTCAGCTTTCTCCGCTTAGTGACAAGAGAGAGCCTAGCGACAAACACTGGATTCCTCAAAGGGTGCTGAAATGAAAGAACTGTCTGAAATGAAAGAACTCTCTTTCTGTCAGTGTTAAGACACAGAACGGTTTTGGAGATCTTGAGGACACGCCCATCGTAAAAGGTACTGAAACTTAAAAGACTTAGAAAAAAGTTGCCCTTTGTAAAGAGAGAGAAGTGTAGTGTGTAGACATTTATTTAATATTTTTTTATATGTTGGGGAATATAATAAATATGTCTCTTTATTTCTGATGGGTTCATGGCATTATACAAGAGAATGGGATTCTCTAAAAGACTTGACTATTTAAATGTAATAACAAATAGATTGTGAGTTTTAGGGGTGGTTACTTAGTCTAATTCAGGAGAGTAGAATGACAGTTTATGGTCTTTTAAGGGTCAGACTTAGTTCTTTAATTTACGTTATTTTTAATCACTTTGTTCCATATTGTACGATATGGCTTTGTAATGCACTGCCGGGCAATAACCCACAATGTGTTTGCGAGTCAGTCGGCTCCCTGGTCTCGTACAGTAAAGTCCTGTCACCAAGACGTCGTCTCATTGTAAACCCAACATGGCGCAGTGAGTTTTCGAACCAAGTCATGCCCCTGATGCATCGACCAGCCCAGGCCACGCCGAGGCGTGCCTTTCCTGCAATGCCAAGGGCCTTGTCACGGGCCGTGATGCAAGCACAGACGTTAATTGCAGACCAGCAACACGCCATCCGTGCCCTTCAGGATGCTCTACCCGGTACTGGATCACGTGCCGGCAAAGTCCCTGTCTCTGCTGCCCCTGAGAAATGTAATGTTGTGATGTCCTCAGTAGAGTTTAGGTTCTGGAGACGTTCGATGACGTGTTGGATCCACCTCAACAATTTCCCGCCGCAGGATATTGTCCTGCATATTAGACTCAACTGTGTGCCGGCGCTGCAACGTTCACTGAACGCTCGGTACTCTGACGACAAATGGAACGCCCTTACTGAAGACGTGGCTCTGGATGCCATCGGGAACATTGTGTTACGGTCATCGAATCAGGCAGTGCAATGGTCCGAATTTTTTGCCCTCGCACAAGGGCGTGAAGAGTCTGTTAGTGATTATTTCTCAAGGTGTGCTCAAAAGGCCACCGGCTGTGATTTTCAGTGTCCCAAATGCGGGGAGTGCTTGGCCGAATATATGCTGTTACGGAAAACAATGGTAGGTCTCAGTGACCCTGAGTTAAAAAGGCATATATTTCAGGCATGTGATACGTTTAAAAGTGTAGATGCCCTTCAGGCTTTGTGTTGTACCTTTGAAGCTGCACGTCTGGACATTGAAAGCGTCCCACGTGTTGCTATTGGTGCGAGGGAGTCAGCTGGCGCCTCGAGTGATGACGTCACTGGCGCCGATGACGTAGAGCCAGACATCGTGGTGTTGCGCGGTAACTCAAGTGCAAAGCATTGCTGGAATTGCGGGGGACGTCATTCGCCTGGTCGAGCATCGTGCCCAGGAAAAGGTATGACGTGCCACGGGTGCCAAAAGGTAGGGCACTTCCAGAAATGCTGCAGAAGTACGAAGAAAGCGCCGCTTGCCTCGAGTTTGGTGATTGTCGCCGAGACACACCTCTCCCCCCACCCTACAATCAAGGGTTGTGTTTCCCATGGAAGCGGAAGGTCGGTGTCCACACTCGCCGTAGCAGACACAGGAGCACAGATCTGCATTGCCTGGCCCACGATTCTTTCAAGCCTGCACATTAAATCTCTGGAGTTGCAACCTCGAACAGGTCTGAGGGACGTTGCTAATCTCCGAGTGAGATGCCTCGGATCAACAGCATGTACCATTGAAATAGGTGGGTGACGCACGAAGCAGGAGGTCTACTTCGTGCCAACGGTCAAGAACTTCTATTTTTCTCTGAATGCTTGTAAGGAGTTGGAATAGTACCGCCTGGTTTCCCTCACCCTTCCCCTCTCATTGCATCAGCTGACGTTAGTAGTGAGGCAGTCTCTCAGCCTAACCCTCCTCAGACAACGAAGCCAGCCACCATACCTATCCCACCCGTGGAGGAGAACATACCAAGACTGGAGGAATGGTTATTACATCACTTCTCATTCACGACCTTCAGCACAACCAGGGAACCCCTACCCGTGATGACGGGCAAGCAGCACCACATACATTTATTGCCCGATGCCGTGCCTTATGCCTGTCACACGCCAGCAGCAATCCCTAAGCATTGGGAAGAGGAGGTCAAGGCCCAGCTTGACGAAGACGTTTGGAAGGGTGGGATAGAACCAGTCCCGGCAGGGGATGCAATGGAGTGGTGTGCAAGGATGGTCGTGGTAGCCAAGAAAACGGGCCAACCTCGCCGCACAGTAGACTTCCAGCGCCTCAGTGCCCACTGTCTCCGTGAGACTCATCATACACCGGCACCCTTCGACATGATTTCGAGCATCCCCATTCACACATACAAGACTACAGCGGATGCCCATTGGGGTTTCCACCAAGTGGAACTGGACGAGGATAGCCGCCCACTCACGACCTTCATCACCCCATGGGGGCGGTATCGTTATCCTAGGACACCCATGGGTCACTGTTCGGCTTCCGACGCCTACATGAAAAGATTTGATGACGCCCTGCAAGATATCACCAGAAAGCACAAATGCATCGACAACACCTTACTATATGATCACAGCATCGAAGAGGCGTTTTGGCACGTATATGAATTTCTGTCAGCGTGTGCCTCTGCAGGTATTACACTCAAGCCCGAGAAGTTCAAATTCTGCAAGAGAGAGGTTACCTTCGTCGGGTACTGCTTGGGATGGGAGTCATATAAGCCTGCAGACGAACGACCAGACGCCATTTGTAACTTCCAGATGCCAGAGAAGCCCTCCATCACTGATATTAGGTCATGGTTCGGATTCATGAATCAGTTAGCCCCCTTCCTTGCAACAGTGCCCATCATGGAGCCTTTTAGGGACCTCCTCAGAAAACCAACGGGGAAAAACGTCTACTGGGATAGCCAGCTACATAATAAACTCCACCAGGCATGGGAGGTCATCTGTCAATTAGCCTAGGACGGGTTGGCATATTATGACAAGACGTGCCCTACGATAATCATGACGGATTGGAGCAAGGAAGGCATTGGTTTCGTCATCCTCCAGCAGTATTGAGCTTGTCAGTCAGCTGACAGCCCCTTTTGTTGCAAGGGCGGTTGGCGTTTTGCCCTATGTGGCAGTCGACACCTCACCCCTTCTGAAGCAGGGTATGCCCCCATAGAAGGTGAAGCCCTTGCAGTCACCTGGTGCTTGCGGAAGGCCAGGTTGTTCCTACTTGGGTACCCAAATCTCACCATCATCACGGACCACTGTCCACTTGTCAAGCTGCTGGGTGATAGGGCTCTTAAGGACGTCATCAACCCAAGATTGTTCATCCTGAAGGAGAAGACACTCCAGTTCAAGTTTCATATCAAATACCTGCCCGGAAAAGGAACACTGCCGCGGACTTCCTCTCAAGGTACCTGACCATGCGAGCAACCAGGATCTGGTGACATACTCGGTGGAGGACCAAGGATGCATACGTTTGGTTATCCCCGAAGATTTACGCCGTCAGGTAGCCACTAACCTACACGCCGGACACCAAGGCCTCAACTCTATGCTTAGGAGGGCCAGGCAGTCAGTCTACTGGCCGGGAATAGAAGGAGACCTTCAGCATTGCCGTGAAGGGGCATTGCCCCTTTACTGCCTCCTGAAGAAATGATACACACGCCGCCAGCAGAATACCCCTTCCAGCAAGTCGTTGCAGATATGTTCCAAATAGAGGGCAATGTATACATGGTATACGCAGACAGACTAACTGGTTAGTTAGAAGTAGCTCACTTCCCCTGTGGTGCCACGTCCAACAAAATAAGCAATCACCTTGATCCTATTTTTCACGTTGGGGAGCCCCAAAGCAAATATCGACTGATGGAGGTATGAACTTGGCCAGCGAGGAGATGGTTGACTTCTGTAGGAGATGGGGAGTCAAGGTCCGTCTGTCATCAGCCCAGTATCCCCAGTCTAACGGCAGGGCAGAAGCAGCTGTCAAATCGGCAAAGAGGCTACTCCGAGAAAGCACGTCAAAAGGTGGAGCCCTTGAGTCAGACAAGACGGCCCTGGCGATACTCCAGTATCTCAACATGCCTCTGAGGGAGATCAACAAGTCGCCATCTCAGCTTGCAACGGGTCGCCAGCTGCGTGACAGGGCACCGATGGCTAGAAGACACCTGTTAGTAGGCAGGTATTGGAGACGGACAATACGTCAAAGGAAACTACAGTGGCAAAATCACAGGAAGCTATGTGCACCCTTAACACCACCAGGAGACTGCCGCCCATCAAACTAGGTACCCATGTACGCATACAAATCCAGGCTACTAAGCAGTGGGACAGAACGGGCGTGGTATCGGAAACTAAGCCCCACCGTCAGTACACAGTCTAGCTCAATGGGAGCGGCAGACTCTCAAAAAGGAACAGATGACACTTGAGAGTCATTGCTCCGTCCCCCAGCGCCCCTGCATCTCAGCACCACACCCCCGCGAGCCCTATGCCCATAGAACCAGTAACGCATTCCATGCAGGACCCTGGGGTCGTTAGTAGGCCCAAAAGGGATGCAGGTAGACCCAAGTGGCTCCAAGACTTCATATAATGCAGATATTATTTGTTGTTTGCTCATATGATACGCAATTGTACAATTGTATCAAGAATTTATTCTTTTTTTTGTGTGTATGTGTATTACGTGCATTTGAGTGCCACTAAGCAACGCACTCAGTGTATGTAACTGCATGTTTTTGTACTGAAAAGTTAGTTAAAAACATTTTTCTCTTCGTAGCTCAGTTCCATGTTCTTTTATTATGTATAAGTATAATCTTGAGGGGGGGATGTACGATATGTCTTTGTAATGCACTGCTGGGCAATAACCCGCAACATGTTTGCGAGTCAGTCGGCTCTCTGGTCTCGAACAGTAAAGTCCTGTCACCAAGACGTTGTCTCAGTGTAAACCCAACACTTATCATTTTTACCTAGTTTGGGAAATAAAAAGTATATTTTTTGTATCTACGAGGATTCATAACCCAGCTTATATAGTTTGATTCCATTGCAGAGGGATAACCAGCAACTAAAGGTAAGAGGGTTGCCTACTTGTTTCATTTTAATTTAAACTAGTGCTGTATGGTCGAATATGCTCGGCAATATATACATATAGGTTTTATTACAAAAAGTTGTTTGTCTTCTAGAATAAATGTGATACAAGTATTAGAAATTAAATAATAATGAATATGATATGGGAAAATTTTGACGCAGATGGAAAGCTGGTCTGAATGAATCTGATGTGATCTAATCTTCAGATTGACAGAGAGAAGACCCAGCCTTAAAGTTGGTTTGAATAAAGCTGATGTGATCTAATCTTCAGATCAATAGATAGAGGACTCAGACGGAAAGTTGTTCTGAATGAAGCTGATGTGATCTAATCTTCAAATCGACAGATAGAAGACCCAGACGTGTACATACCGTACATACCCTCGAAGTGAGACCCCTTTGATGTGGTGAGGGGGCTCTTGAACTCCTGGAATTTGTTCCTGGGTTTGAGTCCATGAGTCTCATGTATTATTATACTAAATATCTGTTTTGGACTAATTTTTTGGAATTTTCCACCTTTTTTAAAATTTATTGGGCCTGACAAATAGGAAAAGATATCATAGTTGGGATTGGGTTTATATCCAAAGCTAAATAGTAGGAACAATGGTAGGGTCATCAATGATACTCAATAATGTTTGGACCTGGGAGGTATCAGATTGATAGCTCAAGGGCAGAACTATTCTTCAGGGCTGGACCACAGATTCCAGAGGGGTCTGGTTCTGGGGATAGGGCTCTTGGCATTCTATCTGGTTTACCCATAAAGCGATTAGGATGGGGATGATTGTATTCTAGTAATGCTCTCAGTCCTAGCAAGTGGGTTTGGCTTACACTTGGGCCACTCTAACCATGTTGTGCCATCCCCTTTGGGGTAGGGTAGGGATGCGGACATTTGGAGTCTGTTCTCACGTGTGGAGGAATAAACTCCATGAAAGGCTGATGATATCTTTTTAAGGTTTTCAGGTTTACTTTTTTTTTCTCGCTCTCTATTCGATCTTTATGAGTTGTAGCAATAAAGATTCGAGTACCTGGACCCTCTGATGATACTCTTTTGGCTCAGATGAAGACCTCTGCACCCATCTTGGAAATTGAAAATGCTCCAAATGTTGATGACCTTGGATCGACTTCGAGACATGAGGCATCTGCTTTGGAATCTACTGAAAATGAAGAAAAATTGGTGGTAACTCTAGAACCAATTATTTGCCCAAGTATTGAGCCTGAGGAAGATAAATATACCTTATTTATTGAGTCTCTACCATTAGATATGAGATAAGAAATGAATGATGAATTTAGCAAATATGGAACTATTAAGAAAAGAGGAATAAAACTGGCAGACACTTTTCAGTCCTAGCAGGTTTGGATAACTCTTTTAGATTGTAAAGAGGCTTTGGTTGCCTACTCTGAATTTAAGAAGTCTAGGAAGAATATCTCGTGTTCATTAGTAAAAAGGACCCCTCCTAACTTAAAGGTATATTACCCCAAAAACCCTGATAATATAATCAAGCACTCTGCAGCAAGAGCCCCCAAGCCCGCAAAATGGCTTGTAGTAACAGTTAAAGGAAAGCGGGTTAACATAATACTATTCAGGAGATATGTGCAACATCAGATAGGAGGCATTAATAATTCCAAAATTACATGCTTTGGACGAAATAGCTTTTTGATCCATGCTGAATCAGTGGAACAAGCAGCCATGATATTCAACTGGAGGATTACCCCAGAAGGAATTATCAAAGAAGTAAAGCCCCACTACAATTTTAGCTATGCTAAAGGTGTCATCTTCCATCATTACTTGTATGAATTTTCAGAGGAGGAAATCCTTGATATGTGTCCTCCTAATGTTTGAAGGGTATTTAAAGTACCTAGGTCTTCCATGGTTATTTTTACGTTTTATGATGAAGACTTACCAAATTTCACTGAAGTAGAAAAAGAAATAATTAATATTCACCCCTCTAAGCACTAACCACTTCAGTGTTTCGACTACTTTGGATATGGTCATCCATCCAGGGTATATATAAGACCTAAGCTCTGTGGCGCATGCTGTTTCCCAGAGCATGGTGAGTGTTCAAGACAGTTTAATTGTATAAACTGTAAGAAGGAACGTAGTCCCAGAGATAGAAATTGTGAATCTTACAAGGATGAACAGGAAGCTTTGCTTAAAGCCCATGCAGAGCACATAAGTGGGGGATATGCAAAGAAACCTTATTAGCTAGGACAACTAAACATAGTGATGTGGTGAAACAGAAGTATAGTAATTGCAGTTTCCTCGGCAAACAACCACCACCAAAGTAGGAATCTCATCCTTCTATATAAGTAATCTAGCTCCTCAGCCTAGGCAAAGGAGCTCCATCCTTCGAAAGAATTAGCTTCCTGATTCGGAGCTTGAAATTGTTCAAGTTCAGAAGCTTCCTCTGTAGGAGCTTCCCAAACCCCCTCTTTAGGGGCACTTCAGGCTTCTTCAGAAGCCTCACTAGCGTCATTTTTAGAGGCATCCCAGGCAATCTCACTCCCAGATTTAGGGAATCTTCCACAAGAGAGAGTGCGGGCCTCAGTATCTCATATGGCAGAGGTACATCATGTAGTAAATATGGAATATGAAATGGCAAGTTATAAAAGATTACGTGACCATTCCACATCTCCTCCTCTGTCACCTGCCCAAAGAAGGCAAGGTGAATGTAAAATTATGCTATCAAAAAAGTGTTCCTCCTCGGATAGGTAGAATAGACCATAAAAAAAGACTGGTGACCAAATCTCCATCAGGTAAGCCTTCTCTTTCAAGAGCTTCATATTCTTCATTTGGTCAGCCAGTGTAAAAGATCTCTTCATAATGGCATCTTTTGATATCCTGCAATGGAATTATAAAGGACTGCGTACGTGTGCAGAATAGCTAAAAGCCTTGTTAAATGAGAGAAACCCTGGTATAGTATGTCTGCAAGAAACCAAATTAGGTCCAGAATTTTTTAATCCTGGGGTTAACTATGAAATTTTCTCCCCGGTTCCTCCTGCCGGTGACCGTGCACATGAGGGAGCTACTATTATTGTAAATAAATCTTTGGAATACTCTCAAGTACCCCATACTACAAATTTACAGGCATTTGCACTAAGGATAATTTTATACAAGCAGATTACTGTCTGTTCCATTTACCTTCCTCCTAGTGGCTGATATTCAGTCATTTTTAAATCAATTACCATCACCGTTCATACTTCTAGATTTTAATGCACACAATCAATTGTGGGGATGTGACTCTTTAAATAATGGGGGAAAAGTGGTAGAGGAAGTTATTAATAATAATAATATTGTGTTTCTTAATGATTGTATGATGACTTACCATAACATACATTTCAATTCGTATTCAGCTATTGATTTCAGTATGTTACTCAGACACAGCTTTGGATTTTAACTGGTCTGTTGATGAATATATCTGCACGGTAGTGCAGATTTCCAATCCATTTGAAATTCGTCAGGAATTTTCCTACAGAAGCACCACCAAAATGGGAAGTAATGGAAGCAGACTGGGTGAAATATAAGGCGGGTATAAGATTAGACAAAACTTATGAATCTTTTAAATGCCACTTAGAAGCTTATGACTATTTTTCAAATACAGTGTTAATGAGTGCAGAGGCTGCTATACCAAGAACAAGTGGAAAACTACGAAGAACTGCTGTCCCTTGGTGGGGTAAGAAATGTGCTGTTCTCAGAAAAATTACAAGAAGATGCTATAAAAAATATAAGTCATGTGTCACATCAACTGCTAAGATAATATATCAACGAGCTATGGTCAAAAAGCGTCGATATTTTCGTAGTGCAAAAAGAAATACGTGGATATACTACATAAATGGGATTAAATAAAAAACTCCATCAGAGTAGTTTGGAAGAAAGTAAGGAAGCTTGCAGGGAAATGTCTCCCCGTAAACACCCTCTTTAAAGCCTGGAGATTCACTAATAACAAGTCCCAAATATGTAGCTGAATACCCAGGTCAGCACTTTTCCAATATTTCATGTGCAAATAATTATTCAACCGACTTTCAGAGGATTAGGAACTCCCAGATTCCTTTAGATTTATCTGGTGGCAATCTTCAGCCTTGCAATGCTAAATTCGCTCTGCATATTATTAATAGAATTTGGTATACTAGAATCTAGTTACAGGCCCATAGCTCTTACTGGCTGTGTATGCAAGCTGATGGAGATGATCAACTCTCGTTTAGTCTGGTATTTAGAAACACACAAATTACTTTCTCCACTTCAGTTTGGCTTTCGCGAAAACAGATCTACCCTTGACCCTCTGCTACGACTTTCTAATCAAATTCAACAGGTCTTTGTAAATCAGTGCCAGACAATTGGTGTATTCTTTGACGTAGAAAAAGCGTATGATACAACATGGTGTCATGGAATTGTTAAGCAGCTGCATAAATTAGGCATAAAAGGAAATATGATAGGTTCATTAACTCCTTTTTAACAGACAGGTTTATAAGAGTAAGAATAGGAAATAGTTTGTCTTCCCCATTCAAACTAGGTGTTCCACAGGGGAGTGGGCTAAGTGTAACTTGTTTTGCTGTTGCCATTAATAGCATCATCAAAGAAACTTTAAATCCTGTACGGGCCTCATTTTTTATTGATGATCTAGCTATTTATTGCACTGCATATGATGCTGAATCGGCTTGCACGTATTTACAAAAATCCATCAACTCTACCCCTAGATGGGCAAAACAAAATGGTTTTAGGTTCTCTATAAGTAAGACAATTGCTGTTCGTTTTACTGGGAGTAAACGTCAAGAAGCTGTACCAAATTTGAAACTTGATGGGTCTCTTCTACCATATGCGAATGATGAAAAGTTTTTAGAAATGATTCTCGATTCCAAACTACTTGATCTAAGCATATTGAAATTTTAAAGTATAAAGTCAAGAAACCTGTCAATCTTCTGAAAGTGATCTCTGCTTTAACTGGGGCGCAGATAAGAAATCTTTACTACAACTATATGATACACTATGTAGATCATAGTTGGATTACGGATGCCAGATTTATTCATCAACATGCAAACGTAAACTCCATGAACTTGATGTAGTCCAAAATGTGGGTTTACGTATTTGCTCTGGGGCTTTTCCAACATCTCCCGTCGATAAACTTTATGTGGACACGCACAAACTTCCACTTGATTTACGACGTGAAGAATTAGGCCTCCGATACTTGATGAGGATTAAAAGTAATGCTAACAATCCATCAGATAAGGTTATCATAAACTTGATGCTAGCAAATTCAAGACGATCTTGTGCTCCATTCCAGATCCGGCTAAATGCATCTGTAAATGAAAATTCTATTCCGACTCACAATGTCCATGAATTGGCCCGTTCCAAAATTCCACCTTGGCTCGTACCAAAAGCTGAATTGTGCAATAAAAATATAGTGAAAAAGAACACCCCTAATGAAGTAATAAAGGCACTGTTTTTAGAACATGATGAAGTTCTTAATAACGACTGTATATACTGCTGCTTCAGTATATACAGCTGAACTATCTGCCATTGTAAAAGCCCTAGATATAGCATATAATTCAAATAAGAAGTCTTGTGTCATATACTCAGACTGTAAAAGTGCTCTGGAAAGCCTGAACAATTATAATTCTTCTCGTCCTTTAGTACAGAAGGCTCAGGCATGGCTGTTTTGCATTTCTTGTAGGCATCAAACAATTTGTTTTTGTTGAATTCCTGGTCATGTTGGGATCCCAGGGAATGAAGAAGCAGACAGAGAAGCAAAGAATGCCTGTAACCAAGGAGAAATTGATACAAATAAAGTACTCCACTTAGATATGAAAATCTCTATTCGTAATTGCATACTAAGCAAGTGGCAGGAGCGATGGTCATCTCCCTTTCTTGCTGATAATAAGAAGCTAAACACTATTAGATCTCAAGTAGGATATTGGCAATCATTCTATCAAAGCGACAGGAGGACTGAAGTTACTTTAACAAGGCTGAGGATTGGTCCTTGCCGACTGACAGTTTTCTTCTTGATGGTGGTAGTGCTCCAGTGTGCTCACTGTGATAGCCCTTTGACAGTTTAGCACATTCTGGTTCACTGCACCAGGTATGTAAATGAGAGGCGGATGGTAAAACTATACAGGAAATTTTAGGAGACAGCATTGATGTTGGCCCTGTTATGAGTTTTTTTTAAAGGCTTTTGGATTTGATAGAAATAGCATGTAATTTAGTTTCGATTTATTTTTTATCGTATATATGGTAGCTTTTAATTCCATTAAAAATAAAATGTCTCGATTTTACCATTTTAAACATCGATCATTAAAGTGTCTATTTTAAACTAATTATTTATATAATTTCCATTAAACTCATTACTTATATAATTTTCATTAAACTCATTATTTATAATTCCATTTTCATTCATTGTCATCATAGCGCTGAATGACTCTTCGGGTCCCAGGCTTGGCTTTATTGCCTAAATCACATATTCCATCACATGTTCCATTCCATACCGTACCATAAATGCATGTTTACATAGGCCTTTGTATGTGGATAAATATATAAATTTTATATGCCCATACAAAGTCTTGAATGCGCTTTAGTCACTTGCATCACGTAAGAGTACGAATTAAAAGGACAAAAAAGTCGAGCTAAACTGTGATAAAGAATTGGAGAGATGGAGACCCTAAAATATTTCCCTTGCAAAAGGAGCAGACACCATTACTAAATATTGCTTATCACTGCATCTCTCTCTCTCTCAATCACTATGAAAGATCGAATGGAAGAGGGAAATAAGTTGGGTACAAACATCGCAAAAATATCGATGAAACGAGTATATGATAATATGGAAAGATGTAAATTTGTCGGAGAATGGGAATGGACATGAGTTCCCTGGAATCACTGCAACAACAGATGCTAAAAAAATCTACGTAGAGTTGAAACAAGGGAAACAAAGACAGCAAGAGTCACTTTATATATTACTTTGAACAGATATGAACGGGCAACATATTCAGTACAAACAGCATGAAGCACCGATTTAACAAACAATATGATAAAACTTCAAAGCCTACAAAAAAAAAAAAAAAAAAAAAATCACAACACTGAAATTCATAATTATGTACCCATTAAAATATTGGAAAAAGCTCTGAGCTTAATTCTAGCCACTGGCTTTGTAAATACATCAGACACGTTCTGTTCTAATGGAACATACTCAAGTGTACAACACCATTCTGTACTTCTGATCTTATAAAATGATATTTTACATTAATGTGTTTGGATCTCTGATGCCGTACAGGATTGCTAGCAAGTGCAAGAGCACCTGATTGTCACAACAAAGAGTAACTTTGTTGAATAAATCACATCCCATCCTACTCTTCAACATTTTTAACAGAAATTTAGCTTCCTGTACTGCATCTTCCAATGCCATTATATTCAGCTTCACATCTAGACAGGGTAACAGTCAGTTGATTTTTACTCTTCCAACATATCAAAGAACTATATATTTTCGGACAGACCGGAACCATATCCTGTGATGCTATGGCGATCATCAGAATTACCCCAATTAGCATCACAAAAGCAGTAGAACCATGAATTATTTGATTTCTTAAAAGTCAAACACTGATCGATGGTACCCTTTAGGTATCTCAATACCTGAATGCTTTGCCATGGTTAAATGAGCAAGAGTAGGTTTACCCATGTACTGTGACAACTTATTCACTATATAACTGAGATCAGGTCTAATTGCTGTCATAATATAAATTAAACTGCCAACTATTTCTCTATACAATCTAGCATCAGCTAATTCAGCATCTTCATCAGCAAACTTATTTATACCAACTTCACATGGGGTTGTCCTTGCATCTTAGATTTTGATAACATATTTTCCACATACTTTGCCTGATTAATTTTAATTGAATCACCATCACATATAAACTTTATACTTAGAAAACATGAAATTTCTTCTAAATTCTTCATTTGAAATCAATGATTCAATCATTTCTTTATGTCAACAAGAGTGGACAGAATCTGAGCGATTATATTATCAACCCAAATAATGATAAAAGTAATTTCATCTCTACTGTGTCTTGTATATACATAAGGATCAGCAAATGACTGAGACACATTCTGTTCAATCAGATGGGAATACAGCAAACTATACCGATTTCGGCCACTTTGTTTTAAGCCATATGATGACTTTTTCAATTTTCCTACTAATTTTTCATTATTTTTACCATTAACCGCAAAACCCTGTGGTTGTTCTACATACAGTTCACAATCAATTGGTGCATTCCAGTTTTAATATCCATTTGGTGAACATATAAATCATATTGAACAGCTGATTGCATCAAAGTGCGGATAGATGTGATGCGTGCTGTAGGAGAGAAGGTCTCATGATAATCAATATCAGGTAACTGAGAATAGCCTTTTGTAACAACAAAACGAGCCTGACACTTCTCATTACCATCTGAATCAAGATTAACACTAAAAACCCAGCGACAACCCACTGGCTTCCTACCTTTTGGTAAGGGAACTAATTCAAAGTATCATTCTCCCTTAAAGCAGTCATCTCATCTTCCATTGCTTTTTGCCCAAGAGGAAAATTTTTGGAAGTTATAGCTTCTTGGTATATCAGTTAATGTACAACAGTAATCAACTGTGTAATATATAACATCATCAATGTTATCACCAACTATAAAATCATTTAGAGACTTAGGTTTACAGTGTTTTCTAGTTGGATACCCACCAGAATTTGTTTCTGCTATTTCACCAACACTCTCTTCTACAAACGTAGGTAAATGGTTTTGATCATTAGCATGTTCATTATTATTATCCCTGTTGTTTTCATCATTTTCATCGAGCGCTACAGGCTCAGGCGTTTTTCTCAAAATTACATCGTCATATGTTATATCAACAGGCTTACTTACCTCTTCAATATTACTGGTAAATATTGCATATCTTACTTTTTGAATTTCATCGTATTCAGGAAAATAAACAAGATAAGATATTATATAAAAAAAATTCCTTTCTTACCTCTGGCATCTAGTTTCTTTTTATTCTGCACATAAGCTTAACATACTGTACCAAAGATATGCATATTACTTATATTTGGTTTCTGACCAGTAAACACTTCAAAAGGAGTTTTCTTAAGTCTGTCATTATAAGATCTGTTACGAATATAGACAGTACACATTACAGCATAAGTCCACAAATATTTTGTCAATTTAGACTCGAACAACTTACATCTAGAAATTTGAAAAATTGAACGCCAAGCTTTTTCAATTTTCATGCTTAATTGAATGCTTTATTAGAAGAGACTCAAATGCTTTAGAAATGAATTCTGCACCATTATCACTTCTGATACCTTTAGCAGAGCCAAATGGTGAACAATCTGCCAAAGGTTTTTTTGTAGCATGCAAGGTATCACTCTTATGTTTCAGACAATATACTATAAATACACAGGAATAATCATCAATAAAACCAAGAGCATACTGAAAACCATCTTTAGCAGTAGAACCAGCCAAATCACAACGCACGAGATTTAAAATAGAATTTTGTCTCTTGTCTCGCTCTTTTTTTCCTATAATGAGTCATTTTACCTTCAATGCAAATACCACAATTAAAATCAAATTCAGATTTGCCAGAAATACCCATACCTTCAACTACGTTACTAAGTTTAATGTCTCACATTACAATGACCTAGTATTTTATGCCATTCCTTTTAAAGAATAAGATGGATTCTTCAAAGAATTTACATTATGTAACAAATACAATCGTCCAAGTTTCTCTATGTTAAATTCAACATCATCTCTATTAACTAATTCAGCAGAATTCTTAATAAATTTAATTGAGGCACCTTTGTCAGTAACAGTTTGCACAAAAAAATGTCTTGCTTAAATGATGGAACATACAATGTGTTTTCAAGAATACCATTTTTGTGTAATTCCATTAGAATCTATCAGAGAAATACATGCAGTTCCCCTATCTAAAGCAATATTATTTACTTTACTTCCATCAACTAACTCAATTACATGATTCTCAGGATCAAAATTTTCATCAAAAGAAATATATAAACCTTGATATATCATTTACTATGTGGGTAGTAGCACCGCAGTCTACCAACATACCTTTCACTTTACATCTTTCTTTACACTTACTTTAAATGCAATTGATTGGTTAGACTTAGGCCTATTTCCAGACTGACACTTAGAATGATCAACAGATTTTACAGTGCCATATCTTTTTCTACACCACTTTGTGTCATGAGAATAACTTTCACAATTTTCACAATACCTCTTATTATTTGAAAAGTAGTTAACAGTTTTGTCCTGGTTTACCATATTTAAAACAAGACAGGCTGCTTACTTGAACACTCTGGTTATCTTTTAATTTTCCACTCTTGGATTCTCTAGATTTAGACTCAATTTTCATAACAGCATCATCCTTATTGGTAGGTACCTTCACTAAACCTACATGCCTTTTCAGTTTCTTCAAAACTTCGCAAGGCTATCTTGAATTAACTGAAAGTCAATTATTCCTCCTTCTGGGTTATCACTGTAGTAAAGGGCTTGAATTCAGGTGGTTTAAAATGAAGTTATTTAAAGCTTCGTTAAGAGGCAGTAAGAAACACGAAGTGGCAACTGCCGCTCATGGAAACCAAAGCCCCTGGCTGGAAGGGGCGATCTTTCTAGCCGTCAGACTCGTCACAGAGTCTCTCAGTGTAGATCTGGCGAGCATTCAGCATGGTGCATCGTTCCCTGTGCTGTGTCATCGATTCCACGCTCCAAACGTTCTATCGGCGCCCGTAGTCATTATAAAATTTTCCCGTTGTTGCGTGTAGGACATTTTCAACAACATATGTAACTACTTTTCTGACAGATAATTTAACGTTCCTTCAGGTTTGTGATACAAGTGATCGTTTCTAAAGGCTTTCGATACACTACTTAATATATGAAATGAATATAATCCATGGCGAAAATAAGAAAAATGTTTTGTAATTTTCTAGTTGCCATTTCGAGAGAGAAATATGAAAGATATGCGGAATAGTATTAGAAAATTAATAAGAGGAAAAGATAGATACAAAGATTAGTCTCAAGCAATCGCAGTACAAAGAGAATGGTTGTACTCGTTGCATCATTCGGCAGTCATAACCTGTGAGAGTGAGCGCTTCGGTGAAAACAAAAGGAGTAGAGGGCTTTTACCTTCCATTCCCCTTCACAATGGCCCTAGTGATACCTTAATGCCAGGTGACGTCACAAATAGTCCGTGACAGCACGAAAACTTCAATTACCGTAGTTTTTCAGCTAAATATTTTCGTGTGATAACTTTGCATTAAGAGGTGCTCATGGATTTGGTAACAAACGAGTGAAGGAAATTTTAGAAATATGAATTCACGAGAAATAAGGAGCGAGATTTCTGTAATTCGTTGTTAAGTGAGATCAGAACAACCGGAAGGAAGTGCAAATAACACAATCGCGTCGGTTAAACTCTCAGGTGAAATTTCCGAACGTTATTGTCTCTAAATCCTCACAGAAGCTCCCAAGACAGATTATATCATGTCATAACGGCATTGTGGTGTAAAAAAGAAAGAAAAAAAACCCCGACTCCTTGAAGTTGAACGGGCCGAGAAGTAATGGTGGCTAAAGAATTATTGTAGAATTATGGTTTGCTAATTTTAAAGAGCCTAAAGGAATAAAAATGTCGAGGAAGCCAGGATTTATTTTGTGAAGAAAATGGATGAGGGGAAAATGACGAGATGAAATCGCCGAAAAACATGACCAAATGAAACAAAGTACATTTTTCTTCACTGATGAAATTTAGTTTGGAAACAAGAAAAGCAGTATGCATTATTTTGAACTCAGATTTTGATACTTTGTCTTCATTTTCCGATCTGATTATTATGTGTTATGCAAAAGTATAAAAGAAGATTTGAGCCGTTTTGATGAAAAATACATTTTATTATTTTAATTCATTTGTGAAAGAAACTTTCGTCCGAAAATGAACGTCGCTGCAACGCCAAAGAACAATTCTATTTTTTATGATGACATCTAACAAAATATATAAGAGATCTCTTTTTAGCTGTCAACATTGTTTTGTGTTGTAAGGCGTCACAGATTATAAAGGAAACGAACATATTTGTCCTCGGGTTTGGCAGTTTGCTGAGGTCGGTAGCAGTGTGACAGAAGTTCCGGATAAGGAATAAAAAAGCGTTTATGATGAAAGCGTTTGGGTGAGGAGGATTCCAGCAACGCACGCACCCAGTTCACCTTGGAATTGCAATTTATGGGAAACGAAAAAAGAGAGAGAGAAAAAAAAAATGAAAGCTATGAGAAGAACCACGACGTCCGTTGCCGTATTCTTACTTCAATTGAAACGAAAAATTCCAGGTCTGGTGCAGTGAAAGTATGATATGGTGAGGCGTGCCTATGGAAAAGGAACTGGAAACATACACTGAAAAGTAAATAGGGAGGAAAAAATCGGGAAGAGGGGACAAGAAGAACAAAACCAGAAAGTAAAAAGAACAGGTAGAAAAAAAAAAAAAAAAAAAAAAAAAAAACAGAGGCGCCAGTCTGAGGCGCCAAAAAGACTACGCTTTCCATTTGAGTTGATTGAGCACAAGGCGCCAGAATTTGTTGTGAGGGGAGAGGAGGAAGCTATCCCATTCTTCCCATTTAGATCTCTTGCCTTCCGGAATCTAATATGATACGGGAGGTTCATAGCAAAAAAAAGTAATAAAAAAAAAAGGAAAAGAAAAGAAAAGGCGACGTCGTAAAACAAATAGCTTTTAGGGTATTATACTTAAATGGAATATTCCTATGCTGATTGTCGGCAATCGCTCTGTAAAGGAAAAGGATTATTGTATACAATTATTTCGTTCAAATGTCAAATACTATTACTTACTTGGAACGTTTGGGAAACATGACTGCTCAGCATGGATGGAAACGAACTTACTTTTTGTGCCGCCTTCTGTTGTGCCTGTTGCTCTTGTCTACGAAGACATCGTCCCAAACGACCTCTTCCTCCTCCTCCTCCTCCTCCTCCTCACCCACCGCAATTGCTGCAGGTCTCAGCGGGTCGTCGTTTTCTTCTTTATCCTTCTCAGATTATCTGAGCAATCTTCCATCGCCCGCCGACGACTCTTCCAAAAGCCCTCCTGCCTGCTTCTGCCTCTGGACCTCGGCAAACGTCCTGGAATGTCAAGTGCGAATCTTGGATGATGACTTGGGCATCCAGATATCAAGTGGCCAGTGGGAAGACTTGGAAACTTCAAGTTACCCCAGGTCGTGGCAAAGAAGGACCGATTCCAGGAGATTACGGTCGCTGATGGTGGAATGCAGCCAGGTGCTCTATTACCAAAGCAGGATCACTTCATCCACATTTCAGGTGAGGAATGAGACTGTTTGGCAAATAGTAAGAAGGGAATTATTGGCACTCTTTCATCTCTGAATTTTTTGGTTGTCACTCATACATCTGGGATTCTTGTTTTATATTCACAGGTGTTGAGCCACAAATATCTTTATGCGAAAATTACACAAAGAATTGTCAAAGCCACTATCTATGGTTTTTTTTTTTTTTTTTACCAAAGTCCAGATTCAGATCCTTGTCGGCGCAGAGGGACATTGATCACTTGTACTTACCCTGTTATGTAAGTTACTATTCTCCAAGTATGGTTAATTTGATAAATGATACTTGTATCTTAATATCTGTGAATACTCTAA
The DNA here is from genome assembly GCF_015104395.2 of Macrobrachium nipponense. NCBI lineage: Eukaryota > Metazoa > Arthropoda > Malacostraca > Decapoda > Palaemonidae > Macrobrachium > Macrobrachium nipponense. Next base: position 50,653,183 of record NC_061110.1, on the reverse strand, counting down.
TATTCATTTTATCACTTATGTATATAATTGTGTGTGTAAAGAGGAGAGAGAGAGAGAGAGAGAGAGAGAGAGAGAGAGAGAGAGAGAGAGCGCCAAAAGCTGTGATAGTGAGTAATAAACATTGAAATGCAAGTGACCCCTGAACTGTAACCATCATGGGAAGATAGAATTGGTTAAATCATATATTGTAGATATACGCTGATGTCAGTACCATATGTCGTAATACACAAATTTCTAATGTTTAAATGTTTACCTTTAATGGTAGCTATTTTATTAACAAAGATTTAGAACAATCAGTTTATCCTACCTGTGATGAAATAAATCTAGCAATAACACATAGCTTGACTCCCTTTGAGCAAAGACATTAGTTTAGTGCTCCCGCAGAGAAACATGAAAAATGAACTGATAACGCGGGACCCACTAAGACGAAGAAGGGATGTCGAACGTTCTGTTGCATCGACGAACCAGCATCCACCGCGTGGGTCCTTCCTGCCAACAGGCAGTGGGATGTCACTGTCTGGCTGACATGCCTAGGTGGGTCCTGAGATTATTAGGTTTGACAACCTTGCTATGTTCATTTAGTGGAACGTGCCACGGTAATCTACAGGAGGTCAGAAAAACACAACCAGCTCCTTCGTGAGTTTACCTCTGAAGAACACTTACACTGCGATACAGTTACGGGGCAATCTGCCTCTCTCTCTCTCTCAAAAAAAAAAAAACGATCTCCATAGCAGACTGCGTTACACATACTACACTGAACTTTTTATTAAGGATGCAATCAATTTTAACACTCCTCAAACTTTTTACAAAGTTAATCAATACAGTGTGCATGAGCAAAAGCAACAAACAAACTCATTTTTACACATTCCCAACATCTGTCTTAACTGTTAACATTTTTCATGGCTTAAACCCTTAGTGAATATATCGGCAATCATTTCATTTGTTGGGCAATATTGCAAGTGAATTACATTTTTGTCACATTGATCTTGTACATAATGAAATTTAATGTCAATATGTTTTGATCTACCATGAAACTGAGGATTCATTGACATAGCAATGGTAGACTGATTGTCTTTAAAATCAACATTGGGCCTTTACATTCAAATTTCAAATCTCCTGTTAGCATCTGCAACCAAACAGCTTCCTCTGTTACGCTAGCTAACGCTACGTACTCTGCTTCAGCAGTTAATAAAGCCACACAACTCAGTTTTTTACTACTCCAACTCACAACACCACCACTAAGGTGAAAACGCTAACCAAAAGTTGACTTGCGATCAGTGGTGTCACCTGCCCAAACAACATCTGAATAGCCAGTGATCTCTGAAATACCATTATTACTATATAAAATTCCCAAAATATGTGTACCCTTTAGATGTCTCATTATATGCTTCACTGCTTTCCAGTGCTGAATTGTAGGTTTAGCACAACACCTAGTAACACTACTCACTGCAAATGGGATATCAGGCCTTGTTTTTACAGACAAATACAATAAACTCCCAACAGCTGACTGATACATGTTCTGGTCAAATTCTATCCATTGATCATGCTTTACATAACTTCAGATTTGGATGAATTGGTGTTTCTAAAGGCTCTGAATTCTCCATACCAAACTTTTTAAAGACATTTTCATTATAAGATGGTTGACCAACCCACACTTGAGCGCCTCAGTGGCGTGGTTGGTATGGTCGTGGCGTCCCACCTTGGTGGTCGTGGGTTCAATTCTCGGCTATTCCATTGAGGAGCGAGAGATCTGTATTTCTGGTGATAGAAGTTCATTCTCGACGTGGTTCAGAAGTCACAATGCAACATAAAAGCGCCATACAAATAAACAACCCACGCTTGACCTTTGGAAGTATCTTGTACAACTTTTACATCTAAAAAATAATTAAGCTCACCAAGGTCTTTCAGTTTATATTGTAAAGCCAGGGACTCTTTTAATTTCATTCATCAGTTTATCTGATTTGCATGCTAATATTAAATCATCAACATAAACAGAAACAGCTATAATAAAGGAACCTCCTGAAGTTTGCACAAAACCTAGCCTTTTCAAACTGTCATCGAGGGAATAGTTCCAACATCTTGGAGACTGTTTCAATCCATAAATGCTTTTCTTTTAGCTTACATACCAAACTTTCCTTACCTTGCTCTACAAATCCCTCTTGTTGTTTCGTATGTACTTCCTCAGTAAGTATACCATTTAAAAATGATGAGGTCACATCCATATGATGCAGCTTCAAACCTTTTTGCACAGCAAAGACAATCACAGTACGAATACATTCAAATCTTACAACAGGACAAAAGGTTTCATCGTAATCCACACCAAACTTTTGTTAAAAACCTTGAGTGACAAGACAAGCTTGATATTTTCCTTCTAAAAACCCATCTACCGTTAAAGGCTTTTTTACCCTCAGGAAGTTCAACTAAATCATAAGCATCATTATCACGAATATAATTAATTTCCTCATTCATTGCATTAATACAATAATCTTTCTCATAACCCATCAATGCTTCAGTGAATGATGCTGGTTCATTTGTCTCATGAGCAACTGAAACCCACTCACCATATATATTTGGTGGTAGCTTCACTCTTACTGACCGCCTTACTGTCAAACTCTTAATTTAAATTTCTCCTTCTGAACGTCATGCTGTTCCTCATTGAAAATAACATTACAACTATATGATATTCTCTCCTTGGCTAAGTCATACAATCTGTATCCTTTTACATCAGAACCATAACCAAGAAAGATACATTTATGGCTTTTGAGTCTAACTTTTTCCTTTCATCTCTAGGACTATGAGCATAACAAACACACCCAAAAACTCTAAAATGTTTAACATTTGGCTTAATTCCAGTAAATGCCTGATAAGATGTCATACCATGAAGTGCTCTAGCAGGACTTCTGTTTTTCAGATAACAAGCAGTTTACAATGCCTCTGCCCAAAATTTATGAGGCAACCCTGAATCAATCAACATTGTTCTGACATGCTCTATCAATGTTCTGTTCATTCTTTCACTGACACCTTTCTGCTCAGGCGTTTTGGGTATGGTGTACTCATACCGAATATCGGCATCTTTCAAAAATGTCTCAAACTCAATTGATGTGTGTTCAACCCCAGTATCTGTGAGTAGGGTTTTAATCTTTTTGCCTTTTTGATTCTCTATACAACTCTGCCATTCTTTGAATTTTTCAAATACTTCATGTTTACCTTTGAGTACATAAACCCAGACACATCGATTTGCATTATCAATGAAAGTTACAAAATACTCACACTTACCCAAGGATTTCTCAGTAAGTTTCCACACATACCACTATGAATTGAATCAAGTGGTTCTCTATATCTAAAAACTTTACTTTTAGTACATGGAAAGGGTATTTTAATTTTTTCTTTAGTACATTTTTCAAAAGATTCCAAATCTTTATTAACATCAAATTTCAAACCATCTACCAAACCTTCTTTCACTAACAGCCTTACGTTATCAATACCTAAATGGCCATACCTTCTATGCCACATATTTTCATTAGGCCTTACCTTATTACAGACAACATTACTCTTATGATAATTTTTTTGCACATTTTAAATAATACCAATTACCTTTTTTCTTTGCAAAAACAACCAACTTATTATTGGCATAAAATTTTTTACACTTATCCCTACAAAACAGTGACATTTCCAAGTTTTGTAGCTTTACACACACTAAGTAAATTAAAAGACAACTTTGGTACATGCAATACATCATTCAATGTACAGTTCTTCATTTTACCATCAGTCAACAACATTTTTATAGTTACTTTGCCAGAACTTTAAGCCTCTAATGAATGACCATCACCCAAAGCATTGGAAACTATTTTTATCACCATATTCAACAGTAAGATTATCATTACACGTGTGAGAGGTTGCACCAGAATCTACAATCTATGTTTCAGGCAACATATCATTACTACATACGGACATAGCATGGGCAGCCAGCAGGCCTACTCTCATCACTTTCATATTTTGTTTCAGCACTGTCCGATTTTTCTTTAAAAGTACTAGGCCTAGCTTTAGGATCATCATTTTTCAGAAATCTACAATTCCTTTTAATGTACCCTACCTTACCACAATGGGGGCATTTAAAGGGTTTCTTTGGTTTTCTACTAGAAGCATTGTAGACTTTTTCTTGCTTCACACTTAAATTACCATCACCTTCCTGTAACAAGGATTTCCTTTCCTCATGGAATTCTTTTCAGTGACAAATTCCATTTTGGGAACATCTGCATTTGCCTCTAAAGCAGTTACCAACATACTAAAATATTCAAGCAAACTTGCTAACAGATACACCACCTGATCTTCTTCACTTACCAGATCCACTACAGCACTGACTTCATCAAAAACCTCGGTTATTTTCTTAATATGCTCCTGTACAGATTCACCTTCTCTTAATTTAAAGAACAACTTACACTTTTATTTGACCAGGTTTTTTTCTGAAACTGGTTGGAAAGTTTCTTCCAAACCATCTGTGGATCTTCTGGATCTCCTAACAAATACAGCAATTTTGGATCAATAGCTAAAACTATGAATGCTTTATTCCTTTTCCAAATATACTTGTTATATTTATGCAGATCAGTTAGTTCAGGGATAGGCTCTGTGTCATCAATCAGACTCCAAACATTCTCCTTAATGAGTGCCATCCGGCACTGGACTTTCCAAGTAGCATAATTAGTACCATTTAGTGGCACAACGACACTTCCCAGCTCAGACATTCTGATGAAAATAAAATAATAGAGGCACTTTAAAGCTACTCACATTAGTGGCAAGAGTACCATAGTCCACTACACAACAAGTATAGCCTAGCTCGTTGACTTCAGGTGATAGCAGCCACAGCAAACATAATTGCCGCCAAATCTCTATGGTAGCAACAGCAGACTTCAAATGACGCCGAATCTCCTCCAAACAAAAGCTCCAGGAAATCAGCCTCAAATACCACATTGCAGTCTTCATTGCCATTTCAGTACACTCACCGTCAACTGGGCCCGTAACCTATTAGGTTTGACAACCTTGTTATGTTCATTTAGTGGAAGGTGCCATGGTAAACTGTAATTGTATTGCCATGGAAATACAATTACTGGGCAATCTGCCTATCTCAAAGAAAACGATCTCCATAGCAGACTGCGTTACACACACCACTGAACTTTCTGTTAAGGATGCAATCAATTTTAACAGAGACAACGCTACTGCTTTCGGGAGAAGAAATCTTATCAGTCAAACAGAGAGAAGATGGAAGGAAAGAACTGATTAAAAATTGATAAATGAAAATTGATAACGGTAAGATGGAAAAAAGAGAAGCCTATAATAACATGAGGTGAGAGAAATAGGAAAATAATGAGAATTGCAGTCATTACAAGAAGTGTGATGTGACATGGCAGGACCGTTACTGATGCGGGTTGTAGCCCAAGTAAGATTCCAAACGAATGACGAATTAGGATATTGGTTGACCACTGCAGCGCTGGAACGATCATACACACATGATCAAACTATGGTGATGTCTGTATAAAGCTTAATTCCTATTGTTCCCTTCGTATTCTTTCATTTCTTCTTTTCATCAGTGGATTCTCTTTCCTCGTTTCTCTTCAGTTCTCATTTTTTCATGATTAGCGTTCTTGAATCGTTTCTGGATACACCGTCCAATTCATCTCAGTAGCTTTATTTCTTAGATCTATTGCAAAAATCTTCCCTTTTAATATGTGCTGGGTTATCCTTTCGTTATTTCAAGATCCCTTTTTATACTTTTCTGTTATTTTATGTAGCATTCTGTGAACTTTCCGGTCAACAGTCTCCTTAAAAAGTTCTTTATTTTTTGTTCCCAGGCTTATTTGTACTTTATCTCTCCTTAAATTGACGGCTTCGCTGTACCCGGCCATCTTTTCACAGTGCGTAGCGCCGTACTTCCTTGCAACGCCCCAACTTTCTACCCATCCCGATCACATCCTTTTCTTTTTCTTGATCTTTATGTAATCTTTTCTTCATTACTAAGGTCACAAATTTCGTAATTGCTACTGTGAATATGTTATGTAATATAAACTTATAACCAGTTGATAATATGAGGGTATTATTTTTTATTTGTTTCAGCATACTGAGTGTATAGGCAACGTTTTCATGTTAGTTATTTCACACATAAGAACGCGTTATATTTCGAGTAATATCTTCGTTACTGTAAAGGCTGGTGATACCAAGGTCTTGTATTCTTTATAGAGTCTAGAGAATGCTAGAGTCTAGACCTTAGGTGATACCAAGGTCTTGTATTCTTTAGAGTCTAGAGAATGCTAGATTCTAGACCTTAGGTGATACCAAGGTCTAGTAAAAAGCGCCACCGTTTTCCTTTGCTTCATTTCCTTCTCCACTGCAGTTGTTTCTTCAAATATATATATATATATATATATATATATATATATATATATATATATATATGTATGTATGTATGTATCACGTATAAAAGGCCAATTACAACACTCGTTTAAAGCAAGTATTATATTTCGGTGGACTGGCTCCCACCCTTATCAAGTAGTGAAGGGTGGGAATCAGTCTACCGAAATATAGTCCTTATCTTTAAACCAAGTGTTTTAAAGGGCCTTTTATACTTGAAACGTAACCTGTTTTAACAGAAAAATTTATATATATATAGAATATATATATATATATAAATATATATATATATATATATATATATATATATATTATATATATATAGATTATATATATATATACACACACAAATATATATATATATATATATTATATATATACATATATACATATATATATCTATATATATATATATATATATATATATATATATATTATTATATATAGATTTATATATATAAATTTTTCTGTTAAAACAGGTTACGTTTCAAGTATAAAAGGCCCTTTAAACACTCTGGTTTAAAGATAAGGACTATATTTCGGTGGACTGATTCCCACCCTTCACTACTTGATAAGGGTGGGAACCAGTCCACCGAAATATAGTACTTTGCTTTAAACGAGAGTGTTGTAATTGGCCTTTTATACGTGATATAAAAGGCCATATATAATATATATATATATATATATATATATATATATACATATATATATATATATATATATATATATATATATATATATATAGTGTAGGAAGCCCACTAAAATTTGGAACAATTGAAAGTTTTTATTTAGGATTTCGGAGAGTGCATTCCCTCCCTTTCAGTCTTTCAGAGAAGGAAATAAAAGTTATGAAAACTGAAGACGTTGGTCAAGATAAAAGAAATACTAACATTCAATTATACAGTTGTATCAGAGTAGCTGCACTAAGGTGGTTTGCCAATCTTGTTTAACAACTTAGCTTAAATGAAAACTTTCAATTTTTCCAAATTTTAGTAGGCTTCCTTCAACATAATATTTTAGTGCTCGGACACACACACACACACACACACACACACACACACACACACACACACACACACACACACACACACACACACACAGTATATGTGTGTGTTGCAAGATTAGACTTATGAAGATATCCTTTCGAAAATATAGAACAAAATCCAAAAAGAGACAACAGCAAAGGAAACAAACGATGTAATTTAATCTTGACAGTAGAACAGTCCACAGAGAGAGAGAGAGAGAGAGATAATTCAAAGGTATTAATCAGACCTCTCGGAGTTAGACACTACTTATTCAAGTATTAACTAAAGTCAGAAACAAAACTCTCATTGTATACTTCAAGGTATTCGAGAACAATATTTTGTCATAAAATGAACAATATGGATAGCAAAACATTGGGATACTGAAAGATTTTTTTTTTTTTATCTGTATGTGTGTGTGTGTCTGTTTGCGTATATCTGTGCATGTGTGCCTGTATGTGTGCGTTTGAATATAAAAAAATAAGCAAACGGTAAATGATGAATAGTTTCAGGTACCTCGTGTGTGTGTGAAATGTAAGTTTGCAGTGTCATTGATGTCTATGATATTTCAGAAATTGTTGTGCTGAGTTTTTATAAAATCTGTCAAGCAGTGTTGCCATATCGAATACCAAAATTATGCTAGAGTTATTGAAAAATTATGCTAGGTTGAGCAATTTTATTCCAGAAAAAATCTTAACTATGCTAACTTTATGCGAAAGGAAATTATATATATATATATATATATATATATATATATATATATATATATAATATATATATATACATATGTATATAAATTATAATCCTGTAAGATATTATAGACTTAAGTGCTTCATACACTTACTGTGAAACATACAGAGCTTGAATCTACTGTACCTATAAGTGTATATTTAAAAAATATGCCTGGGAATAAGGAAATATAACCTCATTAATATTGTAACTATATGTTTACAACATAATATAACTGAGGAAACTTAATTAATGCTCTTCTAAAATAAATTAATGCTTGGAAAATTACTGTAGCCTATACACTTAAACATATCCCAATTCACAGACAATATTTATTTAAAATAAGTATGATGCATTTTTCGAATATTATTTTTAATAATATATATGAGATCTATGAAACTTGACTCATTTTTCCCTTCTATTCTCCATATCTACACGTGAAAAAATCTCAAACTCATGTCTTCCTTTTGATTCTCTATATTTCTAAATGAAAACGAAATCTCAAAATCAGCAGCTCACATTACTTGTGTTCAACTTCATATATGTCTTTGGTCAAAACTTTGATCATCGCATTTGATATGGTTATAATTTGAGCATTCCCTTTTGCCCTTGATGGCCTATCCACTTATTATCTCGTTTGTGAGTGATCTGTGACTAAGCCTAATTCTTCTATCTGTATGTTCACAAACGAAAAAATTCTTTCACAATCTGCATTTGACACTGGAATTGTCAGCAAAGGCTTGGTACACTTTGATAGAGTCATGTATTTGCCAGACTGAAGGACCTTTGCCCAAAACACGTGAGTAGGGTACTCATGTGCACCACATGAGGGTCCGCCTAAGGGGGAAGGAAATTTCTAATTTCTACAGCTTGAGTTAATTTCTTTTTCTATCGACTTTCACTCAAATTTAAATCAAGGTTAACGTTATTTTGTGAATTTTGCTAGAATTATGCGAATTGTTTCAGAATTGTGATGGAATTACGCTAATCTAGACATTATGCCAGAGGTCCGAAATTTGCTCAAATTATGCTAAACACAAAATTATGCTAGATCTGGCAACACTGTCTAAGTCAAGGTAGATCTATGTATAAGTCTCTTGAGTTCTGGTTACGTTATAGATTTCGTTTTTACCTCTTTTTTTTTCCTTCTCTTTCTTTTATCTTTTACATTTCTTTTTCTTCTTCCTTTTATTTTATTTGACCTGGCCCTTCCTCAGCTATTTAAAGAAATGTTCAATTAAGTCTTAATTTCAAAACGAAAGTTCCAACTTGGGGTTCATAGAAGTTTTTTTTTCTCCTTGTAAAGCCAGTGTGTAAAGCCAGTATTGTTGTCTACTACCAGTGAAATCAAAGTATTTGACGAGGTTTCGCTGAACTGAAGATTTATTGAGGCCCGAAGTTGAATACCAGAGGGAGACGTGTAGCAATATAATGAATGTGCTGTAAATTACGAATGAAATAACTATAGCAGATTCGCTGGAATACGAATTTATGCATGAGCTGGAAAATGCAGTAGTGGCCTTTAAAATGCTTCCTTAGTATCTCTATAGTTACATCAGAAGTATTAAAAAGTACTTGTTGAATTAAAGCAGTTGTAGAGAGCTACTGAACCATTCAATGGCTAGGAAAGTATTTGTTCTAAAACTTACCATTATTGTACAGTATAAAGAATCGAGTCAGTTATGTTAAGGCACCAGGTTTTGAAAAACTGAAATTTTGAAAAACTGAAATACAGTTTTAATGAAATACCAGAGATAATAAGCAATAGATACTCAGCTAATTTATGCATTGGATTGCTTATATAATCAAACAAACGTACGAGAGACTTTGTGTTATTATTATTATTATTATTATTAAATAACAGTAAATAGAGTTTATGAGAGCTAGAAAGAGGGAAACAACTACCTAAGTATTTTACTTTCACTCCAAGTAAACCATCAATGAGTTTTTTTGCCTGAAATTTCCCTTTCGCATCTTCTTATATTTAGGTACTGAAAGAGATCGCTCCGCAGTTCAAATGCTTTGTAGTATTTGAGGTGTCAAAGATAGAAAATTCAGAGCAAGTGAAAAGTGTTTTTTAAATCTTTATAAGTCCCTGCGACGTGGGACTGAGTCTCTCTCCGCTTCGTTCAGATGCATCAGACACTGGGATCATATTACGATAATTAATGAGTTTTGTAAAGATAATATTATATACATAATAACTAATAAGATTAGTCTTTGTTTGGGCTCTATATACCTATAAGGTTATGAATATTTATGCAATATTCTTTGTAAAGTCTTTTGTAAATATTATGTATGTGTATCTATCCTAGTATGTGGCTCATATATATTTATTATATATATATATATATATATATATATATATATAGATATATATAGTATGATATATATATTATATATATATATATATATATATATATATATATATATATAATATATATATTTATATATATACATACACACACACACCACACACACACACACATATATATATATATATATATATATATATATATATATATATATATATAAACTGCGTGTACATGTATGTATTCTCTTCTTTTCCCGCAACCCGTAAAATACTGGATCCTCAAAGCTAAACAAAAGATAGTTATTTGTCTCTGTCATAGGACTAATAAAACCATTGCCTAAGTTGAAGAGTAATGTATTTCCAATAGCAAAGACTGTTAGTCAGAGAAGCCAGAAATATTATTGAAAGTTTGGCTGAAGTATTTGAATGCAATAAAAGGGAAATGAACGCAACAAGAGTTTCTTCTTTACTCTTGAAAACACGAGATAAAAGAGAAAGTGAAACTTCCTCTGCTGCTTTTTCTTAGTGCGCCTCTTCTCTTCCTCGCTGACCTTTCACCTCTTTAGGGCTCTGACAATGCTCTCTCCGGAGCTACTTATATTCATACGACCGGTAGAAAATTGCCTTATTATCTCTCTCTCTCTCTCTCTCTCTCTCTCTCTCTCTCTCTCTTCTCCCTCTCTCTCTATCTCTCTTCTCCACTCACGCAGACACGCACAATATATAATATATATATATATATATATATATATATATATATATATATATATATATATATATATATATATATATTGTACGATTGTATACATATGAGTATGTATGTAAGATTGTGAGGTAATGGTGGGTCTAATGAATCGAATAAACGACGATGTCAGTGTCATTAATTTACTTCCACGCATTGGAACTTTTCTCTTCTTAGGGCCGTTTTTCGTATTAATTATTTTTGACTAAAAATAAACTTGATACATCCTTGTAGAAATGAAATGAATAATAAAGATGATTAGTAGCGTGCAATAGAAAGTTCGTGTTTCGAACAGATTTAGGCCATTTTTTATTATTAGCGAAGTGAAGCGACACGACTTCCGAATTGTACCTTTTCTTAGTGGCCGCGTCTTTTGTTCCCTGAAGAGCCAGTCTGTCGAGGATCATCATTTCACGAGATGCTGTAATGGTTCTGGAAGGGGCCCTGTGTATACCACAGTCTCTACGCTTACTTTTTTCAACAACTGTTTACGGCTGGCTAAATTTCATAATGTTGATTAGTATATCTGTTTTTGTTTAGTTATTTACATGTGCACTTATTTATTTATTTATTTATTTATTTATTTATATATGTATATATTTTATTTACAAAAAGATTCGTTTTATCTGTATATATATAGTATCTTTGCCACATACGTTTGCTCTTTTCTGAAGAAGATTAAATAATGAACTATCGTGATATTGCAAGGTCTCTCTATTCTGTATAATAATTTACTACCCGGCAATCATCTGACGGGATTAGATTTGGTTTAAACAGTTTTGTTAACAAATAAAAACTAATTTCTCCAAACTCTTGGACCGTAATTTTTGGCGTTCCTTACTATTGCCTTATGGCTGTGGTGGACACTCAAATCATAAAGGAGTTGTCGATGACTCGCAAATTGATTCGTTGTAGGCGTTACGTGTTTAGATACACTCATTCATATGTAGAGAGTTGAAAGATAGATATTCAATAAGCCATTCCTCTTTTATCTATCCGAAAATATCTTAAGGTTTAAGGTCATCAAATGCACTTCCTAATATGTGTTTTCGTCTCCCAAACCGCCCTAATACTATTATTTTTATGGTCAGTAGTCAATAAAAGGCTGCTGACGTCCCAATCCTACAAATGGTCGAATTGGAGATCCTGTAACGGCTCTAATCGCTAAATGACATTCATGATATTGAAGTCGATCTCCTTTAGTAGGGAGAATTCTTGGGAGACGCTCGTCATTCACACGCCGCGAGGCTCCAGCATTCCATTCCGCTTGATATTCAATGAATTCTTTTGAGTATGATGTCATAATTTCTCTCTCTCTCTCTCTCTCTCTCTCTCTCTCTCTCTCTCTCTCTCTCTCTCTCTCTCTCTGACTTTAAACTGGGTCGAACGTACAAAAGAATCTGAAGTAATTCTGTATATAATGCCTAGCCAAAGAAATGTAGAGAGGCGCTGTTGTAAGACTAATTACTGGCAGTAACTCCATTTACCTCTGTCTCCATCAGCCCTAAGTAGGTACCACTTAAAGGTCCACTTAGCAGTATGCTTTACTTCGAGACGTCTTCCATTATACTTTATTAACCGCCCCGTGTAGCCACAGAAAATGAAGGGCAATGTTTCATCAAGTTTGATGGTTTGAGGGATTCTCTCTCTCTCTCTCTCTCTCTCTCTCTCTCTCACACACATCCTGATCATGCGATACAGTTTTGGTCACCAACACTAAGAAAGGACATAAATAGACTAGAAGGAATGCAAGCAAGAGCCACTAACCTAATTCCTTCCACCAGGCAAATAGGTTACCAAAGACGACTAGAGAGCCTGAACATGTATGACATAGAAACACGACGATTGCGAGGACAACTAATAGAGACATTCAAAATACTGAAAGGCATAACAAAAGTAGAGAGCAACCTCTTCACATTAAACGAAAACCAGACAAGAAATAATTAATGGAAACTAGAACTCAAGAGATACAACACATCTCATTGTGGGAACTTCTTTACATACACGATATGTGACACATGGAATAAACTGCCACTAGAAGTTGTAAACAGCAACAGTGTAGAGGAGTTCAAAGAGAAGCTAGACAGAATCATTAGGACTCTGTGAATGAACAGTAAAACCTGCTCCTAGAGATAAGCGAGCACAATATGTCTCCTCGGATGGACTGACAAGTCTTGAGACATTCTAATCCTTGTAACTCTCTCTCCTTTCTTCGTCGTCCTAATCCTTTGTCCTATTTTCCCTCTCAATTGAGCGGATTAAGTTGCCAACTCAGAGGATGTATAAAGCAGAGACTTTCCACAGAGAAAGATGTCTATTTTTACTTTTGTCAGCGAGTCATTTATCTGGTTATCATCTCTCTCTCTCTCTCTCTCTAATATATATATAGTATATATATATATATATATATATATATATATATATATATATATATATATATATATATATATTGAATTTTTATCGCCTCAACATGAATATTTTTAGTGTGTAAGTATATATATATATATATATTTATATATATATATATATATATATATAATATATATCAGATTTATATATCTTATAAAAAGAAGTGAATGTTGTATGTGTATGTCTGTATGTTAGTATATTTGTATGTTTGTAGCTTTCTGCTCTATAGAAATCCAAACTGCTTGACTGTTCTAGACACAGTTTGGTATGTGACCATCATTTAACCCAGCTTAATAATAGGGTAGATTTCAAACCCGTACCCCCTCCCCCTTTCCCCATCCCTTACCCCCTTCCCTTCGTAATTTGTGTGGTAACTGTTGGACCAATCTAGACAACTTGGCTCGTGGCCATCATTTGACCCAACTTAGATAATAAGGTAGGTTTCAAAGCTGTACCCCCTTCCTCCTTTGCCTATGTTAGACCTGATGATCCTCTTGGCAGTCTTGACTGCTGCTTCGACCATTCCATTAGAGTGGTGGTCATGGACTGACAATAAGGCCTACCATAAACCCCCATTTTCTGAAGAATGATGTGGTCTCTTTGCTAATCAGGTTTTTGCTCCCATCTGTCGAGATTATCTTTGGTGCTCCCCATCTTGTGAAGTATGCCCTCAAAACTTATATAATTCTTGATGTTGTCAAGAATTATATAAGCTTGTCTGCATAGGCCATGTTCAAAAGGCCTTCCAACTGTAGCATGTCCACCACGTCAACTAGAATGGTGGACACCTTCGACTGAAATGGGTTTTCTACGGTTGGTGTGAGTACCAATGGTTCAGCAGGTTGTGATGGAGCATAACAAAAGAGGCACACCCTGTAGCTCTGCAGATCATCTCCCTTGCCTGGCGCCAGCAAACTGATTGCCTAGCCCTGCAGAGCATGGAGTGTCAGGGCCATAGGAACCTCCTAAAATTAGTGGGGGGTGGGGCCAAGGGACAAGATAAAGTTACCAAGGTATAGAAAGTAAATGCACGATTAAGAAAAAAAGACAGTATCTATCACAGAAAGTATAATTATTGATATGTTGTCCTAATACAATAATATATGCAATATCTCTTAAGTTGTCATGGCAAGGACCATTATTCCCCAAAATAACTTACATATATGTAGAGCTAAGGATTAATCTAGGTGAAGTGTCCATAGAACTGAAGTCTAGTATGGCTCATTTTGATAAAATCTATGTCAATCTGCTTTGTATTTAATCATCTGTTAACCCTTTATGGGCATGTAGGAGTAAGATATTATTTAGTCTATTTTGACACATAGTAGAGTGTAGATAAGTTCTGATCCTACAAAGAGCTGAGGAACTCCTTTGTATGTGGCTGTGGTTACTGGAATGGTCAGGTAAATTTTTATAAGTATACAGAGTTCAGAAACCATAGCAGCAGCAACAGGATTATTTTCCAATGACTGTAATGCATCAATAACTGTAGATATATTAGTCACCTTACTAGGACCACCAATTTCTCCAACTTTGCACAGGGATTTTAGCATGGCCAGTTCATGATAAAGTTTCTTCAAGTTAATGTTTTTGGAGTAAATGGTCAGTGACTCTGGTATTTCTGCTGGATCTCTATTAGCTGATGTTATCCAGAAACACTTGAGCCACCACTTTCTTGCTTTGATTTGAAGAGACCCTCTCTCTCTTTATGAGCTGTAAAATTTCAGGTGCCAAATTAAGAGCATCTCTAATTGCTGGACACTTTTGAGTGACATCTTGGAGGCCCAAGTTGAGAGAATGTGCCAGACAGTGCACTTTCAGAGCTAAAGGTTTTTTTTACTTCATTATCCTACTTTTAAGCCATTTAATTCTTCCATGCATATTTGCAGCTCCGTCATAACCTTGTCCACAGCAGTACAAGATGCAAAATGACCTAGTACATCTTTCAAGGTAATCCATAGGGTTTCACTAGTTATGTTGGGAACATTGACCATTCCAACAAAGACAAAGTCTTTGTGAAATATCTTGTTATTGTCAACCCAACGAATTGATATGCTGAATTGTTCTTTATTTGATAATGTCAGTAGTTTCATCCAGGGACGGACTGGGACTAAATTTCGGCCCAGGACTTTTGATGTTGACCAGCCCACTTGAAGATGGAGCTAAATAGAAGTGGGGAGGTATATCTTGAAATGAAAGTATACATTTGATGGGAAGCAGGCTACACACACACACACTCACACATATATATATATATATATATATATATATATATATATATATATATATATATATATATATATATATATATAAAATAGTGATGGGACGGATAAACGGCTCTGGAAAAATAAAACACATGCAGGCATAACTAAAGGAATTGCTTTTATTTTAGATTATCAAAATTTTCTTTAATAGTTCACTCTTGGATGCAACTTTGTCAATTATTAAATCA
This sequence comes from Macrobrachium nipponense, assembly GCF_015104395.2. Classification (NCBI taxonomy): domain Eukaryota; kingdom Metazoa; phylum Arthropoda; class Malacostraca; order Decapoda; family Palaemonidae; genus Macrobrachium; species Macrobrachium nipponense. Next base: position 50,637,113 of record NC_061110.1, on the reverse strand, counting down.
TTGTCGAGAGACATTAATATAAACCTCTCTACTGTCATTAGCATAAACTCCTTGAGGTGTTCTTGTGAGAGTCTGCTTCTTACACGAATTTTTACGAATTACAAGGTAGAAAAACTTCTCTCACAGGAAACTTGAGTAACTGACAAGGTCAGGAGATACTTGTAAGCTAAACCAATTATATGATAGGCATCAGTTAACAAGTTGTACCTACTGAATATCTGGTAACAGCAGACTGGACAATTCTTACATGAACATTTCGTTGCAATTGTCTCATGACTGTCTTCATTTAAATAAGACTCGTGTTCATCCTCATCATTCATATCTTTAACGGTGCAGTCTTCCAAGGGTGCATTTTTCAATTTTTCCCAGTGTGTAGCTAGACTCCTTAATTCCAACTTCAAGTTTCCAGCTGTTGCCCGGCTGTCGAACTTAAGCAATGGCTTACTGAGTTCTTTAAATAAAAACTCATATTCTTCAAATTGCTGTTCTTCAGCTGATCAAAATTTCTTTGGTTTAGAATCGATAAATCGTTGTCAAAAGTCCCATGAGAAAGAAATCGATCACTGAGGCTATGTGTGACTTTGTCCAATTCTCCTTCACCAACACACACCGATTCCATGCATTTCACAATGAACATACTGCGCCATTTTCTATATGATGACTGTTATATCCAATGTTTGTTGAATGAAACACAAAAGATTTTTTTTTTAACTTGCATAATAATAGCCACGAGAAAATAACATACAAGGAATACCGATTGAGTAGAGCCATACTGCCTGTGTGATGTGTGTAACCTTTCGCTAGCAGTATACCCAGAAGCCTAGAACGCAAAAGAACATTGCAATGCGGCACTGAGTTGAGCGGCTTGATCATATATTCAACATAATAATAGAATGTTATCGTGTGTTCAGTTTCCATTATTACAGTTTCCCTACTGAACAGTGTTTTTTTATTGTATTAATCTTTATTATATATTTATGTGTCTGTATAATCATAGAATGCTAACTGTGTTGCCCAACCAGTTAGCAATAATGAAATGGAAAAGATGGCATATTGTATACTGGCTGATGGTTAATGAACGATAGCTTACAGAAAATGTTGATAAAATTATCGGAACAATCATATATAGGGACATTTCAAGATTACTCTCTCGCAATGGCTGCATTAAGTTGTGCTGGCAATGAGATTCATGTCCCGCCTCTCTTTCTCTCTCTCTCTCTCTCTCTCTCTCTCTCTCTCTGTTTTTTATCCAATTCTATTCTCTTTGTTCCCGTATTCTTCAGATTTTTAAGTCTTCTTTCTAACTTGTTTTTACTTTTTTATTTTTTATCTTTTTATCTATTTAAAATTATTTTTTTTACTATAGACCAGCCCACAGGCCCCTTTTAACCACCGGCCCAAGGGGAAAAGTCCCCTTTCTCCAAATGACCAGTCCGTCGCTGGTTTCATCACAAAGGATTACATAGAACTTACTTTCTTGGATTTTCTTGAAATATCATGTAGAACAGAATGTCGCATCAAAGTTATGAGCTCATTGATGATCTCAGAAGATGTGTAGTTGGAACCTAGGTCTACCTTGTGCTTAGGATCAAGGTCACTGACCCTTAGTTTCATTAGTTGCCAAAGATTCCCCTCTGCTTCTGTGTGTCCTCTTCTAGCAAGTCCTTGCCTAAGAAGGAACTGAAGTGACTTCAGCAAAGTCATCAGGAATTGCCTTCGGTTTTCTTGGTCAGTGTTGGAGGCAAAAGGAAACCCGTGGAACACTCCAGTATTTTATTACATATCTTGTCAGTACAGAGGTGTGACTGCAAGTGAACAGCACACATGGGCAACATTGATACCTATCATGCTGCCCTCTTGACAACAGACATCACTCACATTCAACCATCCTACATCCCCTCCCTTAAGATTAGGGCATGGCAGAATGGCATAATATTAAATGGAAATTACAGTGATGTCAGTAAGTAAATATGTATTATACACACACACACACACACACACATAGGAAAATAATAAAAGAATAATCCCCATAGGACAAAAAAAGGGTTAACATGTAAGTATCATAACATACAAGGACATGCATGGCAACAGTAAGTAAATGCCGAAAAATATGTTTGGACAATCGAATTTCTAAACGTTTGGGCTTATTGAGAACAAAACAAAAGAAAACAAGACAAAACAAGAGCATGAGGGACAACACAATGGCATTTTACAAGGTGACACACACATGAGCATGGGCTAACACTCAATATCCCCCATGACATACTCATCCATCCATGAAGGGTTGCACTATGCACCTTTTTGGATGAGGTGGGGCAGGTTCCAGGTGCGGGGGAATGGCTAAGGACATTGGGGGTGGCTGTTTTAACATTTTCAGGTGCTTCCTATTGCTGAGTGACACCCGACTGCTTACATCCAGCCTAATAAGATATTGTTGGTGGCCCTTAGACTCCACTACCAACCCAGATCAGTCCCAGGTTTTGGTTACAGGATCCTGCACTCTTACCTTGCAGCCTATAGCAAGGGGTAGAAGCTCCCTGGTCTCAGTAAGTAGTGGGGTCTCCTCTTGGGACTCAGCCATTTGTAGCTCTCTCTGCTGGAATACCTCATCCCAGTGTCTCTCCACCTTGTAATGCTGTCTGGGTGTTGGCACTCCATCTCTGAACTGCTTGCCGATGGCACGCTGTGCCAGGGATGCCTTGTTGCAATTGAGGCTGCCTCTTTTGCCTATATTAGACCTAATGATCCTCTTGGTAGTCTTGACTGCTGCTTCGGCCCTTCCATTAGAATGGAGTAATGGGCTGACGATAGGTGTATGGTAAACCCCATTTTCTGAAGAACGATGTCGTCTCTTTGCTGATGAGGTTTGTGGGCCCCACCTGTCAAGATCAGCTTTGGTGCTCACCACCTTGTGAAGTATGCCTTTAAAACTCATATAATTCTTGATGATGTTGTACCATGTGGGAAGTGTACTACTTCCAGCCATCTGGTGAGCCTGTTCTGCATAGGCCATGTACTTATGGCCCTCCAACTGTAGTATGTCTACCACCATTGATTGACTCAAATGGGTATTCTGGGGATGGTGTGAGTACCAGTGGTACCAGTAGTGATGGAGCATGTATATCTCAAGAGGCACACCCATCCCTGTGGCTCTGCAGGTTGCCTTCCATGCCTGGCCAGTAAACTGATTGGTTGGCCCTGCAGAGCATGGAGTCTACCTCCTGATGGCCTGTGTGAAGGCCTGTAATGAACTGACAGTGAAGTTCCTCTGGAATGAGCAATCATGGGCATCCTTGGTTGTAAGTGTAGACTATCGGGTTTTCTACCATAGATAAATTGTCTCTAACTGAGCAGAACTGATGTGGGCAGGCTACCTCCTGTACCATATGTGGGCGCCAGTCATTTGCTGCAACTTTAGCTGCCAGCAGCTGGTACTCAGGGTCTTTAGAGGCTGCTACTTTGAGCCTCTCCTCATCAAGTATGAGGCATTCCTGCTCAAGGACAGTGACCGAAGCAGCGACAAGGGTGGAAGTCATATACTCTTCAAGCTCGGAGTCCTTGTCATCTGATTTGCAACGGTAAGCAGGGAAGTGTGATAAGAAGTCAGCAACACAATTCCTCTTCTCAGGTATCTTACCTGGAACCTGTATTGTAAGGTATTCTCCTTGAGACAGAAGAGCCTTGGGTTAAGTATATCCTTCAGCTCTCCATCACCCTGGAGCTTGACCAGCGGGCAGTGGTCAGTCATGATCAGTAAGTTGGGGCAGCCCAACACGAGTAGCCTGGCCTCCTTGAGACATCATGTGACAGCTAAGGCCTCTCCCTCAACAGCAGCGTACCCAGCTTCAGCCTTTAATAAGTGGCGGCTCCCACCCTTACAGCAAAATGGGACATCAGCTGAGGCACAAGCACAGTACTGCTGCAGGATGACAAACCTGATCCCTTCTCTGCTCCATTTGGCATTGATAATGGGGTGTGGCATGCATAGGGGGTTGCCCCTGGCAGTAGATGAATATGGCGCAGCTTGCCATCCATGACAGGAGGGGATCCCTCTCTGTGTTGAATGTCAATGACAAAAAATGGTGTAACAGCCACTGCTCCAACTTTGGGACATTTTTCTCCTCTGGTGGAAGGGCATGGATGAGGTCTTAGGCAGAGACTGCCTAATGGTTGTGGGGATCTCATGCATCAGTGCGAGGTTTACTGAAACCAGTTGTTGGTAGGTAAAGGACTGGGGCACAAGGCCTAGGTCTTTACAAGCAGCCAATGAGAAGAAGAAAGACCTTGCAGACTTGATGGAGTACACTTCTTGGATGTTAGAACTGTTACTGTATAGAATGCATAGAGGGCTGGTCTACATGCATTCAAATCACATATTGGCAACATCATGTAGGCCTTGTGGCTCATACTGCACTCCACAGTTCCCACACATATGATCACCGATGGGAACCGAGGTACTCTCCACCGCTCTTCACCTCTGCACACTCGGATGGCTGGGGTCTCTCCACATCGGCCTCATGTGGATCTTGATGTCATGTATCATGTTGGGGCATGGATGCATCTTTTCAGGCTGTCTCATATGTTGCATACACTGGTCATAAGGAATCTACTTACACTACAAACAGAATCACATGACCAGTAGAGGTCTCTTTTCAATATCTCACCTTTTGGACCTACTATAAGCTTTCTAATAAGCATATATTCAGACAAATCACTGTGACACCCAGGACACTGGAAGCCACAATCCATGGCTTTTTGCAAGAACTTTGCAAAATATTCATTAATGGACTCCTCATGTCCTTGCATATACTACACAAAAAAAACTCAGTCCAGTGCACAGCTTGGTTTGATAGATGCAGAACCATGGCCCCTTTAGCATCTAGAGTCCCTTCTGGAGACAGATTATTTTTTTAAAACTTTAGTTTAACCAATGGAGACAGATTAGCCCACTGTACATCACCATACCTGGCACCCAGCATACATTGCAACTCTGGGGCGCAGTGAAGCCTCATATGCTGAACTGCAGTCATCTGGTTGAAGCTTATGTAGCCTAAGCCGGAGTGTCAGGGATTGTTTTGAAGTCCTGAAGGAGACTGATGACATTTCCAAAGCACCCTTCTCTTGTAGCGGTAGAGCCGATTCCTGGGGTCACTCTGTAGACACAAGCCACTCTCCATTGAATCCAAATGGTTATTAAGGGCTTGCAATGCATGTCAACCTTTGGCAACTACATGTTAAAGAGCTGGTGATCTTGGCACCACTCTGATGGGATTGCTGTGGACACCTTGGAGGATCGTTATGTCCTCGACATGCTTATCCTTTACGGATCTTATTCACTGTGCCATATTGGAGGTGTAAGGAAACCTGTAGAACACTGCAGTGTTTTATTACATGTCTTGTCAGTACAGAGGTGTGACTGCAACTGAACTGCAGACACACGGGCAACGTTGGCCCCAGTCGCACTGTCCTTTAGGCAACAGACATAACATACATTCAACCCTCCTACAGGGTATGTATGCAAATACATACTTATAGTTAGTTAGCCAGGGTGTGCAGCTCTTTATTTGAAATTTGTGGAACATTGTTGAAATGTAATTTGAAATATGTTCATGTTGATGTTTAAACATTTAAAAACAATTCCGTTATAGTTTACAGTTTTCTCCTTTTTTTCTCTAGCCCCACTCCACTGAAGTCATTCTGTGATAATTTAATACAAGATTCTTCATAAAATGTATTTCAAACAAGGCAGATGTATATACTTTCAAGGAGATGCTAACCTATTCCTTTGTGAGCACCAGGTCCAGTTGGCCCATCTGGTAGTATTAGGACTAGGGCCATGGATTTAGGGCATGAGTACCTTTTTAGCTAAAGGCTAGATCAGAGGCATCAGAAATCTTTGGAAATAGGATAGAACTAAGGCAATGAAAACTTTTTTTTCCATGGTTCCATTTCTGGATGCTTGGTGGATGACCATCAGGCATTGGCAAGGGTCATTGGTCTTCGTCAGCTAAGAATTGAGCGCTTCGGGAAGTAGGCTATCTTACTGTATGTAGCATTTGAATCCACCATGTATTCTGTTGTGTAGATAGATAAGCATAATTTAGAAATGGTCCCAGTTCTGCACATGTTGAGTTCTAAGAATCTCCTAGCTTACAAATAAGAATGATGAACTGAAAATAGGATACTTGATCATTAAAACCTTGATCACATTGGAAATATAGAATAATTCAAAAAATGAATTGAGTAAAATAGACTGAACATCTCTGGTATTTTTTTTGCATCACAGGACAAAGGATTAGGAAAAGGAGTGATTGGACGGTGGTAACGTGTATATTTTTCAGAAAGAGCAGATGAAACTGATAAAGAAGGAATAGGCAGGATCTTAATATCCAATAGAAGAGGCACTGACTGACTGAGAGAAGTGAACAGTAAATTATTGCAGGCAAGATTTGAATGAAAATGATGGAATAGGAGTGCTACAATACATGATGCACCAAAAAGTGAACTTTCTGCAAAAATAAAAGATGAATTTAAATAGTAATGCAGAATGCTTTGGATGATATACGAGAAAAAAGATGAGAATATCAGTTGATGATATGAATGCTAAGTTAGTAAGAACAATGTAGGCACTGAGGACGTAGTTGGTAAAGAGGGCCTGGGAATATTGCAAAAGAAAATGGGATGTAGTTTATTAGTTTTAGTGCTGCAAATAATTAGAAAATTGGAGACACCGTTTTTCAACATCCATAGATAAACTTGGATACTTCCAGATGGCAATTGGCCAACCAAATAGTTCACATTAGCTATATTATGAATCAAGAGCGAGAAAGAACACAGGAATATTAGGAACTATATAGGGGCAGGTGTCAGCTGTGATCACCAAATTGTCATTGCCACAGCAAAGTCAAAATTAAAAACAATGATAAAATAATTTGATATAGTATCTAGGCTTGATGCAGTGCAGTTTCTGAAAGATGAACATCAAGAGGCTATTGCAACATTATATTGCAATAGGTTTGCAATCGAAACCAAATCTGAAGAGGAGCAGCCTTCATTATGGTCTAGAATGTAGATTAACACCAAGAACGTATATTAATCTGGTGAAAAAGAAGCACTTGGGTATGGAATAATACAATAGAATCCTTGGTAATTGGATGAGGCTTGAGATACAAAAGAGAATAGATAAAAGCAAAAGGCGCAACTAGACACATTTTAAAGGGAGCTGAATAATGAAGCTAAATGAAGATGAAGAAGAGATAATAAAGAATACTTAGACAAATGAGATGATGATATGGACAAAGCCCTGTGTTCAGGAAGTGGCATTGGTTTTAGAGTAGCCTTAGGATTGTCAGTGAAATATCCATGGTATAAAAAAAAAACAGGAAAATACCTGTAAAACGGAGGGATGAGTCGTTAATATAAGAGAAACAAGAAAGACATAGTAACCTATTGTACTTCCATTTTAGATTTTGGTTTTCTCGAATTTATTACTAGTTGTGTTGTTCATTATCCACAATATCATAGCAAATACGGCTCTGAAAATAAAATGCTTGCACAGACAATAAAACAAATTCATATGCGTCTAGAAGATTTATATATATATATATATATATATATATATATATATATATATGCATATCACAAAATCCGCATGGTGTGTTCTTTAAGCAAAAGAGACTAGGAAAGAGGATCAAGGTATAATCCAGGATAGAGATTTATATTCCTTGTTGATGTGGCTTCAATAAAAATGGACTCCAACAGATTCCTTTTGCAGTGATCTTTGACCCTGTAGATTATCGAGGAATTATCCCAGTTAATAGCATGACCTGTCTTAAGCCAATGATCCACAATTTCATGATTTTTTAAGCCTCTTGATATGGAATATTTGTGCTGAGAGCATTTCACTTTTAGTCCTTTTGATGTTTCACGAATATAAATATTATTACATTCTTTATAAGGGATACTGAATACAATATTGTTTGAATTGGGCCGGCTATTCTTATTTAGTTTATTTATCAAAATGTTATTCTATTTAACCCACTAAGTTAATATCAATAGTTTTTAAAATGGTCACAGCAGGAATGAAATTACAATGAAATTTTGCACAGAGAATATTTTCAAGTTCTTTGTTAACACTGGATGGGTTTTTGAAAAAATGGAAAACTTATTAGATTCTAGTAGCTATCTAGTAATTACAAAAAACTATGGAAAGACCCGTTAACCGGTGTCATAAGAAGTAAAAAATCTAAAATAAAAGCTATTCTAAAGTAATTCAGTTCAATAAAAAAGTGATGACGATTGGCTCATCTTTACCTTATGTGTACGGATTAATCAAGACCCATAAAAGAGATTTTCCTATTTGAACCATTATCAGCCCAACCAGTTCTATTAGCTATAAACTTTCTAAATATCTAGTCAAATTACTATCACCTATCCTGGGTACTATTTCAAATTCCCATTTACAAAACTGTTGATTTCTGTGCTAGACTTTCCCATATTGAATTATCCAGTGCTGACAAATTAACCAGTTTTGATGTGACATCTTGCTTTTCTAAAGTTCCTAGTGATGACTTACTTCAGTATTTATGACAACATTTGGACTTTTATGATCTAGAATTACCTACCAATGTCATTATTAATTTGATATCCTTTTGTACAAAAAAATTTAAATTCACTTTCAATGGCAGTTATTTTAAACCAATATTTGGTATAGCTAAGAGGAATCCTCTTTCGCCACTTTTGTGTAATATTTACATGGAGATTTTTGAGTCTAGACTTATTCCAAGAAATTTATTGTCTAAGGTGTTTTGCGTTAGATATGTAGACGATGATTTTTGTATTGTAAAACAAAATGTAAATATTCCTGATTTCTTGCATATTTAATTAATAATTTTGTACCAACAATAAAATTCACACTAGAACTTGAAGAAAATAATTGTTTACCATTTTTGGATGTCTTAGTTATTAGAAATAATACCAAATTTTGTTTTAAAGTTATAGGAAAACCACAAATAATTTGTCATATATCCATTTTTACTCTAATCTTGCTAAACAAATTAAGGTGTCAGCATTTTCCAATATATATCTAAGAGCTCTTAGACTTTTGAAAGATGAATTTAAAATTATTGAAAAAAATAGGAGATTCATTGTTACTCTTCATAATTTTTGGAACTTTGTGAAAATAAAGCAAAAAAGACACATCACAATCCAACCAGTGTTAACAAAGAACTTAAGAATATTCTCTATCTACTATTTCATCCTAATTTCATTCCTGCCGTACCCATTTTAAAAATTATTAATATTAATTTAGTATTATCTAAATATATTAACATATTGAGAAATAAACTAATTACGAATAGCCCACTTAATTCAAACATTATTGTAACAAGTATTCCCTGTAAAAATTGTCGTAAGTTTTATATTGGTCAAGCATCAAAAGGGCTAAAAGTGAGATGCCTTTAGCACACATATGTCGTATCAAGAGGCTTAACAAATATTGGCATTGTGGATCATTGGCTCAAGACAGGCCATGCTATTAACCGGGATATTTCTTCGATAATCTACAGGGTCAAATATAACCACCAAAGGAATCGTTCGGAGTCCATTTTTACTAAAGCCACATCAACAAGGAATATAAATCGCCATCCCGGAATACACTTTGATCCTTTTTCCTTGTCTTTTTTGATTAAAGAATAAGCTGCCCAGATTAACAAACTGAAACCCCGCCCCCTTCTGTTTTTGTATATAAAGCCCTGTCAACTCCTTTTGTATTCAGTGAGAACTTGAAAATACAGCATAAACTATGAAAGAAATTGTTCAAAGTCCCGGTTTTCACTCATTTTCTCACGTGGATTTTGTGATATTCTCAAGCACGTGTTCCTTCGTGCTACATTGGACATGTATGCAACGAGAAACTTTCTACTCCTGCTCCCTTTTCTGGCAGATGTTCTCTTCAACTTCCAACGGACATTGAAAAAAGCAAACAGTATTTGGGTTTGATGGAATTTCCTTTAAAAGTGTCTACAGGAGCAAGTGATCCCAAAGTCATTATTACCTAGATGATTATGATTGGACAGTGCCTCCTTTCAATGAATTGTGTGATCTCCCTCAAGAAGCACACGGAACAGACAAGAATGCCCGAATTTAATATTTTCAAGGAATTGAGAACGGATAGATTTAATTTCATGACTAGGATTCCCTGGATTGGAATACAGTGCTACTGAACAGAATAACAGCCTTAGATTCAAGCTAAAAAACTAATTCATCACTTTGATCATAAATAAAAAGCCTCATTGAGATAAGTGATTGGAATAACAAACAAAAATGATTGTGTAATAAATCTTTCAAACAAATAAATACGATCTTGGTGCAAAATAAATAAATTGTTCAAAACGCCTGTACAACGCCTGTACATTGTATTGAATTCAAAGTCATACTAAAGGAAAATCTTTTATCTTATGTCATTTTAAATACAAATTTGAAGCTCTGGACTGGTTTGATTAGAATTCGGTAAGCGACATTAAACCATGTTAAAGTTTCGGGTCTTGGATTGTTATTCTTGCACCGGGTACATGCTGCAAGAATTTCATCTTTTGAATTTTTGGTCATTTTTAAAGAACTCCTGAAACACAGATGAGGGTTAGAGTTTTCCTTCCTTAAGAAACCTGAAAAATTTGTCCATTTGGCAAAGTAAAAAAGTGGTTAGACAATGATTGTTTCTAGGTATTGAAGATGAATGCCATGAAGAGAAAGCCTATTCCTTCAAGGCCATTTTTTTATGTTGTATTTTCATTAGAGATTATTTTAAAACGTTTTACTCATTAATTGTTGCAGATGTGTTTCATGACGTCTTATCTATATTTTCATTGTTTTTTATAAAAAGCTTTACGCATCCATTCAACCCCATGTTATTAAGTTTCTCCTAAAAAAAATTAATACCAGTCGTTCAGGACAAATTACTTTAGCCTCTTTGTTACGCATTTAGCTAAGTGTAGTGTAAACTTTATTCATAACAAATGTTTTTATTAGTATTGTTTTTCTAGCCATTGTCATTTCCCCCAGTTGTTCAAATTCTTAGCAATACGATGCTCGTCTTTATTTTTGCAAATATGCTGTGTTACTTTCGTGTCTTTTCAGGTTCATTTTACTGTCATTTGTGCACCAAAATTGCAATAGGTTCCGTTCCTTAAAATCCCGGAGCATATTTCTCAAACACGTCCACCAGAGAACGCTACTTGGGTACCATTTTAGTAAAGGCAAAAGAGTCCGTCCTCATCAATTAACAGAAATTACATGAGCCAATTACCTACCGATCGATGATTAAATCAAAATCTCAAATGAAGTAGGGGAAAACGTCATGATCAATCAGACCATCTTTTCGTATGTCCATTTGTATGGCCGAGGGAGGGACGAAAGCTGCAATGTAATTTTGCCGTGACTGGTATAGAATAAAAAATATATATGTTGTACCTGACTGCTGGAGGAGCATTCAAATACCACATATATTGCGTTATTGATGGACGTGCAGATAGAACATGTCATATATATATATATATATATATATATATATATATTATATATATATATATAGATATGATATATATTATATATAGGTATATATATATATATGTATATATATATATATATATATATATATAGATATATATATATAGGATATATATATATATATATATATATATGTGTGTGTGTGTGTGTGTGTGTGTGTGTGTGTGTGTGTGTGGTTTATATTCTTGTTTTTTCAATATGAAGCCTCTTCCTCTAACAAGGCTTGGCTCCCCAGATGAGACAGCTTAGCTGCTTCGTTTACATACACAGGAAGATCATCAGCGCAGCGCGTTGATAGGCCTTGCACACGATGAATGCTCCATCCAGACTATCTTCCACATACTCTCGAGGTGACTGGCTGTTAAGGCCTTGTCTTTCCTACCTTTTTTCCATTTCATCTATTCGCTACTTTCTAGGTCTTTCGCTTGTGCTTCCTCCTGATGTTTCTGACCAGGAGGCTCTTTTCGCCAGTTGATCATATTCTCATTTTTCCACTTAACCGGACCACCTCAAACCATTTTGAGATCAATTTTTTTCCTGTGTTAACCCTTTCACCACTTTACTTATCTGCATATTTTTCACTCATTCATTTCTTTTTTCTGCCGTACATGATAATCCATCAGTTCAAATCTTCAGCTTCACGCTTCTTTCCTTCTTTTATCTTTAACATACACTGCTTTCATGAAAGAAAGTCGGCTTCATAATTCCTTCGTAGAGACCAAACTTGGCTTCCACAGATACTTTCCCTGCTTCACCTATTCTGTGAATCACCTCATCTCGCATCAGTATTACTAATTTCTAAATACCTATAGAAATCAAGATTCCTTTCATCCTTCGTACGTACTAACATTCATGGCTCCATCTCTCTGCTTACCACGTATCTTCAAAACCTTACTCTCGCTCACAGTTACTTTACCATGTCACTACTCTCAGTCACTCGTCATTGTAAGATCCCCTAATTTTGCCTCTAAATTTACTGCCCTATATGTGACTTTCTTGCATTACTCCATCCATGAAGATGGTAACCAGCTGTGGAGACACAGTACACCCTTGTATCAAACATATTTGTAGCCAGGAAAATAACTAGTTAAGGCACGCCTCTCTGCCATCCTGGCAGTTGTTATTATCACACTCAGCAATTAATCGCTTGAACCATACATAATACACCAACAACAATTTCTACTCTCCCTCTCCTTCGATATATCAGAAGCTTTGTCTAGGTTCCTATATGACACGTAAGTTTTTTTTCTAATTAACTTCCAAACTTCTCATCTAACTTTTCATAACAAATACTTAATCAACATTACTTTTTCTTTGTCTAAACTCATACGTGTTTGGTTTCTAGTGTAATCCCCCTATTCTGCAATACTCATTTAGTCATTTTCTTTCAGTCATAATTAAATAAGTATTTGATTACGGAAACGTAGCAAAGGAATAAAAAGAAAAAATTGCCAGAATTTCAAGAGTTATATATGTTCCGTATTCATATTTACTGCTTTTGTTTGCGACTATAAATTAACAACTCATTAAAACTAGATATATGAAAATTGAGAATTATTTTATATATTAGTCACTCTATGCCGGGTGGGGGTGGAGGTTTACTGACCCGGGGAGTTGATACCTCTGCCATGTAAGATTCTGAGGCTTGACGTCCTTTCGTCCATAACCATCAGTTCAGCAATTTTGATATTTCTTCTCTCTTTGGTCCTCACATTTTTTAAATATGCAACGGTTTGGCAAGAAACGGTTTGGCGAGCGAAGCGAGCTTGATTAACTATTTTATTTTTGTTTTTTTATTTTGAGTTATTTTATGTGCTTTTTGAAGCCACATAAGCAAGGGATTTCAGCAAAAATTATATACTCCCACTACTGTTTGTTTATCTCATCACTGGTAGCTGTCATAGTAGACATACAAGGACCAAGAAACGCAATATTTCTGAGAAATTTCATATATTTACGATTGCAAATGGCGCAAACCAGTC
>NC_061110.1:50576066-50618566 GCF_015104395.2 Macrobrachium nipponense | reverse complement strand
GTACTTATTCATATATTTAACTGTTTGTTTATTCTACCTTATATTATGTAGTTTAATATTTGTCATTTAATTTTATTGTAATAATTACGTATTATTACTTTGTAGCTTGAAAATGAGGCCTGCTGGTTGGCTTCGAAATGGTACAACCTGATAAATACGAGTTTCTTGACCTGTTGCCCTCCCTCCCTTCATTGTATTGTCGGGCTTTGAGAAATCTCTGCCTGTTGAATATATATTATATATATATTAATTATATGTGATATTATATATAATATATATAATATATATATATAATATATATCATATATATATATAATATATATATAATATATATATATATTATATGTATAGATAATATATTATATTATATATAATGTATATATTAATATATAATTATATATATAATATATATATATATATATATACTATATAATATATATTATATAAATATATAAAAATTATAAAATTGTAAATTGTAATAGCCACAATGCACTCTTAATTTCTCGAATTCTAGGTGGTTTTTTGGATACTCTTGTCATTACAAAGCCTTAAGATCCAAAAGCAAGATATATGAAGAATTTATAATGTGTGGTAGCAGGAAAGGAACCCGGGTTACTATGCTGACCAGACCACGAAAAGGATAAAAGTCTATTGCCTCTCATACATACATATACCTGTCGTTTTCAGATATACTCATTAGAGCTGGAATAGACCCATCCTCACCATCGTATTCAAGTGGGCAATCGTTTTATTGCGCTTTAGGCTGCAATATATACATAAAATCTACTGGTTATTTTTTACCAGATACATATGTAATTGTAATAGTCACAATGCCCTCTTACCTTCTCGAATTCTTCGCGTTTTTTTTTGTTTACGCTTGTCATTACAAAGTCTTAAGATCAAACTACAATTTGCAATACTATATGAATACAAAACGATGAAAACTTTAAAGAGGAGGCTTCACTGAGGTCGCTCATACCTTCTGAAAATTTAAAATCCGAAAAACAGTAGCCATGCTTTAACCACATCTTTAGCTAAAGAGGGCTTAAGTTTTCTGTAGTACATTGCCTTTAAAATATTGATGTCTAATGTCGGGGGGCGATGAAGAATCTTCTAGTGGCAAAAGGTGATGTGTCTTACATTTTTTCTTGAACTGAGCACTGTTTATTATGCCTTGGTAGCTTTGAATCATTTTCCCAATTGGTCAAACTACATCATCCAGGCTGATCTTATGGTTCTGCCCGCGTAAGTGACATGCTAGTGACATGACTGCCATTCGTAGACAAGGCTGGATCCGAGTCTTGTTGATATTGTGCTTTTTGAAGACATTATCAATCTTATATGGCCACGTAAATTATATCTTTATGTCCAACCGGTAGTAGATATGGGGCAATAATAATAATAATAATAATAATAATAATAATAATAATAATAATAATAATAATAATAATAAAACAGACCCTAAGAACCAGATATGTCAAAATAACAATAGATGGAAATAACATTCCACCCAATGTAGGAAGTGCATTATGAAAGACAAGACCATAAACCACATAACAAGTGAATTCCGGCGCTTACACAGAACCAGTACAAAATGAAGCATGATTCAGTAGCAAAAGCCCTCCACTGGAGCCTTTGCAAAAAACACCAGCTAGCTTGCAGTAAGAAGTTGTACGAACACCAATCTGAAGGATGGAAAGAAAATAATTAGGCAAAGATCCTCTGCGACTATGGTGTCAGAACAGATAGAGCGATACATGCCAATAGACCAGACTTGACGTTGATTGTCAAAATTGAGGAGAAAGTATCGCTCATTGATGGGACACCATAATAGGCGAGAAAGATAAAATATTGATAAGTATCAAGACCTGAAAATAGAAATAAGAAGGATATGGGATATGGCTGTGGAAATTGTACCCATAATCATAGGGACTCCAGGCACGATCCCAAGTTCCCCGAAAAAGAAGCTGGAAAAAACTAGATGCCGGAGTGGCTCCAGGACTCAAGCAGAAGAGTGTGCTATTAGAAACAGCGCATATAGTGCTACCCGGAACCCCACGGTATAAATACCAGGTCCCAGTCGAATAGGATGATAAAAAAAAGGAAAAGAAATTATATCCTTTATTTTGGTTCAGGGTCATATACATGGAATACAGAAAGTAGAGGCAATACAATACACACACTATAGATACACGAGATAGCATGATATAAAAATGATAATCGGCAATATCCACACAGTTGCTGAAGAAGTAGAAAAAATATTATTCATAATAATGGTAATGACAGCAATCATGTTGAGAATACTAGTAAGATATTAGTAAGATATATTAGAAATAATAACAATTAAACAGATTACATACAATTAATTCCTAGCTAGGGAGCTTAGGTGGTTACAGAACTCAGGTCTAGAAGTCCGAATAAAAAAAGTGGAAAAAGCAAAATTGAATAATAATAATAATAATAATAATAATAATAATAATAATAATAATAATAATAATATTAATAATAATAATAACCGTAGAAATACATCAACAAAAACAGCAACAACAATGATAATGGCAGATTCTGCAGATGACACTTAATAATCGCAATAAAAACGATCTCAAGTATACACAGCAACTCAGCCACCCCTGTGTGAAGGAAGATAAAATGCCATTTATCGAAAAGACGCTTCATTATCCAATCTTCCCACATTTTAGATCTTCTTGCCCCAGAGCTTAAAATGTTCTGGATAAGCGAATTGCTTCAGTTTCTCAGTCGGGTGATCAGACTGGACATTGTTCGTCTAACAATGATCTTAAATGATCAAGGCGACTTTCTATGAACATCGACGCGGAGTGGTAGAGAGATTTGTTGGTGAGGCGTTTCAGAATGTCACTGTGAATAACGGTGATACGACTAATGGCCTGTCCGGTATGATTCGTCCAAAGGGCGTACCTATATATGCTGTAGCAGTACGAGTGGAAGAGCAGCATTTCGTGTCTCTGTCAAAAGGCAAACGTCCTTGCTCACGATGCCAACTCCACATATTTTACAACGCCTCGGTTTTATGCCTGTCGTATCTTTTATAAAGGTCATCTGTGATGATGTGGCACAAATACGAAATTTAACATAACCGAACGGAGTCAAATCCGTACTGGTAATCATTTGGACTGTTAACTAGTGTGACGTCATTCCCCCTTCGAGAGCTAGCCAACAATCACTGGCGTGCAACGGGAGAGGATTAGCTGCTAAGCTACTATGCATTTCAGGGACGGCGAGTCATCTTTTTTCTCAAATATCTTTCAAACTAATTGTTTGATCGAAATGGTACTTTGACACAGTGTACAAGACACCTCGCCCTAATTTTTGTTAACATAGTTCATTGTCAAATGGTGTTAGTTAAGGCGTTTACTCTCGGCTTTTAAAGGCAAAGTCTTAAGAGTCAACAGGCCTCATTTACAGATTCGAACGTCTGCTATCCCCATCCCTTCCCTTTCCCTCCCTCCCTCCCTTCTCCCATTCTCTCACTCTTTCTTTATTTCTGTTTTTCTCATTTCTCCCCCCAATACCTCTATGTAATTTACAATATGGAATAAAATACCGTTTTCCATGATATTTTTCAATACCAGCAGATAATTGGAGAGTTCATAATGAAGAGGATCATGATAATGGTTCATATTTCCCAATGTATTCTGTTTATAGTATCCTTGGCATGTCAGGTAATACCGTAATGCTTAAGGGGTTGTCTGTCGGCTGCAGCACTCGCGCTGTGTTCACTGCGTAATTGATAAAGACGGATTTTTCATTGCTGTCATGGCCGCCATGTTACTTTGTCCACGTTGTTGCAGAAATGCATTTGCAATACGACTCCTAACCACATCAAAATTGGAGAAAGCTAACATTAGATTAGGGATCAATCTCAATAGGTAAGTGAGACGGTCCAGAGCCTTCGAGGATAAACACTGGTACACAGATAACATCCACAAACCTGTAGATCCCATATTTATCAACATCTCAATTGTTTTCATCTCTTTTCAACCTACGATGATACTTAAAACTCGCGAGAGAGAGAGAGAGAGAGAGAGAGAGAGAGAGAGAGAGAGAGAGAGAGAGAGAGAGAGAGAGAGATTTCGTCATTCCTTTACCACTCTAAATAGTGGTGTTAATTATATACTGGGTTATCAGTTAAACTGTGTGATTTAATTTTGGTTACCTGATTGTCACGGTGTAATAGTAAGGTAAATACCTCCGTTTTCTTTTTGATGCACTTGCGAACTAAGGTAGACTTGAAGATTCCTATCATTCAAATTCATAAACAACAAGTATATTCAAATTATATACGCTATACGTAAGTCATGAAATCTATTGATAAATATATATCACCCTCCTTTTTGATCTGTTGCCGTCAAGGAATAAAAATCGAGTGACTCGTCAATTATGACAGTTTGCGATGCTGCAAAATAGACACAAACCTGTGTTATGAATGAGGCGAAAACTGGTTACCCTCTTTATAGAAAAAAAGAAAGAAAAAACCCCTGTATGTTAAACACCTGAAATTAGGGTAATAGGTAACACTTAAGTACATTAATGATTCAAGAGGCAAGAAACTCAACTCATTCACTAAACTCAGTACGGTACAAGAATGACATCCTTATTACTGGCGTTAAATTAGTAAAAACGAAATGGCAGTGTGATATGAATAGAGAAACAGATATACAATGATATTAGGATAGTAGTTTCCCCCAAACTATACCCATTTTCTATTTTTTTCTTTACAGCAATGCACTGCTTAGCAATAAGGAAGTAGACAAAGCTCCTCCTACTTGGGGGATCTAGGGGAAGTGAGGTGACCTTGGTGAACAGGGTGAGGTCTTTAGCCTAATGCCATCTATATAATTTAAGAAAATACAATAACAATAATTAAATGAACATAGATTCTAAAAAACCAACATATTTGTTACATTCAAGTGTACTTGATATAATAGGCAGGAAAGGGGCGGGAAGGCCAGGAAGGTGGGTTGAGGGAGGGATGAGGAGGGAAAGAGTGAGGGAGGGAGGGAGGGAGGAACAGGATGGGAGTAAAGCACATTCGAAAGCATAGGTTGGCAATACTTGGCAACACCTTAAAAGTCAAGAGTAAACGCCGTAACTAACACCATTTGATAATGCACTATATTACCAAAAATTAGGGCGAGGTGTATTGTACACTGTTAAAGTACCATTTCGATCTATAAATTAGTTTGGAGAAAAACAAAGACTCGCGGTCACTGAAATGCGTAGTAGGTGGACTGCTATAGTATGCAAAATCCAAGTAAGTCATCTTTTCTCTAAGGTTTGAATTTTTTATGATGATATTCAGGGGTCATCAGGTAAACTTGTAATACATTGTGTTTCATTCAGGTAAACTTTTAATACATTTGTGTTTCACTCCCTTGTAATCTTTGCATTGATCAACTGATAAGGCTAAATAGGCCCTTTTCTTATAAGGACACAAGTGACGTCCCTGAGGGGTCGACGGTGGGGGGGAGCGTTGTTTGAATTGCGCGCCCTGTGCCCCAAAGTGAGGGGGGGGGGGGGGGGCCCAAAATGCGAAATTTAACCATTGCTGCTATGACAGGGCAAGCTGAATCCAGTGGCCCCAAAATGGTCAAGGGCCCCATTAATATTTGGGCTTGAAAGTTTGGGGCCCACTAAAGGGCCCCAATTTCCAATTTTGTTAACAAAAATGTTATGTAAAAGAAATAGGGCTCTAGGGGTCCCCTCCTAATCGTAGAACCCATTACAGACCTTCTCATACGGATTGGAGGATGGTGGGTAACGTATGATTGGGGTAAGGACAGGGCTGTTCTAAGCCAATTGATTACTGCTTATAGGGGTCCTAATTATCCTCTGAGGGCCCTCACAATGGCCCCATTTGCCTAGATAATACATATTCAAATGATTCAATGAATCTAGCCTCCTGCTTAACCCAGTTCTACCTTCCCTTCACTGTTTTAACTTCTTTTCATATTTTTCTACTGCCCCAAACTTTGTTCTACCTCCATACACTCTGATCTACCTCCCTTCGCATAATGAAGTCCCTTCCGGCAATATTGATTCATTTAACTCCCTCCCCATCATATCGCCATCAGAGTACATCACTGTTATCCTCATTTTTACCATTTATAATTATGTTTAACTGGATTAAGTGGATCCTCAATTGTTCAATGTACACCTAATTTTAAAAAAGAAAATGTCTGAAATTTGCATTTACAAGTGTCTTTAAAATGACCCTACAATTGCTCATATTTTGCTTTAGCTCGCTTCGCCCCCTGGGCCTCAAAATGTCTAGAAACGGCCCTGAAGGGCACTGTAAGAAGATCGACCATTACTGCCCATCCCATACCTGAAGCCAATTTTTCAAAGATATAAAAAAATTCATCTGGAGCTTCTGTAAATTTTGAAATTAACTTCTGAACTCTCGACGGTGTCACAGGTAACATGAGCAAGCTTTTATTATTTCCAACTCCCATTCTTGATCTTCCTGCTTCCTCTTTTGATATTTTTGTTCCCGGGTCTGGGCATTACTTTATTTATTATGATGGTTCCAAATACCTGGTTATCACACATTTACTTATATAAAGAATTCAAAACTTACGTCACTTACAGCCAGATACCCAAACTCTTGTAACAAGAAATACGACTGAATGTTCCAAAAAAATGACTGAATATTCTAAAAGACTTATCATTAATGTGAGAGAGGAGATAACTTTAAAGTGATCAATGCGACACGATCCCTTGAATCAGAATGACACTTACTCATTACCCACCAATTAAAAATCCCACAGAATATTCTATTATGTACACACACTCAAACTAGCGGTGGCAGCGTTCCATAATTTTTTGTTCACCTGCCTGATGCACGATTCATGCCTTATTAATCTATTTTTCTTTTAAAAGATGGAAGAAATCTTATGTAATGATGATAAAACCAGTCACTGATATCTTTAGAACATCGTGTTATGTTATTGTGTAAAACTATTTTCCGTATAGCAATATTGACATGAACAAAACAAAGTGATAAAAAACGTCATATCACAACCACTGACATGCATTACCAAATAGATAGGAGACACCTATCACTAGTAGCATCGTATAAACATAGTCCTTACATTATCATTTCAATATTAAGTTGAAGGAAGTTGAACGATTTTATTAGTTAAATGTTACAGAAAACATTGGAATCTCACAAAATGCTATTAAATAAAAAAAAAATGATAACCTAACAATGTGAACTGTGACCTCACTCTATTGCTTTTGACATCGCTATGTGCGCGGGAATCTAATGTCAATGTGTCATTTGTCGGTCTAAGAAACATCCCTTGCTGCGCGAGAGGCAATTATTGCACTGCATTCGGTGCAAGTCCCTGTTAGAGAGATATCAAGAAAGCTTAATATACCGGAGAGAATCATTCATATATGAATCAAATTGTTTAGAGAACGGCAAAGTTTAGAACATGGGCCTAGAGGTGGAACTCCTCGAAGCACCACAAGAGAGCAAGACAATACAGTGGTGTAAATGTTGCTGAGCAACATTCGTTTGTGAATTTTGAATTCTAGCGCCTCGTCATGATATTGCTGAACCAGGAATCATGACTAGCTCTACACCTATGACTGGTGTTTGATTAATAGTTCATATGGAGAGGAAGAGATTTTTAAAAATACACTTGAAATCTTTGATAGGTGTCTAATGAATAGGTATAATGAATAAGCAAACTTACCTTTGATGGATAAGAGAAGCAGTTAGGCTTACTCTTTTTGTTTTGTTTTATATCGGTGTCCAGTGAATACCACAGATAGGGAGGGAAACAGGTTCAATGATGCATGCATTTTTTTTCTTCAAAACCTAAAGAATACATTTTATTGGGAGATAGTTTATTAACATTGGCCGAATCCCTCCATCGTGCCTACACGGCACCTCCGCTCCCCTCCACATCTCAGGCGACTCGATCCGATATCTCGCTACGAACTCCATCACGTAAAAGCATCAATGGAAGCCTTAAAATGCATGTTTATAAAATATTTTCTGTTCAAAGATACTTTACCTTTCATTTCCCAAAATATGTGCATACACTCGTGTTACACCCTGCATGATTGTTGTAGCTGTCAAAGAGCAACCCCTGATTAAAAGAGTAGGTTTTTATTGGAAAAAAAAGAAGAAAACATCTGAAATAGACTTAAATGAGAACGTCACCTTTCATATTTGTTATCTTTTCAGCCACTTATAATATGCTTATGATAGTAGGTCTACCCAATACATGTGAAACTAATTTTAATTAATTTCTATTTAGAAGAAATGAACAGCTACAGAAAGATCAACCCAAGAAAGGTTTTATGAAAGTAAGCCTTTCTTAATGTATTCGTCAGTTTTACCTCCCACAGCTTTCCAACGTGTCCAAATGAATCAGGATGATATTCAAGGAATTATATATATATAAAAGGCTGAATCGTATTTGTTTGATTTTTTATGATTGCTTTTTGACTTTGAATAGCTAAGTCTGTTAAGCAATTATGAAAAGGATAAGAAAAAAGGAGAACATGGCCAATAAAAAAAAGAATAACAGGAATAATCAAATAAAGCAAGTTATTATTGATTTAAATATTCCTTCACATTACGTATTGGAGTGTATACTGCTGAAAATAGACCTAGGCTAATCATGTGTGAAAATCAGAAGTAAAATTTAGGCTCAGTAAATGTGTCATGCAAATTATTTTATACATCAAAGGACAAAATTAGTTTAATTAAACATCGCTATTAAAGAATGTTGATGCCTTAATGTATTATTTATCGGCTGTAGGAGACGAAATGACAACATCCCAGTGCAGTACAATATGTTGGGTCAAGACTCGAGCGGCAGCAAAGCCAACTTCAAAATGTTTTTGCTATCAAGAAGCTAGAGTTGAGAATATAGAATTCGTAGACCCATCGGTATATATTTTCCTTACTTTGCAAGATAATTATTTTTCATACATTTAATAAGTATACTCAATTGTAATGTAATTTATTTCAAGTGTAGCACCTTTGAAAGGAAATATTATTTATTATTAAGTAAATAATCTGGTATCTGCATATGGCAACATTTCCATAACGAATTAACAATGAATTAAGAAAATATGCCAAATCTTCGTGGGCTGACTGTACATAAATAATTCCCTTCAAAGATGTTATACTTAAGATGAATTAAAAATAAGTTGATTTATTCAACACATCAAAGATAATTATTTTGCATAGTAAGAGAAAAGATTCCACGAATTCTAATTTTATTCTCAACTCAAGTTTCATGACAGCATAAGCATTTTGAAGTGTGCTTTGCCAAGACGACCAAGAGAGAAGGCCTGTTTGATGTGACGTCATGACGTGATGATGTCGACCCTGGTAGTCCGACTCTTCGAGGCTGGTGAGTGACTGGCCACTCGCTCGACTCTCGAGCTTCCTTCCCTTACATCACTTGGATACGAGGTCTTTTCGTGGTCCCATTATTTTATTTATAAACTGGAACATAAAACTTATTTGGCATTGTAAGTTTGACATTCTGACTGAATGTTAATCCTACCTTTGTAAATATCTTTTTTTCCATATGTATGTTCCTTCTCTTCAGATACTAAATTGTAGAGCAATTCACGCCCTTTTCATCAATACATATATTGCGTGAATCCGTTTCCTCAATGTATTTTCGGCTGTGAAGAAACACATCCACAGAGGGGGTTTCTGCCTTTTTGTTTATGTTTTTTCGTGTGTGCATGATGGACACTATGTTTCCGTCTGCACGCCGCCTTATGTACAGTCTCACTGCAGAATAAAGTCAGTTCGATCTCCCTCCTTGTCTGACTCAGTCCTCACAACTGGTAACCTTCTGGAGTAGGTGACTCAAGTGGTTTTGGCTTTCACCATTAAGGGACTAATTACCGCCGCTCACCTTCAGAGAACCTTTAATGGACCCATATGGCACTTAGTCTAGGTTCTCTGGTACTCCTCAACGCCATTAGCGGACTCGAAATGGCACTTCCTCACAGAAGTGTTTTGGCATTTGATCTTACAGTTGGTTGTAAGAGTGAGCTGATCTGACAATGGAGGACTCGGCTCAATCATGTGACTTCTCCTGGCCCATGCCCTCCGGAGCCTTGACACCTTGGCCTGTGGGACAATCCATACTCTCGCTAGGGACCTCACTGACACCCATTCCCATGCCCCGAACAACTGTGCTGGCAGAGCCCTCCATCAAACCGTCACCTTTCAACGCCTCATGGACAGCATTCTCAGCAACTTACCTTTCTGCATCTGCTATGTGGATGATATTCTCATATTTTCCAGATCGCCGGAAGAGCACCTGAACCATGTCCAGGCCATCCTCAAGCGCCTACAGGAGAACGGACTTGTCGTCCGTTTCGATGAGTGACTCACCATCGGCGCCGAGAAGGTGGATTTCCTTGGCCATGAGATTACTGCAGTAAGAGTTGGTCCCATGGCATCAAAAGTGGCCGCAGTGGAGAAGTTCCTGAGACCAACGACCATCAAGGCCCTCCAAGAGTTCATCGGAATGGTAAATCATTACCGCAGATTCATCCTGGACATTGCCTGCACCATGTACCCATTGACCAAAGTCCTGAAGGGTAAACCCAAGAAGCTGACGTGGGGAGAAGACCAGCAGTGCGCCTTCAACCGAACCAAGTCTTCCCTCAGCAGAGCCACCACCCTGGCTCACCAGGACTCCGACACGCCCCTGACTCTCACTACCGATGCCAGCAACATCTGGTGTGGCTCCGTCCTGGAACAGCTGGTCAACGGGGTCCCCACACTGCTAGCCTTCTTCAGTAAGAAGCTAAAACCTGCTACAGCACTTTCGACCATGAGCTCCTTGCTGTGTATCAGGCTGTCCGTCACTTCAAGTACCTCCTAGAAGACGGCCCCTTTACCATAAGGACAGACCACAAACCGTTGGTCCATGCCTTCGTCAGAGCGGGCGACACCTGGTCCGCAAAACAGCAACATCGCCTTGTGGCTGTCCCCGAGTTAGGGTGTTCCATAGAATATGTCCCTGGCGGAAGAAACCCTGTAGCCGACGTCCTCCCGAGGGTCGAGATCAACTTCCTTCACCTTGGTGTAAACTATGAGGACCTAACGCATGAACAAGCCTCCGACCCCAAAGTACCAGCCTACTGGACCGCCATTACTACCCTCTGCTGGGAGGACATCCCCTTCGGCCCCTCCCAGACGACCCTCCTCTGTGACACAAGCACCGGACGCCCTCGTCCCCTGATACCTGCCTCCTGTAGGAAGCAGGTGTTCGACGTGATCCACAGTCTCTCCCAACTATCGCCCCACGCGACAACCAGACTCCTGACAGAGAAATTCGTGTGGCATGGCATCAGGAGGAGCTCCTGGGAGTGGGCCAGGAACTGCATTGCGTGCCAGTGTAGCAAGATGGGAAGGCACACTGAATCAGGAATAGGCACTTTCCTCCACCCCAGGCAAAGATTCGAACACATCCATGTCAACATCGTTGGGCCACTTCCTCCATCTGACGGTGCCAGATACCTCCTGACGGTGATCGACCGGTCTACTAGGTGGCCACCCTGATGTCAGAAGTCACCACCCACAGACGGCTGTGCCAAAGCCTTCCTGTCCAGTTGGATCAGCCACTTAGGAGTGCCGGACGACGTCACGACGGACCGGTGACCCACCTTCACATCAGAGCTCTGGTCCTCCCTAGCACGCCTGATGGGGGCCAAGCACCACACCACCACGTCCTACAACCCCACAGCCAACGGCATGGTGGTGAGGGTCCACCGCTCTCTCAAGGCTTCCCTGATGGCAAGTTGGTTGCAAAGGCCCCGACTGGAAGGCACAGCTCCCATGGGTCCTCCTCAGTCCTCCTCGGCGACCCGTCCCTAGCATAAAAGGTGTATGGAAAGACCCTGATAGTGCCAGGCGAATTCTTCCCCACAGACAGCAATGACCTTGACATTCCCCTGGCAAGACTCCAAGCAGCCGCCCAGAAGTTTGTCCCCTGCTGAGAAACATATAGCAACAGGAAGAAGCAGTTCTGCCTGAGTGCTTTGGACTCCTGTAGGTTCGTCTTCATCAGGAACGACGCCGCTTGTCTGCCCTTGATGAGACCCCACTGGGGCCCACACCGAGTCGTCCACCGGGAAGAGAAGGCATTCCTCGTTTCGATTGGCTGCCGTGAGGACTGGGTCTTGATAGACCGCCTCAAGCCTGCCGTTGTCCCCGATGAAGATGACCCGGCGGAAGGTCCTTGCAGAATCCCAGCTTGGAACACGACGCTTCTGGATCCCTGCAGTGCCACTAGACGTTGCTGGGGCCGCCCAAGGAAAGAAGTCGAACCACCCAGGTCCACCACCGTGGCATTCTGCTGCCTGAAACCTCCAGATGACTAGGAACTGGAAGACATCCCTCGACCGAGTTAATCACCGACTGGCGGACTCCTCCAGTTCCCTGCAAGATTCTGTTGACCTCAGCCAACAATTTCTACACAATCATTGTCTTGGTGGGTGGGTAGAGGGGTGGGGCGCAGTATTTGTAAGGACGACATTCAGGCCAAATGTTTGCCCTACCTTTGTAAATATCTTTTTCCCCATATGTATGTTCATTCTCTTCCAGACACTAAATTGTAGAGCGATTCATGCCCTTTTCATCATAGTATATATTATCATGTGAATCCGTTTCCTCTAAGTCAAACTGTAGGTGTATTTCTGGCTGTGAAGAAACACATTCACGGTGGGATGCTCTACCCCTTTGTTTATGCTTGTTCGTACATGTGTGATGGACACTACATTTCTGTTTGCATGCCGCCTTATGTACAGCCTCTCTACGGAATAAATTTAGTTCAATCTCCCTCCTTGTCTGACTCGGTTCTCACAGCATCATGAGGTAGCGAGCCATGGATACATCTTGTGTCCTTTATTGGACGAACTTATTGTGGTAAGCAGATAAACTCAGCAATAAGTTCACTGCAACAGGTACTACCTATTTGACTTTTATCTCGGGATGGCTTTCGACTGCAATTTAAATACAATCTACATTTTAGGTAGGAGTTGTGAGCAACAAAGTCAGTTGCAATATAATGAAAGACTGGTTTAGCCTACATTGAATTATAGTAGGAATTCATGTCAACCAGTGCTTAACAGAGTTGAATATAGGCTAGCCTAAGTCAAAAAACTCCCAGTGTAGCCTATACCAAACAACACCCAGTGTAGCCTATGCCAAACAATACCCAGTGTAGTCTGTGTCCAACAACACCCAGTGTAGCCTGTGTCCAAATGTCATAATAGGCAAGATTAATAATGGTAGCAGTAGTCAGGTAAGGCAAGCAGCATATAAAAAGTTACCAACAAGTAAAGAAAGGGCAAACATATCAAACAAGTAAACCTAAGAAGGGTAAACTTACGTACAGCAAATGCAGAGAAACCTCAGAAGAAATTTAACAAAGCATGCTGTAGCCTATATGTGGTAAAGAACATTTTTGCAATGATTGGGACAAGAGCCCTCTGTCAGGTAAGAACGTTGCAAACATGATACCTAACTGTGTGATAGAACCTTCAGACAAGGTACTCAAGAGTTACATTAGCACAAACAGAAGTTATAGGTTCATCACAACTCAAGTACAGTATAGTGGTGGGGAAATAGGCAAGTTTTCCATTGACAGTAGTCAAAGGTATGGGACAAACCTTTTGGGCCTAGACTGGCATAGTATTCTAAGAGTTACAGGTGCAAAACAGGAGCCTAAATTAGAAATTTCAATAAGCTAACATAACCTATCCTCATTGCATTACTAGGTTTCAGTGCTCATATACACACGTAAAAATATTAAAAGACCATCTTTCTTCTTCCACAGGTAAAACTTGAGTACACATTAATGAAATATCATACTGTAGTGTATGCCACAATGCCCAACCTACAGTTGAGCCTAACTGTACAGTACATACATTTTGCATGCCACTGAAGTACGTCACTTAGGAGATTTCAAGATTCCTACAGAGGTTCATGATACGAACATCATTAAGCAAATATTCAATAACTCCAGAGAACTGATACTGCTGTATGTATTTCTAACACTGCAAGTACATATGGCATAATTTGCATTGCTGTTATAAAACTAGTTATTTCATTTTTGGCAATAATTTTAGATGGTCAGACATTCAAACACTTGCCTATGCTGAATTTTGAATTTAAACAGCTCTAGTTAATGCCTGAATAAATTTGATTATTCACCAGAGCTGGTAATATTGTGTTTTTGTTATACCTATATTTGTTCCCCTCAAAATTACTGTACGATCAGGAGAGTGTTTTTTCAAACATGTCTGCCCAGCATTAAAACAAAATGACTCAAATAATTTTCTGATGTACATTAAGAGTAAATGTAAATCATTACTATCCAATGACAAAATAGTGATACTGATGGTGGGTGAAACTCACTTAAAACCATATTTTCATTATAAAGTCAGAAATATTGTCGGTTCAGCCTTTGCCAGTAGTGGAGTTTCAACAGGTGCATTTGATATTATGTCGAACAGGTAAAGCCTAAATTCAAATAAGTTTCACAAATTCCCAATTAAAGCATAAAAGCTGATGTTCTGAACTGCACACTGAAGAAAGTAAGTATAGGCATAGAAAAAATAAGTTTGAGTGTGTTTTGCATTGTAACATCATAATGCTATCACTGGGAAAGCAATGTCCTATTTTCCCAGCATTCCACAACTGTCTATAGTGTACCCTCACCCATTTCGGAGTAACAAATCGCCTTTTTCGTGTATGTTTCAGTAAATTTGCTAAAATGTATCAGGAATAATTGGCTTGGCCAGAAAGTTGTAAATAAAACAATGAAGTTGCCTCAGTTCTCCTTTTATGTAAATAATTTGGAAAACGAAATTCCTTATGCACCATTCAGCCCTTTGAAAAACTTCATGATATAGATGTTTACTCTTTGAACATTCATATAAAATGCATTAAAAGCGTTATCTCCCTACACCTTTAAGAAACACAAAATGTTAATTTAGTTTTACAAATATTCAATGAGTATATCGTTCAAGCTTTACTAACTATTGGAAAAAATCACTGTGCCTTTTTATTCAGGATGCAAATGTGAAAATTTTACATTTGGTCGACAATTTAAACGTTTAAAGGTCAAAGTGTAAATAATAGATATGCTACTCAATAAGTAATGAAGGTTATAGTACAGAAAAACATAGAAAAATTAACAATATGGGTTTCTACTAAAGTTTTATTGAATAATTGTTGTTCCCAAGAAAATAACTATATTGTAGCCAAAGAGAAAGTTAAGAAATTTTACTACCAAATAATGGCTGTATGTAAGAGATAATTATTTCATTCACGTATAGTACAATGAACCATGGATTTTTTGTGTGATATAAACCAATACACTCCCGTCTTGCAATTTACTATTAATGTATAATTATATTTTTTTAATAACAATAAACATATTTGTTCTTTAGTATACACTGCATTGTAACTAAACAAACTGTTTTGGTTCAGTATTCTACATTAATCTCATAACTTGTGTTTCGAGTAAGTATTATTTGGTGTACACTAATTAGTGTAGACGAGAAAAATAAGTAAATTAACAACTGGCAGACCAAAAAGGATCGATTTTGGTGAGGTTTTGTTTTCATTTCTTTTGTCTGGCAGAGTAGTTAGTGCTAGCAGCTCGGACCATCCTTGCTTACGTCACAAAACATCCAACAGGCCCTCTCTCTCGGTGGCCTCGGCTTTGCAAGTCTTAACCCAACGTATCGTACTGTACTGCAGTGTCGTCAGAGCTGTCACCTACAGCCGATAAGTAATACATCAAACCTGTCAATATTCTTTAATTACTTTATAGCAACAAAATAATTTGCATGACACATTTAGTGGGTCTAAATTTGACTTCTAATTTTGATACCTGATGAGCCTAGGTCTATTTTCAGCAGCATACGTTCACAGATACTTGATGTGAATGAACATTTAAAGCATATGCATTTTAAGACTTGGTGGTTTTCTGCGAGGGAAATGTTAAAATAGCCGTTATCTTTAATGCTGCTTTCACGCGATGAAGTTTGTAGTGAGAAATCGGAGTAGCCTGAGATGTAGGGGGGAGCGTTGGTGCTGTATAAGAGGATGGAGGGTTAGGCCTATGTGAGAAAGTATCTCCCAATAAAATGCTTTATCTAGGTTTTGAAGAAAAAAAAAATGCATGCATCATTGATTTGTTTCCCTCTCTATCAATGGTGTTCACTGGACACCGATAAGAAACAGAAAAAGAAAAGTAAGCCTATAATCTCCCATCCATCAAAGGTAGGCTTGCTTATTCATTAGACTTATTCATTAGACACCTATCAAAGATTTCAAGAGTGGTTTTAAAAATCACCCCCTGTCCAGTCATAGGCATAGGCCTAGTCTTGATTCCTGGTACACCAATATCGTGACGAGGCACTAGAATTCAACGTTCACAAATGAATGTTGCTCAGCAACATTTAAACTACTGTAGTGCCTTGCCCTCTTGTGGTGCTTCGAGGAGTTCCACTTCTAGGTTTATCTGTGTATGATGCTCTTCGGTACACCAAGCTTTTTTTATATCTCTCTAACAGGAACTTGCACCAAATGCAGTGCAATAATTGTCTCTCGCTGACCTTAGAATGTTTCTTTGACTGATAAATGACACATTGACATTCGATTCCCACGCACATCACGACATCGAAAACAACAGAGTGAGGTCGCATGGTTTACACTGTTAAGGTTATGATTGCCTTTTTACAAAAATTTTTTCTTATTCTAACTTTGATAGCATTTTGTGAGCTTCCAATGTTTTTTGTAAAATTTAACAAATGGAATCGTTCAACTACCTTCAACTTAATATTGAAACAATAGTATAAGGACTAAGTTTATTTGATAGTACTACTATACTCTGTTTTTTTTCCATCTGTCCATCCACCTATGGTGTTTGCGCATGGTAACACTGCGTCCCGGGCTTTAAATAATATCCTATTTCGAGTATTAACCGTGTAATTCGCATACAGTAAATTATTAAAACACTTTTCAGTTGCAAATGTACACCCAGATATCCTTTTATTTACCTAAAATTTAAAAATAGCGTAACTATATAAAGCCCGGGACGCAGTGTTACCATGCGCGACCACCTCAGGCGGATGGACAGATGGAAAAAAACAGAGTATAGTGATAGGTGTCTCCTATCTACTTGGTAATGTACGTCAGTGGTTGTGATATGATGTTTCTTATCACTACGTTTCGTTCATGTAAATTTTGCTATATGACACATAGTTTTATGCAATAATATAACATGATGTTCTAAAGATATCAGGGACTTTTTTTAATGTCATTGAATATGATTTCTTCCA
This sequence comes from Macrobrachium nipponense, assembly GCF_015104395.2. Taxonomy (NCBI): domain Eukaryota; kingdom Metazoa; phylum Arthropoda; class Malacostraca; order Decapoda; family Palaemonidae; genus Macrobrachium; species Macrobrachium nipponense. The sequence continues at coordinate 50,601,172 of NC_061110.1, read as the reverse complement.
GCTTCGAAAAGAAAAATAGCTCAATAAGGCATGAATCATATGTCAGGCAGGTGAACGAAAAATTATGAAACTTTGCTACAACTTATTTGAGTGTGTGCACGAATGTGACAAAGCCCTCTGCCAGAGCTATACGTGTACAAAGGTTGGCCCATAGCAATCGATCCCGTAGGGCGTTAGTGCTGTCAGTGCATCTCATATGGTGCACTATAGGCATTACTAAAGATTCTTTGCAGCATCCCTTCTTCCCCAAGCTGCAACTCCTTTCATTCCTTATACTGAACCTCCATTCATATTATCTTTCTTCCATCTTGCTATCTACCCTCTACTATTTCATAGTGCAGCTCGAATTCATCCTACTGTTACACCTTCCAGACCTAACTACTCCCAATTTCCTTTCCAGCGCTGAATGACCTCGTAGGTTTTAGTCCTTGGCCTTTGGTTTAAACTCTATATATTCCATTCCATTCCATTCCATAGTAATCGGCACGTGGTTTCTACCCTCTGTGAGATTAAGATGAGGCAGCGAACCTGTCAACATGAAAAACCAACCACGATCGTCTCATACGTGGGCGTATTGCGAAACATGTCATCAAAAGAGCGGCGTTTGTTTCGTCTTCACCAGATTTAAGTGGGAAAATATTCTTTCAACAATGCAAGGAGGTCACACATGATGTCAGACAATAAACTAAACTTGGAGTGACCATTTCCATCCTGTATCATACTATAATGGGCGTAATGTCTGTCTGTCTGTCTGTCATTCAATCACAGCCAAACGGCTGGTCAGATGGGCATGAAACTTGGCAGGGTTATGGTGGGGACCCCTAAGATGGTTTGTAATGGGGTTTCATCCAACCTACCCCCCTCCTTTGTAGGGGGTGGGGGTGAGAAGGGATTCCCTGAAATGGAGCTGTTTCTGGCCGTGAAACGAGGCTGTTTATTTCCGTAGACTTAGTTACTTTACGATTTTTCATACATAATTTCTGTACAACTTCCCCAGAGAAAGTTGCGAATATTTCAGCTCGGACACAATAGAAGATGAAAATTATCATAAATATCCGCAAGATCTTTTTAATAACTTAAGTCCATCGGGACTGCCTGTCAACAAAATAACGTTGAAGAAGTACTGCCCGGTAATGTTGCTTCGGAATTTCGATCCTGCCAATGGACATGATAAAAAGGAAACTGACAAGTTCCTACTTTCTACTCTTTTTTGGAAGACAGGATCATTTATCAGTAGCCATAACGCACTGACATACAAGTTGCCTCTTTGCAGTAACATAATGAAAAGAAAGATACTTTATTATTCGTATCACCGTGCAAAGTAATTGACAAAGAAACGAACCAATCAAGATCCCTGTTCCGTTAAATGAAAGTCACTGACAAGAGAGAGAGAGAGAGAGAGAGAGAGAGAGAGAGAGAGAGAGAGAGAGAGAGCCATTCAACGACATTAATGCACTACAATTTTATAATTTTATCTTGCTATCGAAAAATGAGAGAGAGAAAGAGAGAGGAGATAATTTGTGATTTGAGAGCTAAGTAATCCATTAATCCCATCACCGTCTTCGTTACTTGACTTACATTGAGAGAGAGAGAGAGAGAGAGAGAGAGAGAAGAGAGAGAGAGAGAGAGAGAGAGACTATTCGTGTAATCGCCCTTATTTTAATATTGCTGAACAAATAGTACATATAAATTTTTCACTTCTGCACCCGTATTTTATCACCCATCGTAGATGGGTAAGTTTGCTAGTATTCCTTAAATTATGCCAAATTTCAGGTACTTCCTGAGAAAGCATGGGATGCACTGTTTCCTTTGCCCAAATATGGGCCTTCCATTCTTCCTGTAAGTCATCAAGCTGATGCTAAGAGAATTAAGAAGGAAAGTTCAGGGAAAGTTTAACGATGGACTTCAGCTCATTCAGTACTTGTTGCTTCCTGGCTCCATGTTGTGCAACACAGCAATGACGCTGTCTTCTTCTAAATGAAACCTCTCGCATATCTGACGAGAAAGTTGTGTAAAGAACTCAACATTCTGACCGAAACGTGCTTTCATTTTTCCTCAGATTGTCTGTTTCAGGACTTCGTACTTGATTTTCAAGAATTCGGAGATTTTCAATTTTCATTTCAAGCTTTCAAGATTTTAGTTAATTTTTCAAGATCTTGAAAGATTTTTTCAAGCGCTGGTAGCACTGGTAGTGAGCAAGGGGCAACAGACGGTAATGTCTGGCTAACGTCCCTATGATATAAATTTCAGCCGCTCTTATGACATGGGGATCTGCCTTTTCGTAAAACGTGACAAAGCCGTCAACCAGAGCTATTACCACGTGTTCAAAACAAACTGCCACATGTGCTTTTGTCTGACGTGACCCTCTTTACTTACATCATTAAAGAAAACATTATACTCTATTATTCTTGTGAGGTTTAACACAAACTACATTCCAACATTATTACACAAAATATCTTCTGTTTGTCATGTGTTTTCCGTGAGCAAGAGATATTTTGTGTAATGTTGAAATGTAGTTTGTATAGATGTCTATGTTAAACTTCACAAGAATAATAGAGTATTATGGTTTCTTTATAAGTTACAGAGTCATTTTGCATTTTGAATTTCTTCAGACATATTTCACCTTATAACTGATTTTTTTTTATGTAATTCTAAACTAAGCAATAGCAAAGTTTTTTTTTTTTTTTTTTTTTTTTTTACCAAATACGGTTTTTTTTCTTAGTTATACCTTGAAGTCCTTTGGTCAAATACATTAATATTTTCCGGGACGTCCTTTCTTCATTTTCCCCAAGTGTTAATGCAAACGTGTCTTCTACAATTCACGGCAGAACTTAAAATATCTGCAGTGCCTTTTCCATGTAGACGAAACCACTGGATGTTTTGGAGGTTATGCTGGTGAATTTTGGAAGCCACTTGTGCACTAGCACTTGAAGAAAATGCAATTATTCGTCCAATTTATTTATCATACATACATACATACATACATACACCAGCACAGAGGACCGAGTTTAAAAAAAGCACCACTGCATGTACGTGTTTAGTCACGTGGGTTGAAACCTACTCATTATGATTATTTACATGAACGTAGCTACGAAGTAATTCTCGGTAAAGCCGGATTAGTCGCAATGTTTTATACGGATAATTTTTTTTTTCTCGAAATGTTAGGTACCCTGACTGCTGTCATCGAAATCTACTGAACTACGCGATCTCAGTTTTTAATCGACAATATGCAAATCGATAAAGATCTGTCCGAAAAGAATGTTTCATTCTGGTCATTGGATATATAATAACAATTACAGAAAAGAGGGAAATGTAATAAATTCCCTATAATAAAAAACATAGCTCTGATCTAGATCACAGGTCGATCAGGAAAAGTCTCCGAAAAATACAGTTCTCAGGCTGTGAGCGAATGCTAGATTATCATAACAACAAACAGACGAACGAACAACCTCCTTGTGCTGGGAACCTAGATTCGGCTCTCACGAGAACCAAATAAGATTGTTGACTAAGCATGCCCCAAAAAAGGAGTTTGTGTGTTCGTAATCTAACTATGTTATCTCTTTGAATGTACACCCTGAAACATTGTACACTTCCCTCCTCGACTCTCGTACAATAACGTCCTTCCTGAACGTCTGTCTATCTCAAGATGTAAGACTACTTCAAAGAATATATCTATTTTATATAAGTTCAAGAGTTTCCCGAAATCCTTCTATATTACTGATGCGTGAACGAAGAATCTGACGAAGTCTCTGCCTTACTTGCCTGCCGAGAGAGAGAGAGAGAGAGAGAGAGAGAGAGAGAGAGAGAGAGAGAGAGACTGCTATGTCTTAAACTCACCGCTGTTCGCTCTTTTGGGAATCTTTAAGTAAAACAAGACGACTGTCTCTGACACTTAAACATAAGTGGGTCCAGCCGTCCACACATATACTAAGCTGGCTGGCTCGCTCCTGCAAAGAGATAAATAATGGGTGAGACTGAGTTTGTTGGAACAGCGCTTCGGCCTCACGTTTTGTTTTTGTCCTGAAGCGGCGTCCATGCTAACCATGTTAACAGCCTACTGTGATTATTTCAGACGTATTCAGGACCGTTTTGACAATACCATTTTCACAACTTGAAAAAGTGTGGAGCCTCCCGATTGCTTTTGTTTCCTTTTTGCGTTGTTGAAATCTGTGATTTTCGTGTGTGTCTGTTTGGGGGCCTCACTTCCCGGCTGCATATGCACCGGTTTTATTTATTGCAATTCCCACTCATTGCCGAAATTGGAAGTTCGCCAGTGAGAGCTTTTATTGATAGCATTGAACTTTGTTTTATCTTATAGCTTTTCAATTCTTTCTCTTTATTTCTCGTACCTTTCCCAGACACCAGCCCTTTCAGTATTCATTAATTTTGTTCATCCAGTCTGTAACCTTTGAGTGGAACCTAGTCATTGGGAAAATTGGACCAAGTGGAACACCGACGCAACGCTTGCCGGAAAAAAAAAGAAAAAAAAAAAAACATAAAAACTTGAAATTTCGATGCTGCTGGCCAGGATGTTTCCTGTCAGGCTCAAACGTTGGCTAGCGGCGTCCTTTGCCTTCTCTCTACCTGGCTGGGCCTCCTACCCAAGCCCAAGGTCTAAAGAATTCTTTAGACCTTTCCTGCCTGGATGGTCCGTCCATTCGCCGTAGGTACTACCTACGGAAGAAGTTTCGACTCGGATGTTTTCTTATTTGTTCGATGAAATAGTTTCCACATAACGTTAATGCTCGTATTTACATTTATCTGTCGTTATCGAGTTTTTATGGCTCGCTCTGTAATATTCCACCTAAGTGTTTTTTGCATACCTAAAGGTGTTTTTTGATGGTACCTACCTATACAGATAAGCAACTCGGTGAAAAATAATGGCAAGCGCCAACTAGCCATTTCCTTCTAAATAATTCCAAGAGACTTTTTGTTTTATTTTTTTCTGTTTATTTATTTTTTGTAGAAAGCCTCCCGAGATGATAACTGTGTTGAAGTTCTGTAATACTTCATTTGATGTTATGAATTTTGCAATGCATAGCCTTATATTACGAGTTTTTGTAAATATTTACGAACTGAGTACTGTATCTTCACTTATTTGTATGTTAAAACATGAGCTCCTGTTCTAATTAGATGAGTCGTTGAAAAAATATGATCCACGTATCTACGACATAAAATTGTGTAGAATGTATGTAAACAGTCAATGAGTCATTTCTTTCCGTGGTAGTATTAAGTATGGCAGAGGAGATTCTGAAGCAGTTGTGGGGGTGGGAGTGGGGGTGGGGTGGGGGTGGGGGTGGGGGGCGGCACCCTTGGCAAGCGTGTTGAAAGTTGCAGTTACCTAACGACTTCTTTCGGGACGCAAAACCCGAGCCTCGCCTTCAATAATAGCGCCTCAGTGGCGTGGTTGGTATGGTCTTTGCCTGCCACTTCGGCGGCCGCGAGTCCGATTCTCGGGCATTCCATTGAGGTGTGAAAGAATTGTATTTCTGGTGATAGAAGTTCACTCTCGACGTGGTTCGGAAGTCACGTAAAGCCGTTGGTCCCGTTGCTGAATAACCACTGGTTCCATGCAACGTAAAAACACCATACAAACAAACAATCACCTTCAATAAACGTAATATATTCTATATGGCAACTGCAGCTTCTTTGGCGGTAAGTAAACATAGTCCGTGACATTTCCATTCTCCAGTGTTGATTTCATATTGTCCACTAAGAATGGTAAAGTTCACTTATGTCTAGTACTGTCGGTAAAATTTCCTCTGTAGTTTTTATGGATCATTCCTAAGTTATTGAAATCAATGGAGGAATATCTTCAGTTTCCTATAAATAATTATTGTTTAGATAATACAATGATTGAGAGACTAGGCATTGAAATATTTTGTAGAAGTCGAGGAACTCATAAATGTTTTATCTGATAGAAACTTCGTAAAAATTAGGATTGTCCTTTACTTAACTTTAGCTGAAGCTAAAGATAGTGTCTTTAAATTTTGCAGTAAGCAAGCCTCTATCTCAACACTTCCATTCAATTCACGTACTCCAGACCTGCCACCTCTTTCTCTATCCGTCACTTACCTTGTGTTGCAGTTCAGTTACCTAACATATCCTCTCTTTTATTTTCTCCAAATCCAAGAGTACGTGTATCTATGATGTATGTTTGTTTGGATACATTTTGAATCATCTCGATTAGTTGATACTGTTTTAATAAACAAGATCTTCAATTTTACATATAATTTCAGAATGGAACCGCTGAATATTTTTTTATCTGATTTTACTGAATGACCTTTGTTCAGTTATACTGTAATTCTGTCAATCTTGGTTTACTGCATAAAAGAAAACTTTTTTATGAAAGCTGAAAAAAGGCAGGCAACTGTCCTCAGGATTATTTGGAGAATGAAAAACCTGTTTTTAACACCAAGAACGGAGACTAAAGAAGGACTACCACATAACTTGAACTGGAGGAAACACAAGGAAACCTCAACTTACGTCAATTTTCGTTTAAATCATCATTTTTATCGAATTTATCAAACTTTTCACTCGCAGATGTGTTCACGTTACACTAAGTACATAAAACTTTGAACCAGTTATTAATTCAATGTTAACATTTACGGCCAATTTCATACAAATGAAAGATACTTGAGTCTTGGGTATAGTATCTGACTACTGACCAATGGAGGGTAAAGTTTTGCAAGTTCCTGGTCTCTTTCCCTATTGTGAACTGTTGCGCTGCTCTTTCCTATTTCCGGGTGTCCTGTTCAGTATGAAGACCCTTTTCAGCCTTCATACGATGCTGCAACATGAGAGCTCCGAATAAAACTTGTAATCCACTTATCATAAAAGGAGAAGAGATATTATGATGTGTAACCTCACTATTTCATCTCAAGAGCAAGTCCTCGGGACCTCTGAAGAATATCTGGCCCCACATAGGGACGGTCATGATGAGCGTGTTCAGTTTATTATGCTGTTGTCGTGCTAATTAATATAAGTAAAAGAACATTCCAAATCAAATCAATATACAACTAAACATCAAAATCAATATTAACAAAACAGTAAGCAAGGATTGAAAGTAAAATAATACCTTGGGAAATACAACAACCAATGGAACATTTAGTACTCCAAGATTATGATCGACAAATTCGACGACCTCACAACTGAACAAATGGAGCATACATACATTGCCTGAAACCTCCAAAGCGAAAACACTGGCACGAGACTTTAGGAAATGGTCCGTTCATAAGTTTGTTCGGTGCTCTTGTAACCTCTATTGATCACATCCAAATGGCAATGAAGAACTCGCCCTCAAGGAGTAGAGGAAATCTGTATATAAATGACTTCAGAATTCTTCACATATTTCATGTTCAAGGAATCTGGAAGTTCCCAGGCTTAAATTTAGTATGCAGCCTAAACAATCATTCGTACATTTAAAAAAAAGAATGCATCTTTTGTATGTCAAATCAAAGGATTTTTCAAGATTTCATCTGAAAAAGCTTCACATTAATTACAATTGCAATTCCGGGCAGGACAATTCCGCGCCGACAATTCAGCACATGACAATTCAGCTTAGAGACAATTCAGCGCATGACAATTCAGCACAAGGACTATTCAGCGCAAAGACAATTTGGAGAAATAAAGCTAAAACATAGAAAATTAAGAATACGGTGATCAAATTAGTTTTTATTTGTCAATTATTTTTGAAATTCAAAAAATGAAATATGATATTTATTGAAATAAAATATTGAAAATTATACTAATTTATTTCTGATTTGGCGACAGAAAACAAAACTAACTACTTGCAGTTAAAAATATTGGTAATAATCTAAGATTGTTTACACTTTCAACCATCGAACAATTGACGGTTGTTATTTATGCTATAACAACAAGCGAATAATATTTACTGGTCTTCTTCTAAACTCGGACTGGATGTATTTCCTTTTCTGGAGCATAGTTTTTTTTACAAATATTCACCGAGCTAAAACAAAAACAAAAACAAAAAAGCCCCATGGAGCGCATTTTAGAGAAAGGTCGTGATCACATTCTATTAAATGAATTTTGCTATCGTTTTGATAGAAAACTTCGTAATGAAAAGGAGTCTTGGCGTTGTACGCAAGACACATGCAGAAGTCGAATTCATTATTGGAAGTTCACCGGAAGAAGTTATGACGCGTACTCATGTGCCGCAGCCACAGCGTCAGCAATGAAGAAAATGATTTCAAATCTTCGTGAACAGGCTAGTTTTTCTAATGATGTTTCAAGACGAATAATCCAAGAGACTCAAGTTTCTTTGCCAGATGAAGCTACGGTTTTACTACCTAAGTATACTTCATTGCAACGAAGTGTTCAACGTCGAAGAAAAAGAGATGGTAACCCAATTCCAGCAGCTAATAGTGTCAGTGACGATGTATTACCTGACCATTTGCGTGTAACACACATTGGGGAACCTTTTTTATTGTATGATTCTGGTGCTGAAGATACCAACAGAATATTCATTTTTTTCGACTGCAAAGAATTTTGAACCTTTCAAAGAACACAAAAACTGGCTAGCAGATGGCACATTTAAAGCAGACTCCCGCCTTTTCCACCAACTTTATATTGTTCATATGTTCTGTGAAGGATGTGGAGTTTTTGAAATTGGAGCAAGACAACGCAGAGAAAAGGATACTGAGAATCGGAGCTGGACACGACGATTCCAGAAAAAACAAATTATCAGAGAACAGCTAAGACAATAAAAACGCCAGTTAGTAAATATGGGAATCGAGCAAACAAATTGGAATACTTACAAAATATAAGCTACTTCATGAATTGCAGAAATAAATTAATATGAATATAAAATTTTGTACAGGAATATTTTATAGTATGTCATTTCAATAACTATTTTTGTCTTCGTAAGGAGATGATTTTTCTTTATAATCATCAATGAACCCCAATTCTTATTTGACTGATTTTGTAAGAATACAATGCTAATATAAAGTAACAGATGGACGTTTGAAATACCCTAAAAATAGGAGAGTCCTTTTTTAATCATATAGATTACCTTGTCCTTGTTCATCTTGTTCTTGTTCTAATTATTATTAATCCTCTCTCCGGCTATTTCCCTTTCGCCTAGAATTAACGAATTAATGGAATGGAACGTATATGTATATATACTATATATATCTATATATATATATATATATATACCTATATATATATATAGATATATATATATATATATATTTATTATATATATATATATATATATATATATATATATATTAGATATATATATATATATATAATATAAATATGATAAGCTTGGACGTAGAGTCTCTTTTTACCAATGTCCCAGTGGAAGAGACAATACAAATAATCTTAGGCAAAATTTTTACCCAGCGAGATATTTTATTTCACGGTTTTAATTATGATAATTTTAAGAAAATGTTGCAACTGGCAGTGCAGGACGCTGCCTTTATTTTTAATAATACAGCTTACACTCAGGTTGAAGGTATGGCCATGGGCAGTCCTCATGGCCCAGTTTTTTCTAACATCTTTATGCCATCTAGACGACACCTTACTTTTTACAAATAAAGAGGAAGCCGATCAGTTTCTTGAATACGCTAATCTAGCCCATCCCAACATTAAGTTCACGATTGATTACGAAGAAAACAATAAACCTGCATTTTTGGATATACTTGTGTCCCGTAACGAGCAGGGTTTCTGTACTTCTATATTTAGAAAGCAAACATTTACTGGCTTAGGTACAAATTTTTATAGCAGTTATCATTTTAATTTTAAATTAAACTCCTAAAGTACTCTCTTCCACAGGACCTATACTTTATCCTCCACTTGGTTTGGTTTCCACCAAGAAATCTCATTTCTCCAGAAGTATTTTTTTTAGAAAATTGCTACCCATCCAAACTTTTTTTTAAAACAATTGTATAGTTTTCTTAATCGTAAGTTTGTTCCTGTTTTTAATATTCCTACTGTACCCAAGTTGGCATTTTACTTCAGTATTCCTTTTATTCATGATAAGTCCTTTTATGTTCAGTTAAATGACCTTATTCAACGACACCTTCCGGCAGTTAACAGTAGAGTTATACCCAAGAACCCGTTAACCATTGCTTCTTTTTTTAAACATAAAGACAAACTAAGCTTCTTGATGACTTCCAATGTCGTTTATTTATATACTTGCCCCAAATGTAAGGTGGGGAAATATGTGGGGGCTTCTCGTCGCCTACTAAAAGTCAAAATTGATTGTCATCGGGGGGTTAGTTACAGAACAGGCAATAAATTAACTAATCCAGAATTTGCTAATGTACGTGATCATGCCGGAAAACGTAAACAACATATTGAATATAAACATTTTAAAATTCTCTCCAGAGCCACCTCACCTCATCAAAAAGCAATAACTGAATCTTTATTTATTAAGAAGCTTGTTCCCTCTTTGAACAATCAAACTACCTCCACAATACTGTACCTGTCTTGAGTGTGCCCCTGTCTCTGTTTTTGATGTCATTAGGTCTTTGGTTCCCCTCCTGAAAGGTAGCGGTCTGTTTCTTTCATTCTGTCGTTGCATATTAGTGTTTTTTAATATTTATTTTTATTTTTGTTTGAAGTTTTAATATCTTTAATTTGTAAATTTCTTAACTCTCAAGTCTTTGAAATATTCTTATATATTATAATTACGTTTTCAGCTTTGAAAATGAGGCTGTGTCCTCGAAACGTCAGCAAGTTTAATAAACGGACAATTACTAGTACATGACGTCTCCTTCAGCTCCTTGTTGTATGTTGGTTGATAGCAACGCTTCCCATATCCAAATATATATATATATATATAATATATATATATATAATATATATATATATATATATATATATATATATATATATAGAGAGAGAGAGAGAGAGAGAGAGAGAGAGAGAGAGAGAGAGAGAGAGAGAGAGAGAGAGAGAGAGAGAGAGTGGTTTTTCTGTTTAGTAACCAAAATAATTGAGAGATCTAAGTCTCTTAGCAATATGCATCTATGATTTTTGCTGTTTCTTTGGTACACGTCATTTTTGCCCAGTAATTAAGGGAATGCGAGTATATTGTACTGGTACATGAAAGTTTTTTTTTTATATACATATTAACATATGTATAATTGTACCATTGACAAGTGTATCGCGTATATTATTTGTCTATGGAAACTGGGTTTCGAGTCATTCAAACTCACACTCCTACCCTATGAAGGCTTATTATTTCGCTTCTGGAAAGGCAGTCTGATCTGAATATGTAATGACTTTGCAAACTCAAGGTGGATGCCAGAATTCTATATGGCCGCCTCTCCCTCTTTTCCAGACCACATCTGTTCGGAAGGAAATCAATAAAATATCATTAAGGAACTTGACTTCCCTAACCCACACACCCAACCAATGGGCACATCAGCCCTTCGTTCACCCCCTCCCCCTCTATTCTCATCCCAGCAAGACGATCCCAAGCCTCAGAGCAAATTTTTAATCAGTGAAATTGTTATCACCATTTTTATATCTTTGCTGCGTCAACTTGATCCGCGAATGAGATACCGAAATCAAACTTCTTTTCTGGCGCTTTTGGATTACAATAGAGATTCTCTTGGAAAGTGAAAACATCTGGCTACCAATCACTACATCGGCTTATTTACAGTCTAGTAAGTGAATAGATGTCCCTGGCAGCAGTTATAAGGCATATTTCACGACTGGGTCATCATGATGTCATCGTATTAGATAGATTTTAATTTGAAAGCGAGAAAACCACAAGTGATATTATAATCTCACTTTCATTTCACATTCTAAAAGAAATCGCAATTTCTGTTAGCGCCTTGGAGGACTCCAGTGACGAATTGCGAGCGAGTTCTGACAGCGACCTCAATACGTAACAACAAAATGTTTGTACAATAAAGACTGAAGTTATTCAGACGAAATATTTTCGCAGGATATTTGGCATGAGAAAACGAAAAGCAGAGAACGGCCGAAAAGTCCATGATAGATGAAAGGAGGAATTCGAGTGCTTGCAGTTGGTTTGCTTATATGAAGAGACTGGAGGATAAGTCGGTGAAAAGAGCCTACAATTCGGATTGATAATGGAGAGGGAGAAAAGGAAATAGTTAGAGAGAAAGAGGTATGAAAGGAAGAGCCTTCATTGCAAATATACATAAGTACATGCACCTATGTATGTATGTATGTATGTATGTATGTATGTATATTCTCTTCAAAAGCTACTCGTTCCTTGTGGGTGGCGGCTTCAGAAATGTTTTTTTTCCTTTTAGTTTTAAGAAATTGCTTAAGTTAAACAGTTAGGTCAAAATCTAACATTTGAACCAAATTTTTTGTAGCAGATGACAACAGTCACATTAACATTTGAATTGTTTTATCATGGATGAGTTCATATGCAGCAAACCTCCACAATATTAGGCGCTTCATTCAGCTGCCAACTTGGTCCACAGGACAACTGGGCGTCGTTTATTGAAATATTTATAACAGTATCAGATTTTACAGACATTGCCACTGATTAAAAATTAATTAAATATTTTAAGTAAATGGCAAAGCTAGAGCTAAGTCTATATAGAAATAAGATATAAGAATAGAAAAACCCTATGAATAAATGAAATAGCTGCCGATAACTCCATTTGTGTAACCTATGTATATTTATGCCACGTTCTCTCTCTCGCTCTCTCTCTCTCTCTCTCTCTCTCTCTCTCCCCTCTCTCTCTCTCTCTATGAATTATATAAATAATAATATTATTATATTATATATATATATATATATACATATATATATATATATATATATATATAATATAAATAATATATATATAGATATATTATATATATTATATATATATATAATATATATAAGACAAGTATCAATAAATGGGATAGCTACTGCGAGCTTGGAATTTACAAATATATGTAGCAAATTAACAAAGAAAAATAAAAACTGCAGAAGTCCAGTAGGTCTATTATATGAAAAACAAAGCTCTGGAGATTGGAATTTACAAATATATGTAGACAAATTAACAAAAGAAAAATAAAAAATGCGAAGTCCAGTAGGCCTAGTATATGAAAAACAAAGATCTGGAAGATTGGAAAGATTTTCTAAGAAAAGTTGGCTGTCGCCCAGTTGCCCCTGAACCGACTCGACAGCAGGCTGCGAATCCCCTTCTCCCTACAATGCACCCTGCACTTGGCTGCCGAACGCTTTCTCTTGCTTCTTCCTGGCAATTAAAGAGTTCCTTTCCTTTACCTCTTTCTCTCTAATTATGCCCTATTTTCCTCCTCCACTGTCATTCGGAATTATACGCTCTTTCCACAAGCTTATCGTCCTCCATATATATATGTATATATATATATATATATATATATATATATATATATATATATATATATATATATATAGTTTCAAATAACCCTAAGCATAAACATCGTGTGAAGAGGTCTTTTTTTTTAAAAGAGGAACCATGAGATTTTTTACAATTATTATAAAATCCTCAAGTTTATCTATGAAGAAAACTTTCTCCCCTTGTTGAATCCATTGAAGCCGCCCATGTTGCTGGTTCCACTGACTGTCGTCAGCTTCATAAAGAGAAGAGGGACAAAGTCAGATGGTGCCAGTGAGGAGATGCTGTTCAGTATCTATCTCTGAGAAAACAACCCTCATTCCAAGTCGCGCGAGCAGAATCGTTGTCCAGGAGTAACAAGGGAATGTCCATCAACTTCCCTTTTTATTCTTCACGAATTAATTAGCATAGACACCAAGAAAAGCTATGAAATAGTCCCTCGCGAATTTTGTTGTTGAAACGAATGCTTTTTCTCCAATATAGGAATGGGGAACATGATCTCGAATGATTTAGGTGCTGGATAATGTCCTTGTTTCCAGTAAACATAGTACAGTGTAACTAGAACTTCATTCCAGCGGGAGCACCATGGTTCGGTGCTATATATGGAAAAGGCTGATAAGACTTCTCAAGTCATAAATAAAAAAGATCATAGGCTAGGCCTTATTAGACTTACCAATACATATGAATTATTGTATAAAGAACCGTTGTTCTTGAAGAGTTTTTTTTAATGATAATGGTTTTACTGATAAGTTGTTCTTCAACAAATGAAGAGTCCTTTTAAAAAGAATGCAGACAAAACCTCCAAAACCATTCGGTTCTAAAAAGATGCCTTTCTATTTCAAGATGCCATTCTTGAACGACAGAATGCACAAATATTTTAAGAAAGAAATGTATTCAATTTTTAGAAAATATTTTCCACAAACCCTCTTCAGTAATATTCTATAATAACCACAAAATTAAGAATTTTGTTAGCCCTAAAGAAAAACTGCCACCTTCTTATGAATCAGGAATCATATACAAATATGTATGTCCTCAGTGCCATCTAGTGTACGTTGGCTCATCTATTAAAACCCTGCATTTCAGATTCCATGACCATAAGGGGGTGAGTTGTAGAACTGGGAGACTGCTGATTGAAGCCCCGTCCACACGGTCGAACTTTGCCCGACAGACTTTGTTCGATGTGACGTCAGAAGCGGGAAAAGTCAGAACATTATCCGCAATTTCTCCGCTTGTGACGTCACATCGAACAAAGTCTGTCAGGCAAAGTCCGACCGTGTGGACGGGGATTTAGCCTTTATATTCAGCCATAAGGGATCACTGCCATGATATCTGCAATGTTATTGTAAATGCTGAAGATTTTAATATCATATTTAGAGGTATAGTTGAAAACGATGTTAGGTTAAAACCTGTTCTAAACTTGGACACGTCCAGGTTCCCTGTGAAGTTTTGATATTAGTATTTTTATAATTTTCGATTTGTGTTGTAAATGTATTATATATGTATGCTCGTTAATGATATGTTGACATTTTATATTTTTTAGGACTTGAATGTGAACGAAGTATTGTTTGAAACGTTGTTTGAAGATGACTGCAGCCCAATAAATATTTTTAAATTAGAAGATTATTTGCCTCGTCCTTCGATTTATATTGAAACTGAGATTTCCTGCCAACCAGGCTACTTCTGAAATTGTATAATATATATATATATATATATATATATATATATATATATATATATATATATATAAAGATATATGCCACGAAGGAAAAATAAACGAAGGAGGATCCGCAAGATCTTTCGACGTTAAAAGTCCTTTACTGAGCGGAGACTGACATACATACGGGAAAAGACAATACAAGAAGATTCGTATAACTGACAGATAGGGATTATAAAGAGATTAGTACCTAGAATTCGACACACCTGGAAGATGAAAAACCTTCCCAAACAAGCATAAATAATGGGTGCAATTAAAGGTTTAAGACAATCATCTCAGATACAAGGTCCAGACAATTAAAGGATTATAGGTGACAACTATTCAGAACTTGGTAAACAAAACCATATTCACAATACATGACAGACATACATTACAACAAAAATAATAACTCTAAGGCAACTGATTTTTATTTAAGTCAGTAATTATATCTTTGAGGTCATTCTTAAACATGTTACAGATACAAGGGTCTAAATGAAAAAGGCCACGACTAACATTGAAATTACAATGAAAAGTAAATTGTATTAAGGCAGATTCTAAAAGATATCGTGTTAAGACATCTCTTTACCTTGCAATTACTGAACTACCATCCAAATTTATTCGGTGGTTGTTTTCACTTAAATGAATGAATGTTGCATTAGATTTTTGCCCAGTTTTTACAGAATATTTATGCTGGCTTAGCCTTACTTCTAGGCCTTTGCTAGACTGTCCGAGATAAAATGAGGGACAATCCATACGTGGAATTTTATATATTATGTTGTTACTTTCTCTGGGGCCATTTTTTATTAACATTCCTTTTAGTGTGTTATTATAGGAAAAAACAAGGTTGACATTAAAAGCTTTTAACAATGATTTAATGGTTTCAAATCCGTTAAAATAGGGCAAACTGAGAATGTTCTTAGAATTTTCTTTCTGCGTGTTACTTACACTATAAAACTTTTTGCGGGCTTTATTATAAAATGAATTTAGTGTCATGATGTTGAAACAGCACATAGCAGCCGCCAAGCAAGAAGAGAAGGAAAAATTCAAGGAACTGGAAAGAACAAGGATCTCTTTCAATCATTCCATCCCTAGATATGCATATCTAATGATGGGAAAATCTTTCCTGTGATGTTCTTTGGATGAGGACAATGAGAAGGAGACCGTGCTAGCGCCAATCTCAGGCAATCCAGGCTAGGGATAGCTAGTCTTTATATACTCATTAATGTACATAATGCAATGCAATATCTTGAATGTTACATAGAATGAATGAAGTAAACTGGGTGTCGTAGTATAGAACTTAGGCTACGATTTGGTTAGTACGTTTCAATTCACTTTAAGCTATACGATCTCTTGTGATTTGAAATGCTCTAATTATTTCAACGCAAGTCGGAATATATGGCGTGGCAGAATTGGCAATGATAATTATTTTAGCATACTGTTGTTAAATTTAGCTGTCTGTCAGTTTGACCCATTAATAAAAAACGATAATAATTAGTTCTGCATCTAGAGAGTAAAACTGTAAATTTATGGTGGTAAGAAAGGCGCATAACGCCAGCAAATCGGTCAGCTTTATTTCTACATAGAATTCACATTATTCTCGGTAAATGCTGCAAAGATCATTTACCAATCTTCAAAGATTGCTGAGAAAATTGCTTTCAATGCAGCGTGATCGTAATTTATTGTCACCAAACCTGCGAAATTCTATGGCTCAGCTGTCAAAGAAATAGACCAGCAAAATTAAATATTTTTATATTTGCATACAGTCATATTATATTTAGTAAATGATGCATAAATCATTTGACAGTCTTGATGGACAGCCGAGAAAACATTTTAAAGTGTACAGGGTTTCCTATTAGATTGTATGATTTGTATTATTATTTATATAATGATCAACACATAGCAATGGCGTCAGGCAGTGCACATCACAAACTGTTTTGACTATCATAGGCTGTCCAGTCTATCCATTCTATATCTATGATGATCAGCATGGATTTGACTCTGTTCGGTAATGTTGAGCTCCAGATTTGAGTTCCTGGAGTTGTGAAGTCTGCAGTTGTTATCTCCTTTAAAAGATATATTAAGTCATATATCATTATGAAGATTGGATCATTTCTTTTTTCGTCAGGTTGACAGTGAGCAGTCGTAGGACACAGCAGTAATGGTTGGATATCTCACTATGTTGGTTATCCTAACCTTCGAGAGTGGGCCCGTTACACACTGGTATGCCTGTTATGGCACTGCCTCTTGTGCGTGTGAGTTCCCTGGCTGTGCCTTCTGTTAGATTGCTACTGTTGCCCTGATGACCAGTCACTGGGCAGCTTCTGCTGTGCCTCTGGGCCCAGTACTAAACACGACGAAATACATTTGACTTCCCAGGTGCTAATACTAAACACAGTGAAATACATTTGACTCCCCAGGGGCTAGTACTGAACATGGCGAAATACATTTGACTCTCCAGGGGCTAGTATTAAACACGGCAAAACAGTGTAGATGAATCACCGTTTCACCGTGTCTAGTTCTAGTCCTCTGGAATGAAATTGGTTATTTCACATATGCCCTAGGGATTTCGTGAAATCCCCGACACACACATATATTTACACACATATAGACACAATCAACGCGCAATCACGTGTGGAACAAAAATAAATTTACTGGTTCGCATCATGATCGAACATAGGTCTTTCAATTGAAAGACCTGGGTTCGATCCTGCTGTGAGGCAGAACAAATAAATAGATAGATAAATAAGTAAATAATAAATACACAGACACAGACACACACACACACACACACACACTTAAGAATATAATACAAGCATGCCGCATTTTGCATAATTTGTAAGGGCACGAGATGCCTATAGGTGCAAGGATGTGCTATTTCAACACCACTGATAAACCTCAGCAAGAGATCAATGTGCTGTATATTACATTCATGAAGGTAGAGTTTAACTGCAGGTTAAACTGATATAATGTGAAAAGTATAAACTTAGAAATTCAATAAAAAGTGCAGAAAACTTAACTACGTTTTTTTCCCTTTCTTTTATCAGAATTGCAGACAATTTCAAGTAGTTCCTCCCACCACTACCTTTACTACTTTGTCATAATCATCTGGTCTCATGTCCCACAGGGCTGGACGTTTTCCGACGTCAAAGAAGATGTCGGTGTTGAAGCAACTGGTCTCCATTTTAACGTGTGGCGCATGCAAATCCGCTTGGTCTACATGAACAGACACTAATAAACACGTGTATCTCGAACCGCAGGGAATCCGTGCGGTTGCAAGGCGAAACCTGATCTGCTCGGTTGCATGTGAACACCCCTGTGCTCTTTCACTGACTCTGCATCCGCGTGGATGGAATCGCACGGATGCAACCGCCGAGTGTTAACAGGAACCTAAACAAATTAAACCATCTCTCAACAAACTGAATGAACTGGCTTATTCGTTTCCAGTCCTTATTTACAAATATACCTTGGTTGCAGCTTGCATACCTTTAGATCCTGTTCACACACTGCGATTGCATCCGCGCAGTTCCGTCTGCGAGGATGTAAAATCATGGACAGAGCACGGTGGTGTTCACACACAACCGCGTGGATTCCTCGCAGTTCTAGATACACGTTTCCTAGTGGCTGTTCATATAGACCACGTGGATTTGCCTGCGCCACACGTCAAAATGGAGACCAGTTTCTTTAACACGGACATTTTCTTTCATGAAGTTGAAAAACGTCCAGCCCTGTGGGACATGAGACCAGATAATTAAGACAAAATAGTAAAGAAAAAAGTGTTGGGAGGAACTACTGGAAATGATCTGCAATTCTGATAAAAGAAAGGAAAAAATCGTAGTTATCTACAGTTTTTAATGAATATCACATCACATCAGTTTAATCTGCAGTTCAACTCTCCCATCATGAATGGAATATAGTACAAATTAATTGCTTGCTTAGGTAGCGACAAGACATGTTTAGCAGTTGTGTTGAAATAGCATATCATCGTTCCTATAGGCATCTCGTGCCCTTACAAAAATATACAAAATGCTGCATGCTTGTATTATATTCTGAACAAAAAAACGTGTTAACATTGATAGTTCTTTGGAATATATGTCATTAATATATATATATATATATATATATATATGTATATATATATATATATATATATATATATATATATGTGTGTGTGTGTGTGTGTGTGTGTGTGTGTCCCCCTTATTCCCTAAACTACACAAACTGGGAACTCTTACCTGTTGCCAACGGTGCCCTGTCTGTAAGATGTCACGAGGCTTATTAAGACTGCGTAAATATAAAAATACTATTTATTTCCCAAAGCAATGGGTTATAACAAAGAACAAAATGATTAACAAGTCATAATGGCATAAACACCCAAATCTACCCATAAAGAAACCAGTAAGATAACATTTTACCCTCCTGACTAAGGTTACACTCTCAAACCCCAAAAAGTCACATTGTCTAGTATTAGTCAGTTAGAGAATCCCGTTTCTAATCAACCATGGAATCGGACCCATCTGTAATAAAGATAATAGTTATATAGACACCCTACGTCACTCTTTTCAAAGTATTTACGTAAAGAGAGTATTTTCACACTTCTCTCTCTTTTCCAAAAGGTAACAGTTTTTCTAAGTTTTTATAGAACGTGTCCTACCTTTTCGATGGGCGTTTTCTCCCGACACTCGGAGCAACCACTTGTTATCTCTTTTGCACAAAGAATGCGTCTTCCACAAGTACCCTGAACCAGTAGGCCTGTAATACGCGTACAAACGAATGCACATGCCTCGCAAACGGGGAACGACCTCTGAGACAAGTTGCTTGTTCAGCAAATACCTTTTTCTCCAATGTGAACTTTGCAGCGTACCACCCCTTGTCTCTAGGCGAGTAGAGCTATGTGACTTTATTATTATATAAAACACTTTAAACATATTATTAGCCATTCCCCCTCTTTTCACCTCTTAAGATATGTATATACATTTATTTATTCAATATTTATTTATTTGTTTACTTATTTATTCTGACTCACAGCAGGATCGAACCAAGCCTTTTATTTAAAGGATCTGTGTTCTATCCTGCAATGAATCAGTAAATTTATTTCTGTTCCACACGTGATTGCGAGTTGATTGTGTCTATATGTGTATATGTACGTATATATATGTGTGTGTTACAGGAAATATGTGAAATCAGGAATTTCATTAAATCCCTAGGGCATATGGGAAGTAACCAATTAGCTAAGAACATTTAATCCCAGATGGCAAGTACTAAACACGGTGAAACAGTGATTCATCTACACTGTTTTGCCGTGTTTAGTACTAGCCCCTGGTAAGTCAAATGTATTTCGCCATGTTTAGTACTAGCCCCTGGGAGGTCAAATTGTTTCGTGTTTAGTACTAGCCTGTGGGGAGTCAAATGTAGTTTCCTGTTTAGTACTAACCCCTGGGAGTCAAATGTGTTTCGCCGTGTTTATACTAGCCCTTGGGCGATTAAATGTCCTTAAGTGCATTTAATCCCCCAAGAGCTAGCACTAAACACGGCGAAACACATTTGACTCCCAAGGGACTAGTACCAAACACGGCGAAACAGTGTAGATGAATAACTGTTTCACCGTGTTTAGTACTAGGCCTCTGGGATCAAATGTTCCTAAGTGAATTGGTTATTTCACATATACCCTAGGGATTCCGTGAAATCACTGGATTCCACATATCCCCTGTAACATATGTATATTTCAGAATGATCATAAAATAACTTGACGATTTACTTATACTGAATAAGGATGATTTTTCATCAAATAACATAATGCAGAGTGCATTCATTTATGTGTAATCATGAGAACACACATTTACACATACATATAATGTATATATTGTATATTATATGTACACACACACACACACACACACACACACACACACACATATATATATATATATATATATAATATATTATATATATATATATATAAATATATATAAGAGTTCTGGCTTATATTGCGCGCCTGGCAAATCTCTACACGTGTCCCCAAACACGTGTTTCAGTGCTACAAGCAGTTGTTTCCAGTACGAGTCGGTCCCTGGAGGTCATTAGTGCCCTGCGCGCCGTGGATTAGGGATAGTATTAAGATGAGTAAATTTACATCCCCTGTCAATTTGATACCTTAGGTTTCATTACACTTTTTCCCTTGACATTTTCTATTTACAATATGAGCTCGAAAAGGGAACATGTAACGTAGTCAGATCAATTGTTATCCCTTGTGAGT
This sequence comes from Macrobrachium nipponense, assembly GCF_015104395.2. Classification (NCBI taxonomy): domain Eukaryota; kingdom Metazoa; phylum Arthropoda; class Malacostraca; order Decapoda; family Palaemonidae; genus Macrobrachium; species Macrobrachium nipponense. The sequence continues at coordinate 50,579,895 of NC_061110.1, read as the reverse complement.
TCCCTTCTAGACGCAGATTTATATATATATATATATAGATATATATATATGCTTATATATATATATATATATATATATATATATATATATATATATATATATATATATATATATATATATATATATATATACACGTATACACACAACACACACACACACACACCACACATATATATATATATATATATATATATATATATATATATATATAGTATATATATATATATATATATATATATATATACACAAACACACACACATACATATATATATATATATATATATATATATATATTATATATATATATATATATATTTATTTATAAATCTGCGTCTAGAAGGGGAACTCACAAGGGATAACAATTCATCTGACTACGTTACATGTCCCTTTCGAGCTCAATTTGTAAATAGAAAATGTCAAGGGAAAAGTGTAATGAAAACTCTAAGGATCAAATTGACAGGGGATGTATTTACTCATCTAATACTATCCTAATCCAGGGCGCCAGCAAGGGCACTAATGACCCTCCAGGACCGACTCAGTACTGGAAACAACTACTTGTAGCACTGGAAAACGTGTTTGGGGACACGTGTAGAGATTTGCAGTGCGCATATAAGCCAGAACTCTTACAAGGAAGGAGAGGTCCACCTCACACAGCAGGTAGGGATGCGGCAGGGTACCTGCAACACGTGTGTGACACACAAAGGGAATGAACATGTGCGGCGAGGCCGCCAAATACTCAGACTTGCTTCAGGTAAATCTTACGTTCTCAGAATTTCCTCAGTGGGCAAGGAATGAATGAATTATTTCACAGAGCGTTACTGTATTGAAGGGGAGGGTGTGAACACAGATACAAACTTACGTTATCTCCCTCAGTAAATACCCTTAGCAGTTGCTAATATCAGGAGGCCAATCAGCAATAACCATTATTATACCACATTCAAGGAACCACAGCTCTTAAATCAGAGTAGCTTACTGAATAAGGGAGTGTTGGGGATTGACAAGGGTAACGACGAACAGTCACACAAGCACTGCCACAGGAAAATAAATGAAAGAAATATATATAGTAGAAGTAATCTTACTGTTACGATTGCTCTTAGGATCCCAATTCTCTAAGGCGCTAATGGAGGTAGAACTTCGCCACTTCGTTCGGCAATAGTTCAGGCCGGCAGCACGTGGAAGGGTAAGTACTTTGAAGGTGATTGAATAAAAAAATTTCAAATGTGCAATTTTTTTTCTTTATGGACCAAGGTCGGATACTTTTTGAATGGACCTTGTATACTATATATATATACATATATTATATATCATTATATATATATATATATATATATATATATATATATAGATATATAATATATATATATATATATATATATATATATATATATATATATATATCACACACACACACACACACACACACATATATATATATATATATATATATATATATATATATATATATATATATATATATATATATATTATATATATGTTATGGACAGACTTTAAGTTATCAGAGAATTCTTTGGGTCGTGAGACAGAAAAGCAAAACACTCGGGTGCACATTTGACCCAGTGGAGTCATGTGAGCGTGATTTCAGAAAAATGTAGTCGTGTGTATGTCTGTTTATGTGTCAGCGGGGCATGTTCATGGAAGATTCGAGAACAATTTAGTGCGTTCGTACATACGAACATCAGAACTGTGAGAAGACGATAATTGGGGCATTTTAGACTGCAAACTTTTTGAGTGATTACCAGTGAGGAAAGTCCAAGGGGAGGCGCACAACAGATCCATCAAGAAGGTAAATAATGAAAAGAACTTTGAAAATGAAAAAACCTTTGATTTTTATGGATAGTCTGAAAGAAGTTGAAGTGAAAATTATGTAGATGTTAGGAAAATGGATTATAGTTAGGACTTATGGCAATTGGTTGCTCTATCACTGAAAAAGAATTTTAGGTTTGAGTCAGCAAAATCTATTCATCGAGAAGTCAGTCTTCTAAGGCAGAGGCGTTTCAAAGACTGTGTTAATATTACATGAGTAGTGACCGTAACTCCCTGGGGGTTAGAAATTAGATATTAAGAAATTAGATCGCTCATACAAGAGATTTTCCTGTGAATCCATGGTATACTATGGATTCAAAGGAAAATCTTTCACGGAAAGATTAACTCAACCTAAATCCTCAGCTAGATATGGACAACATAGTTCGGCAATTTTCCATCATATAAATAACACGAACCATATTATGGATTGGAACTCATCCCAACTTTTATACAAAAGCAGCTGTTGGTACAAATGTTAGATGGTAGAACCTTTACTGATAATGTGTTATTATGACGTGTGTTATAAATACGATGTGGTTACCGTAGCTCCCTCATGGTTAGAAATTAGATATTCGAGGTGATCGATTGCACATACATGAGCTTTACCTGTGAATCCATAGTATACTATGGATTCAAAGGAAAATCTCTTTTGGAAAGACTAACTCAACATAAAGGCTCAGGTAGATATGGACAAAAAAGTTCGGCAATTTTCCATCATATTAACACAAACCATACTATGGATAGGAACTCATCCCAAATTTTATACAGGAGCAGCTGTTGATACGAATGTCATATGGTAGAAGCTTCATTGATTAAACAACAGGATAATAAGATCAACTTTTCTAGTGGAGCCTAGGACTCTGACCATATAGACTATATCTACCTTATGGCAACGATGAAGCGGATTAAGACAATTAACAGAAGAAACGTCGACATAGCGGTGACCCTAGACATCAAATAAGGGCACATCTCCCACTATATATTTTGCAAATGTAACTTCTTCTGTCATTCACTACTTGATATATATATATATATATATATATATATATATATATATATATATATATATATATATATATATATAATATATATATATCGAGCTACAATGTCCTTTAATGATCTAATTTGCTCTACCTCGGAATTAATATATTTTCATCATATTGCTTCCAACCAAAGGGGAATTTTTTTCTCGATAATAGACTTGCCTGGAACGGGCCCCGAACCCACGGAGCCTTTCAAATCCAGGAACGTCAGTGAAGCTTTTACCTACTACACCACCGCAAGAGGCTAAAAGTTCATGTCGCCTCTCACCCTCAAATACCTTTCGCGCGCAGGTAATTCGTTGGTTTGGAGACAACATCAACCCACCTCGACTCCGGTAATGTTGTAGTGCTTTTGACAGCACGTAGCCAATCTATAAGTCATATCACATTTCCGTGATTCATATACATTATATTGCTACAATGTCCTTTAATATCTAATTCGCTCTACCTCGGAATTATATATTTTCATATATGCTTAACCAAAGGGGAATTTTTTTCTCGATAATAGACTTGCCTGGACCGGGGCACGAACCCATGGAGCCTTTCAAATCCAGGAATGTCAGTGAAGCTTTTACCTACTACACCACCGCAAGAGGCTAAAAGTTCATGTCGCCTCTCACCCTCAAATACCTTTCACGCGCAGGTAATTCGTTGGTTTGGAGACAACATCAACCACCTCGACTCCGGTAGTGTTTGTAAGTGCTTTTGACAGCACGTAGCCAATCTATAAGTCATATCACATTTCCGTGATTCATATACATTATATTGAGCTACAATGTCCTTTAATATCTAATTCGCTCTACCTCGGAATTAATATATTTTCATATATGCTTAACCAAAGGGGAATTTTTTTCTGATAATAGACTTGCCTGGACCGGGGCACGAACCCATGGAGCCTTTCAAATCCAGGAACGTCAGTGAAGCTTTTACCTACTACACCACCGCAAGAGGCTAAAAGTTC
>NC_061110.1:50561066-50568566 GCF_015104395.2 Macrobrachium nipponense | reverse complement strand
TATTGGCCTACTTACTACAATCATTTTTAATAACGAGTTACATCTTTCTATATAGATATGTAAGTTCTTCAAGTGAAAATGTAATAACATTCCACAGATAAACAAATGATAATGAAATTTATTTACCCATAATTCTGTGCCATGGTTGTGTTGTTAGTAGCAGATAAATTTTCATTCTTAACTTATATTTTCAGCATATTATTGTGGCACATAAGTGTGGTGGCAATTTAAATTTGATATCAGAACATCACTAATATTTTATATGTTGCCATATAAAATTAAGTATATCTTAGTTTAACCTGACCACTGTGCAGATTAACAGCTCTCCTAGGGCTGGCCCAGAGGATTAGATATTTTACGTGGCTAGGAACCAATTGGTCACTTAGCAACGGGGCCTACCACTTATTGTGGGATCCGAACTAATATCAAACAATGAATTTCTAATTAAGAGAAATGAGTTCTTCTGATTCCGCGTTGGCAGAGTGAGGAGCAAACTCGGGCTACCAAGTCTAACACGCAACCCACTCGTCCAAAGAGAAATTATGATGACATATAAAATGTTAGTGAATGTTCTGATTTAAAAATTTAAATCCCCACCACATATATGCGTCACAATAATATGCTGAAAATATAAGACAAGTTAACAATGAAAACGTATCTACTGCTAACAACACATACGTATAGCACAGAATTATGGGTAAATAAATTTCATTATGATTTGTTTACCTGTGGAATGTTATTCCAGTTTCACTTGAAGAACTTCATATCTATAGAAAGATCTAACTCGTTATTAGAAATGCATTGTAGTAAGTAGGCCAATAACGTCAACAAGTCTTGTCGTCTTTTGAACATGTTTCTGTGATGCATAAGGAACCGGCCATATTTTGTCAGTCATCAAGAATTACCGGTAGTAAGGCTCACAGGACACGGTCTATGTCGTCGTTTTTTGTCTTTTTCGGTTTTAGACGTGCAGAGGTAGCTACTGTTAGGGTTTTGTTTGATGAAATTCCGAAATGTCACACTCAGTGAAAGTACGTATTTATTTCAGGACGACGTAAACAGACGTAGAAAACAACTCTTCATTATTCGTTTCAAATGGAAAAAGTTATATGTTCATAGCACGTAGTATGTGCAACAAATCCTGGTTTAAATTGTTTTCTTAGGTTGGTAGCAGCAAGAAAATGAAATACGGTAACCAAGGTTAGACCTATGCTTACAATCTATTCATTTGGTAAGGTGCCAATCATTTAAACCTTTTTCTAAATACAACTTAATTTCGAACATATAAAAATAATTTCTCTATGATAAAAGTAATCGAATCCTCCTGACGAGTAGAAAATAGCCAGAGAGTTCAGAAAGGAAAGCATCTAGGACAAGCAAACGTTGATTGATTTGGTAGGTATTTTGATAGTTTTGTCTCTCTTTTGAGAACAATTGTATTACAGAAAAATAAAAATTCTTTCTCATAGCATTCCTGCTCTAACAATTCTCAAGTATCGTTACAAAGCCTTTTCTGTCTTTGGTTTGTTTACAAGATGCTTCCTGATATTTGAAATATATACAGAAACAATGAAAAATTCTTTACTTCAATTACAGTAGACCTCAGAGCAGTAATATTTCGAAATATTTTGTACGGTATTGATTAACTTAACCATAGTAAAATAGCATATTCTTATAATAATTAAACAAGAATTTAAAAAGAGGCAATGCCTCTTAAGTGTTTTTTCCCTAAGCTATAGGAGGTTTGATATGGCCGCCCGAGGCACCTTATTGACGCTTTGTGAGAAAATCAGAGCATGGGACTGGAAACAGCAATTCGGCTTTTTACAAATGCTTGTATACGAGAGAGAGAGAGAGAGAGAGAGAGAGAGAGAGAGAGAGAGAGAGAGAGAGAGAGAGAGAGCAATATGCGTGCAGTTTTTTTTATAAAAGGAATAGAGGAAAAAAGTAGAGATTCTTTGAAAAAATAACGTTTTAGTGGTGCTTATTACTACAAGGAACTGAGAGTAAGAGATAGCAGGAGAGGGATAAGTCATTCATTAACAACTCGCTGGCACATATTTCGTCATTCCAACAGACGTCTTCTGGAAACTCATATGCCTTGACGGTTCAGTCAATAACTGCTCTTTTTCGAATTTTCCAAAACTGCGGAACGATTGAAGATTATAGGTAAGCTTTTGTCACTCCGTGATTCGCCTGATCTGTTGAGTGACTGATCTTAAACTTGTTCTCTTTCAGCCAAATTTGGTCTTAGATTCATTAGATAGTATATTCCTCTGATGAATTCTAACGGTTGCTGAGAATGCTATTCAGGAACGATTATAGTGAGCAGTGAATAGATACAAGCAACTGTAGAACCCTTCTGGTCGCTCATGAGGGACTGTTGTTGCACGGGCCTCACAGAACGACCTCAGGAGCTCAAGTGAAAAAAGATCCCTCCCTTCGTTTTGGAAAATGAAATCTGCCAAGTTTTGTGTGCTACACTTATATAATGATATACGATATATACTATGTGTGTGCATATATATATATATATATATATATATATATATATATATATATATATATATATATATATATATATATATATATATATATATATATATATATATATATATATATATATATATATATATATATATATGTCATATCACATTACCGTGATTCATATATACGCATTAAGCTACACATCTCCTTTAATATCTAATTCGCTCTACCACGGAATTAATATATTTTTATCTTTTTCATTTTTTAAAATTTTTTAGTCGATAATAAATTCGTCGGCTCATGGGCGTGAACCATAGGCAGGGATTTGTAGGTGAGAGGCGGCATTAACTTATGCCTCTCGTGATAGCTGTGTGGTTTAGAGCGCTTCACTGTACATCCTGAATTCTTGGTTTGATGGTTCGCGCCCATGAGCCGGCGAATTTATTATCGACTAAAAAATTCTCCTTCGGTTAACATATATGAAAATCTAAAAAAATCACCATAACGTGATTGGAATATCTTGAAGTAATAAAAGTCCACACTTATGTAAAATGTGTATTCAAAATACTTAAAAAGCCGGGAGCTTTGGTCTACTTGATCAGTAGACCTCATCGGCCGAACTGATTTTTCCTTTTTAAAAAATATACAAAAAGTTATGAAGGACAGGCAGGACGCTGGAACCGTCTCCAAGCGTCCTGCCTGTCCTCCGTAACTTTTTGTATTTTTTAAAAAGGAAAAATCAGTGCGGCCGATGAGGTCTACTGATCAAGTAGACCTAAGCTCCCGGCTTTTTAAGTATTTTTAATACACATTTTACATAAGTGTGGACTTTTATTACTTCAATATATGAAAATATATTAATTTCGAGGTAGAGCGAATTAGATATTAAAGACCATTTGTAGCCTAATGCGTAGTGTGTATACATACACACACACACACACACACACACAGATATATATATATATATATATATATATATATGCTATAGACAAATATTGGTCCAATATCAATCAGTCTGTGTATAGTATGATCCAATTAAATTATTGTCTCTGAAAACAAGGGTACCTTAGCTGTGAATAAGAAAAAGGGCAGGGGCTCAAGCACCCTATACCACCGTACCCCCACCGTGTGCTCGCCCCTGTATTGTTGTATCGTTTAGAGTATTATGCTGAAATACTTTAATAACCGTATTTGATGTAGTCAGTTGATCTGCTCTTATATGCACAACATATACTGTATATATCCTTTACGCTAATCTTTCGAGACAGAGAGATTAGAATGATTAGGCTGAAACAAAGAGGATTTGATTCAATGTCTCGGTTAATGGCTCTAAAGGCGTTTACGTAACGTGATTCAGCAAAAGGAATTTTTATCCAGCAAGTGGATTCATGGCTGTTGTTAATATTAGGAAGCGCATTACCTCAGAAAAACCTATTCCATAAGTAAGGTTTCCGTTGCTCGTGGAACAAGGAGCGGAACAAACGGTAGGTCGGTCTGTCGACTGAATGGGAACAAAGGCTTTATTTTGTGGTGTCTAAACACAACTAAATCATAACACTTTTACTCGTAGGGAAAAACGGCCTCAAATACACAAACAACTGTGATTTATAAAATGCAACAATCTGCTTAGTCCTAGACAAATGATTGTCTTTAGAGAAATTCCGGCATGTACTACATCTTTAAATGATAAGCATTAAATTGTATAAGTGCATTTGTGGCGTGTATGCCATGATGTAAATGGTTGCATATTATTACTTTTTTATTTTGTTCCAAGTAGGGCGAAAGCTCTGGTTACTTCCTTTGGTATTTTTCGTCCGTTTTTAACGGTAATCTAAGTTTTCAGGTAGGGATATATATATATATATATATATATATATATATATATATATATATATATATATATATATATATATATATTATATTATATAGTACACACACGCGCACACATATATATTATTATATATATAATGTGTGTGTCTGTGTGTGCGCGAGCGTTCACGTACGAGGCATAATGGCAAATTGTTCAGCTCGTTATAATTTTCACAAAAGAGATTTTTCATCTAGTAAGTACATTATGGATGTTAATAAGTTAGTCCTGCTGAGTGTAGTCTTTACTTAAAAAATATGATTAATCTCCTATTTAAATGTATCTCTTGACCTTGTTTTTTCGTTAATTAACAAATAGATTTTGTTGTTTTATGAAAGTTTCTCTACTTCAAGAATATTGTAATCATCCTTTAGTCGAACGTTTTTCTATATCGTTTTGAATGTTTGTATTTGCAGGGTCTGGAGGAACTGGAGGAGTTGGCCATAAGACGATGTAAACTCGACAGTCTTCCACCTGGAAGTCTTTCTGTCCTTAGCCGTCTCCGAGAGCTGGAAATTACAACCCACAATGGTGACTGGGCTGCTCTTGCCATGGATGTCGTCGAAGGTTCGCTGCCTCCGCATTTAGAGAGAGTGTCCCTCGCTCACAACAATATTTGGATTTTGCCTCCAATGGCCCTGTGTGGAAGGAGTCTTAGTCACCTGGATCTAGCCAGCAATCACCTGCATGATATTCATGTTCTTGGGTACGCGGGGCAAGTTCATCCTTTTGTTTCTTCACTGAATATTTCCAATACCAGCTTTCACTTGCAGGAAGTGTATGTGACTGATGACTCGAGAGAGTATTTGGAAAATGACTGTGGCCAGGCATTGCAAGAGTTAATCCTGGATTTTAATGATTTGGTGAGGCTTCCCAAAGGTGGCTTCCGGGTCTTGACTGGCCTTCGTGAGCTTCACATGCGCAACAACGACATCAGACTTATATCAAGTGAAGCCTTTGAAGGTCTTAAAGCCTTACAAAAACTTTATTTATCCAATAATCATATCATTTCTTTACAGAATGGAACATTTCATGATAATTCACAGTTGGAGGGTTTATATTTAAACAACAACTCTTTGAGTTCACTTAGTTCAGGTGTTTTCCTGGGCTTAAAAGAGTTACAAGTACTTGATATATCTAGAAATCAATTGTGTTTTGATGATGATGAAGAAGATCTATTCAAAAATCTCCACAGATTAGTAATCCTGAATCTATCTCGCAACTATTTCTCTAAAATTCCATCCCATTTACTCAGTGATCTTACTTCTCTCCAGCAACTAGACCTGTCTCATAACTCGCTTTCTAATCTTAACACTGAAAGCCTCAATTTCCTCTCTAACTTATATTCTCTAGACTTATCCAGCAATCACATACATTCTATTATGGAAATTAGTTTCAGAGGACTTGTCGGGTTAAGTATCCTTGACCTTACCAATAACTCTATAGCAAATATACATCCAAATGCTCTGCATCATAGCTCAAATTTAAAAGAAGTCTATCTAGGTGTTAACCAATTGCAGTCTATCCCCAGTGCCCTTCAAAATCTGTCCTTTTTAAAGACCATGGTCATTGCCAATAATGAAATAGTTAGCATTCAGCCTTTTTTATTTCGCAACCTCAGGAATTTAGAACACCTTGACATTAGTGTTAACAAACTTAATGGCCTATCGGAAGGATCATTTAATGGTCTTTCAAATTTACAAATACTAAATCTTAGTAATAATTATATAAGGACACTGAGTGTTGGATCATTCAATGGTATCCCTAATATTAAAACAATAATAATTTCCAAAAATGAGCTGAATGACATAAATGGTATTTTTGCTGGACTTGAACATCTAGAGGTGTTAGATTTGTCAGAAAATAACATCAAGATGTTTGATTATGCTTTTATTCCAAGGCTGCTTATTAAACTTATACTAAAAAGAAATAGAATACAAAAGCTAGGAAACTTCTTCAAAGTGCATGGCATACTAACACTGGAGGTCATTGATGCAAGTCACAATACAATACAGAAATTAACAGAAGTGTCACTTCCAAATACAATAAAGGAAGTTATTCTGCATGATAATGAGATCAGTGTCATTCTTCCTAATACTTTCCGTGATAAAAGTGCTCTTCAGGTATTAGATATAAGAATGAATTCACTGAGAAAGCTAGATCCTCAATCAGTTAGTGTTAGAGCCATGGCTGGAAGCCAGGTACAGGCTCAGCTATCACTCTCAGGAAACCCATTACATTGTGATTGTGAGATGGAATGGCTTTTTGGATCCTCTGGCATTCCTCAGACAACACCAGGAGGAACAGAAGTACAATTTTTGCAGCCTCGTGTTAATGACTTAGCTCTGGTCACTTGCACTTTAGCTCACTCACATAAAGGTTCCACACTTTTAACTCGAGTTCTGGAGACCACACCTGAAAATTATCTGTGTCCTTATGATGCGCATTGTTTTGCTATTTGTCATTGCTGTGATTTCATTGCATGTGATTGCCAGATGAAATGTCCAACTGAATGTTCATGTTTTCATGATGATACTTGGTCTATAAATCTGGTTGACTGTTCTGGAGGAAATCTGAATCAATTACCAGACAAGGTACCTATGGATGCAACAATAGTTCTTTTAGATGGAAACAATTTTGAAGTTCTGCACGCACATCCATTCATAGGTCGGCACAGCATAGAACAGTTATTTCTTAATAACTCTCAAATAAAAACCCTTCACAACCGCACATTTCATGGCCTAGCATCTTTAAGGTCTCTACATCTACAGGACAATATGATTGTACATCTAAAAGGCTTTGAATTTTCTGGTCTTGGACAACTCAAGGAACTCTATCTTCAAAATAATCGTCTCTCTTTTATCAATAATGCTACTTTTGTAGACCTTGAAAGCTTAGAGATTTTAAGATTGGATAATAATTTTATAATTGATTTTCCTGTTTGGCAGCTAAGCAAAAATGTTTATTTAACTCAAGTGTCAATTGCCAATAATCCCTGGAACTGTGATTGTCGGTTTGTCGAATCTCTGAGGGAATGGGAAAGCCAAACGTCAAATTTATTATTGGATCCTGAAAGTATTTTTTGTGTTCATAGTAGTTCAGGTGTTGTTGGAGCTGGAATATTTCTTCCCGGTTTCTCATGCACC